>NW_022988176.1:1092396-1569896 GCF_902827165.1 Trematomus bernacchii
TAGGTCAAGTGCGCTACTTAGTAAATAATTTAATTTGTTTTATAATCTACAATTATTCTTACACGGACCATTTATGCCTTGTATCTGCTGTTGAATAAGTCAGTTGCAAATTTGAATTCAGTAACTCCTATTTGCATTAAGTGTTTCGTCAAGTTTCTGCATGCTGGGTGAGTAACAGAAAGTTTAACGGAGAGAGGAGGAGAGACGTTTTGACAGCAGATTCTACAAGAGAGAGACTGGATAGAAAGTCTTTATTTGCACCATTTTACATGTTTACCTACTTATGTGTCTGTCCCTCTCCCCCCCTTCTATGTCCATTAGAGTCAAATCTCCCTCCTAATGGGCATCTATTGTATCCTACCTCTCCTCCTTTTCTATTCACCACACTACCACACGCACACACACACACACTCCCTCTGAGGGGGCCCCTTAACCAGGCTCTCCATATGCCTGACCCCCACCTCCTTTCTCCCCCTCCTCTCTCCACAACCCCCTTCTCCTCTCTCCATCTCCTGCTCACACTCTGGCTTCTGCTCTGCTGCTGCCGCTGCTGCTGCCCCACGCTGCCATCTGCTACAAGACAACAGAGGGTGAAAGAGGGAAGAAGAGGGAGAGAAAAGAGGAAGACATGAGGGAAGCAAAGACTGAGGGGAAAGTGAAGAAAGAGGGACAGATAAAAGAGAAAGAGGGAAAGAGAAGAAGTGGACACAATACAGCAGAGAGCAGAGAGGCTGTCCATCTGCTCCCCCCTCTCGCCTCCCCTCCCCTCCTGACACACAGCCTCACACACACACACCACAAAGAGAGTAGGGAACCGCCCAACACACACACACACACACACACACACACACACACACACACACACACACACACACACACACACACACACACACACACACACACACACACACACACACACACACACACACACACACACACACACACACATCACACACACACACACACACACACACACACACACACACACACACACACACACACACACACACACACACACACACACACACACACACACACACACACACACACACACACACACACACACACACACACACACACACACACACACACACACACACCACACACACCACACACACACACACACACACACACACACACACACACACACACACAGAGAAACAGAAAGCAGCCCAGCCTCTCTCTTTAACCCGTTCCTCTCCACTGAGCCTGCCTGTATTACACCCTTGGGGTGGCAGGTGATGGGTGGATGGAGGGAAAAGGATGTCGGGGGGGAGCAGGGGGTAGAGGGAAGGGGGATGGGGGTGTGTGATTGAGGGACAGAGTGTAGGGTATGAAGGGTTGAAACTGATCTGAATCAACACCAACACATCCTTCACTACCACCCCCCCCCCCCCACCAAATCTCAATAGGAACCAGCTTGCTATCCCTGTCACTATGACAACCTCTGTCAATCATACTGTAGCAGAGGGTTTCCAAATGGGGACCAATGGTGCCGGATTAGTAATGGCTGCCTAAATATCAGAGAGCAATGTTCTGCCTCTGAACATGATCGTGGTAAACAAGGCTTTTCATACTCTATTTACAGAAACTCCACAGCAGGTCAGACATACTCATAGCCATTTTTCTTTGATGATAAAACACACATCCAACAGACAACTAGCTGACATTGTGGCTTTGGATGACGTTGAAATCTGCCGCTAAATGACAAAGCGACACCCACATGCTTTCTTTCCAATTTGTTTGAATTTCAAAAATGATTCACCACTCAAACTTTGAGGTGTCAGATCGGGTTGGTGATTTCAAACAAATCCCCTCTTGTTTGAGAAACACAACATTCATACATGTATAGCAGCCGTTATTACCTGTAAGGCTTATGAAAGAAAATGTATCCGAGCCCCTTGCCACCAATTGCAAATGTCTACTGGTTTATACCGGTTTAATCAAAAGCATGCTTTATTTGAAAATCTGTTAGAATCCTGGATAACCAAAACTACCAACTCATATATATTCATAAGAATACATAATTAAGGGAGAATGCTTTTTTATGTCTCTCTTGTTAATTATCTTGTGACAGATGAAGATGTATCTTTCAGCTCCTTTTTGGAAGCAGTAATATAGCGAAAGATGTGTACAAATGTATCAGCTGGTTTTATGACACTACAGGTAGTCTAATTGAGAGGATTATCAGCATGAAGCCTCTAATTGGCTGACTGATGTATGTCCTTTGATTGACAGATTTTGAAGCCCTGATATCTTTGAGACAATTTGCCGTGTAAGAGGGGTGTTTTTATATGAGCCATTAGACATGTCCACATTTCCCTCATTGAAAGATCTCTAATGGGGCTGACTGGTAAATGTTTTGGGGTTGCATCAGACCCCTCTTTAACACTGACAGTAGAGATATACCTGACAATGCAGTTACCTTGTGAGCCTCTTATTGATCTAAAACCACAAGACTGAAGCACAACGGAACAAAACGCAGCCCTGCATCATGTTGACAACATGACGCCTTCGCTCCTGCTGTGCCTGTCGGGCTCAGTGACATGGAGATGGCTGTCAGGTTTGGACACACACAACACTGTGTAGGTCAACACACACTACAAACACTAGATTCCCCAAAGGACCTGTACGTACACAGTGTCACACACACAGAAACACCAGTGCAGTGTGTAAAGGGTGTGATGGAGGAGGGGGATGAAGGGGCGTGACCCACAAGAGCTGATTTCATTAAAGCAGAGGAGGGAAGAGGAGAGAAGAGGAGACAGGAAAGGTCTCGGTGTATATGACCACAAATGGAGAGAGCAGACACCAGCTGTCACCTGCTTATGTCAGCTCTATTCTCAGCTCCTATGTGAGTGGGAGTGTGTGTGTCGTGTGCTCGTGTGTGTGTCACTGTGATCTCTGCTAGCCATGACTGGTTTCAATTACGCAGCAAACTTTGACCCTGTGTAACCAAGCAGGGAAACGAGCTACTGAGGGAGAGAGGTACAGAAAGAGGTGGAGTGTACGAGTGGGAAAGCGGTCAGTTTGAAGATGTTGAGATAAAAAGACTCAGTACAACACACCCACTTAGATCAGAAACAAGGCAGCGATTCCAGGGATATAGACTTACCCTTTTTCTGGGCGGTCCTCGCTCGTCGTCTTTCTGGCCCCGCCCTGCCCCGCTTCCTGTCCGTCCCTGCCGCCCCCCTTTGCCCTCTCCAACCGGAGGTCTGATGGTCATCCTGATCTCCGGTGGGCAAATGTAGTTCTCAAGGTTCTTGGGGGGCTTCTTGGTGCGCTTTGTGGTCTGAATCTTCAGCTTTAGACTTCCTTCCTGGAAACTTGCTTCCTTGATGGAGAACTCCTGCTCCTCCAGAAGCGCCTCCACCTGCTCCTCTAGCCCCTCCCCTTCGCTGATGGCACCATTAATCACATCATCACCACGCGCCAAACCGATGCCCCCTGCTCCTTCCCGAGCCGCTTCATTGGGCCCCACCCTGCCTCCCTGTAACTCCGCCTCTTTGGGTCGGGCCGAGCCAACCAGATCCCTTGGCTCCATCCACGCTCCCGCCAGAGCCAGGTCAGGATGGGGGAAGCTGTGGCAGCCAGCCAATAGGAAGATAAGAACAGTAGTCTGTCGGGCTGGTGAGTTGTTGTCAATCAGCTACTGGGGTTGGGTTGGGTGTCCCACAGGAACACGGCAAAGCCAGGGACAGTCTGCGGAGAGAGCAGGTGAAGGATATGATTAGGGAAAGAATTAAAGCAGAGTCCTGTTATCAGCATTGCTTTCATTCCAGTGTTAACTCTCAGCACAGGCCTGTCTGCTGTCATCAGCATCATTAGTTGCCTGTCTTGTATGAAGACTAACTCACAGGCTCATCACTGTGGGGGCATGCTGCAGCACTCTCATTTGCATTTTGTACCTTGCATAAACACGCTCACTTTTGACACCCACCAACACTTGCCTTCCTCTCTCCCTACTCTCTTCTTTACTCACTCTTTGCTAATCTTCTCTCCCTCCCTTTCATCCTATCCCCCACCACGACAGATCTGAGAGCCGTGCAGAAACTAGAGTGATCAGTGCAAAATAAGACATTCCTCTTCTCTGCTCTAAAACCAGGGTGAAGTTAGCCTGAGGACACAAGACAGAAAAAATGAAAGAAGCTGACTTCTGTTTTTTTTTTTCTTCTCGTTTTCACCAGAGCAGGGAAGGAGGGGGGAAATCACACATGGGGAGAAGTGAAGGCAGCAGAGAAAGACGGAGGGAAGGAATCTAAATTCTTTCCCCAGATGTGGTTTACGAGCTGGTCTGGAAAAACCAGCGTCTGAGCTGTTTTACACCCGCATGCAATGGCATTGATACACACATGCATGAAACCCTCCATACACTCCATGCACATTGGTACACATAAGAAATGATAGTGTGCACTTATTCACCGCTGCTGCTGTTTATTTCCAGAGAAAACGTTGTGGTAGCCATTTCTCACAGGATTCAGGTTTTCCTTTTTGGATCATTGCACATGCTGGGCGAAGATATATATTACATACTTACATCAACACACATATGCACTTACACGCAAGCGTATAAACAGAAAGCAACCAAAACAAACACTGAACTACACTTCTCTCACTACAGCTCCAGGGAATCCCATCAGTCAATATGACATGAGGCATGACTGAGCTGGAAGTGGGGAATGCTGTCTCACACACTGAGCTTAAACTGACACCATTTACACTGATGTGAACCCAGACTAGACCACCACCTGCGGACATGATTGAAGTAAAAGCTTACTGTTTACTGCAGACTTACAATGACCCGAGAGCAAAAAAGACTTACAGCATATACTGAGAATAACCCACCTCCAGCATTGTGCTAATACACTCTCTGACATTCTGAATGTGTGTGTTTTCTCTGTGTGCACTCCTGTACCAGCCCACGCTACTGTACTAACAGCTGATCCCCATCATAATACCCAACAGGCCTTACAGCACATGCTCACAGTCCATCAATCCAGCTATACCCGCTTATCCTTTTAGTGGGTCCCAGCTGACATTGGGCAAGAGGTGGGCTACAGGACAGGTCGCCAGACAATCACAGGGCACACATGGGCAATTTAGAGTCGCCAATTAACCTAAGCGGCATGTGGGAGGAAACCAGAGCACCCAGAGAGAACCAATGCATCAGATGGCGAAAGTGCCTAACACTGTACTACTGTGCCGCTTCCTGCTTACAGTGTGATCGAATAATCTTAATCCACAAAGGTATTTCAGTGTAATACTGCGTGAATGTTTCCAACCCCTGAGGTCAAAGTCAATAGTCGATCATTTTTATTTTGCTTTTGCTAGATTAAATGAAAATGTTAGTTTTCTCTCTTTAGCCCTTAAGTTTGCCAATGTGAAACCAGTCTCAAAACTGACTCATATGGGTTATGGATGCATGTTCTGGTGGACCCGTGGTGGTTAAGTATGGCAAAGACCTAGAGGACCATTACAGTGGTTTTGGATGTTAATGCTTATGAACTCTAAATTGCCTATAATACACAGCCAACTTTATATTGTGCCGGTCATTTGCCAAAGCAAATTACTTTTCAGATTGCTTTCCAATATAGGGCTGCACGATTTGGGGAAATAATCTAATTGCGATTTTTCTGACAGATATTGCGATTGCGATTCGAGATTTTGTTTTTAAGCGACCCAACGGAAGTTTATTGTAAAATGCGGCCATATCTCCGGCTAGGAAGGTCGTATCAATGTGCTCCCTTCTCTAGCACCCCCGCAGCCCGAGCTACGAGTGAAAGAACTAAACTTACATGAAACTTACGTTGGGTTGCTTTAAAGTCAAGCTTCAGTTTAAGATTCACCCTGTAATAGATGTAAAACATGTGATCGAGCATTACTAACCTGACTCGGATAGGAAAGCTCCATTGGAAGCCATTTGGAAAAGGGCAGGCACTTTCAAAAATACTTGGCAGGTGATTGGATCAATCTGTCTATCACCTTCTATCATGGGCCACTTCTGATTGGTTAACAATGGCTGGTACATGTGGAGCACAGCACTTCTGATTGGTGTGGATGACTGACACACACGAAGAAAACAAAAATAAATGTTAAAAAAATCGCAGGCTTTGCGATTTTTTTAATTGCATCATTTCAAATCGCGATTTCGATTTCAAATCGATTAATCGTTCAGCCCTGAGTATTGGATTTTCATTTATTAAGTGCAATATGAAAAGAAGAGTCTTTAGTCGGTTTTATTTTAATGTTATATTCATTTCACAAAGTAATATATTTCTGAGGAGCGACTGTTCTGAAAATGCTTCCATGTTTTCTTTTGGAAAAAACAACCTATCTAATGCAAGCAACTATAAAAACACTGTAATTATTTCTACACTGTAGTTGATGTTTTTATTTTAAGTGCAATGCTTTTTGACAGTACATAATCACAGTCAGAGCCCCCTTACTTTAACTATCCCATCAAATTGAAGTCTTCAAAACAGATCTTGCTCATCTATAACCAATGGTCAACAAGGGTTACATCAATCAGTAACACCGACACACATATTAGGAAGCTAAATGTTCAGTTTGATGGATTGCTCAGGAAAGTCTGCAAGATGATTTTCATACCCCATTAAAAACCAATGGAAACCACGAGCTGTCTGGAAGTTCGAAAATCTGTCAAGAAAGCATGGTATGTTTAGGAAAATGGTGAGCAGTTATGTACAGTAAAAATGATTTGCATTTAATGGGCTAACACATGCAAAACCACCACTGTGGTCCCTCTGTAACCTTTGAGTATTCAAAGTTTTACAGGGATGAGTCCAGGCTTAGTCCCAACCTGATCGTACAGCGCCCACATGACCATGTTTGGTCCTCCAGGAACTTCCCAGTCCCTAATGTCAGCTTGGTGACTCGCCCTCATGGCATGTGTGAAAGCCACCCTGTCTGTCATGTGACTTTGGACAATGACAGGAAAAAGAGGCAGCTGCCAACATCACACATACAAATGGTCACACACACATGCAAACAAAAACGATCCACTCAGGGTGCTGCTCTTAAGACTCCCCTCACATCTATGGCCCAGTATGACAACAAAGTGGTGTCATACATTAGTACAATCTTCATTCTGGGCTATTAATGTGTAAACCACTTAGCTGGGTCATGACTATTCCTCCTCCCTCACAGCTCGCTGCCCAAAGCTGTGTTAGTGCTCAGTTACTGGCAGACGGGCTGAGAGTTTAAGTAAGTCTGACCCCTCCTCGGGCCTCCCTTGCCTAGCCTGAGCCTCACTGTCTCTTCTCCTTCTCTCTCTCTCCTACACACACAAACACACTGACACACACGCATACACACCTCGACTAGCCTGAGACAGCAGGGTGATTGTGAGAGGCCAGACTCACTGCATAAATAGCTTTATTATGTTCTCAAAACTAACAGCGCTAACCAGCTTCCCTCTCAAATAGCATAAGGTCATTGGCTGTGCTGGATGTAAGAGGCTTTGAACGAGACACTCCTCCAACATTTTGCTGTGTCCTTTGAAAACAATTACGATAAAGCGTCCATAATGGAATACAGACGGACAGAACAGAGAGGGAATGATACAGACAGACAGACATAACAGAGGTAGACAGAGTCTGAGTGAGAAACACAGAGAGGGAGAGTGAGAGAGATGGCAGCAGAAACACAACCTTTTAAGGCTGCATACCCAGCAGCCCAGTGCCTGAGGTAGACTCACAAATAGCTCGTACACACATGCACACAGATGCTCACACACAAACATGCTCACACATTTACACATCCACAAGCACACCAAACGCCTGTGTGATTGCACAAGGTGAAGAGCCCTTTTTTCTCTTTCTCTTTGATGTGAGAGTGTAGTACAGGCTTGGCCATCCCTTGGCTGTAGATGAGTATCTCAGAGGGATGATGAACATTGTCTGTCTGCCATTTTCATTTTCCATTTATCTCCTTTTTCTCTTTTTATTTCAGCCCTCTAGTGAAGGGGCAATCACATAAACCAATGTTTCTAGAAGGATCCAATCCTTGGTTGGAGAGAAATCAAAAGGAATGGCCCCGGCCTTCCAATACTTACAAATCCAGTGGGCACAAGCATGAATTTTCAAACTGGAGGTCTATTAGTCCTCTGCCTCAGAGCACAGAGAGGTGCTGGAATGACATGTTTTTACCTGTCCACATCAAAGAGCATACTCTGTTTTTTAAGTGAACATTACATACTTCTATTTGGATTTGAAATGCAGAATAAAGCGTTCTCTCCACAGCTCAGCGAGGATGACACGTGTTCAGCTGTAGGGCAGCGAGAAGGACAATCATAAAGTACCATGTGCAGGACAGCTATAATAGAAAATGATGGCCTTGCGGTCCCACATGCAGACTTCTCTGGATGAGCCATATGCCAGGTAGCACTAAAACCATCCTCACCTAACTACCCCGCAGAAGCAGATGAATGTTAAACCATTTTAACTGCAGCAGAAGCCACAAAATGGCTGTCAGCAAAACACCTCCCCTTCTCCCCAACTGTCTTCCTCCTTCCCCTCACCCCCTCCCCAAACCTCTGTTCTCTCCCCTCTCCTCCGTGCTACCTCTTTCCTTTACCCTCCACCTCCTACCTCTCCCTCCCTCCCTTTTTCTGTGAGCTCTGCCAAAAGGTGCTCCAGTGCTGATATTCTGTAAAGAGAGCCTGCCAACAGTTAGATTTGTCCTTGGATCCCGTTCACATTCCCTCCACCCTCTCTCTGTGATCCTACTCCGACCAGAGGTATCCAGCTCAGAAGGGGGATACACCTAATCGATTTCTCATGCTTTAATTTAAAGGTGGCACGGGCATCTCATTACCTGATAATGCTTCATACTTTTAAACCACAAGAACGCAGCCAGAGTTTCACCTACGGCAAACCTGTTAACAAGACAAGATCGATGGTTCCCTCCAAGTCTGAATCACCTCTATTATCCATCCCTCAACCCCATTTCTCTCCATCTAGTCACGCACTTCTCTTACAATTGCCTCTCCTCTCATGCCCTTGTACTACTCCTTCATCCACTGCTCCTTTCCACACCTTCACTCCCATATATATCCTAGAGACATGACCATTTTTCCACACTTAACCTGACTTATCCAGAGCTGGTCTATTTATCTTCTGCTGCCGTGGTTGAGACTGAGGTTTCTGGGAGCTGCTGATAACAGTAGTGGACTGTCATTCCCTTTCACCCCTCACCTGTCTCCACAAAGCCAAAGCATTGCCATCACTTTTGGCCATGCCATTTCTGACCCCTACGAGAAAGTGATCAGCTCTTGATTAAATGTAACCAGAAAAGAGTAGCGCTGGCTTCAACCAAGCAATCGAAATGCAATGTTGTTTGTGTGATGGCATCTCAAGCTGGATTTAGTGCTACTAATGAAAAACAAACCAGGACAAACACAAGGTGAGGAATGAGTGTGCTTCAGTTTGCTACTTCCACAGCACTTGACATCAATCATGTGACATTTGTCTCCAGCTTCTACAACCCGACAAGCTAAAAAAACAACATCCACACCGCAAATATTTCAGAAATTCCATAAGAAACAGTTAAATGGTACATAGCAAAGACTGGAGGAGCATGCTGCATGTCAAAGACTGTGATGCTATGTGATGGATCATCAATGTCAGTGAAGATGCAGAGGGTCTACCTCAGTAGAACAACATGTGAACTAAGAGTGTGAACAGCAGTGTTTGAGCTGCTCCTTCATCAGCCTGTAGTGGACACTTCACCACATTGACCTAATTAGCTGTGTTATCTCACTGTCACCTAATTACAAAGGTATTTCACAGTAATAATGATGGAGACTGAGTGGTACAGCATGGTTTGGGGTGGTCTGTGTCTACATGCGTGAGTGCACGCGTGCATGTGTTTAGTCGGAATTTGTTGGCATGTGACTGCAAGAAATGCAATGTCAATTAAAGAATAAAAATGGCAAAGACACTTAACATTACAACTACATAGGTTTAAGTAGCATGTAAACGGCAGGTATATAGAGGAGCACACACATCAGATTACTTACATTCATACAAACATTAACACATTTATAGGAAAGGTGTATTCAGGTGTGGAATGTGCCAGTCAGCCGGGGACTACTTACCCATTTATAATGTTGTCACACACTCGACTCTATCGTGTAAATATTTTATCAAGATCATTTACAATCCATTTAGACACATTTTACACAAGCGACGGATGGGATGACAGCCTCCCGGGGAGCTGTCAAACGGTGCCAGAATATATGTTTTTTGACAGAAAACCCCGAGGAAAATGGCGTCAACGGTGCTTTGGAAAAGAGAAAAAAAAGAGAAAATAGGATTTGCAGCCGATCTGATGACAGGAGCAAGGTAGCCGCACAGGAGGGGGGGAAATCCAATCGGAAACTTGGCGCTTATGTCCAATTCCTGACAGAAATAAGATCTTTCTGTGGCGGATAGACGCGTGTGTTGGGCAGCGGTGCAGAGACACGCTCCGGGCCGTGCAGGATCGCCGGTCACTCGGGGAGCTGCACAGAGATCCCTCGCAAATCCGCTACTCGGTCGGTAGGGGAGGAGGGGGGCGAGCAGGACTATTACTGCAGTCAAAACAAGCCCGCATCCGACTACAAGCCCAAATCCAGCGGGAAAATGTCAGCCACAAGACCGCGTAATCAGCCGCTAGTACCGGAGACTGAGGCGCCGAGGCGGTAGTTGAACTCGCTTTCCCTCGCCGGTTGCATCGGATCAGGGTTTTCTGTCTCTCCCTCTCTCTGCTTTTCCGATCGGCGAATGTCAGGTCCCGGAGCCTGGTGTCTGGTAATGATCTCACCCAGCAGACTGAAAGCTCTCTGACCGAGCAGAGCAGAGCAGGGGAGAGGAGGAGCGACACCGCCTCCACCTGGCAGCACACGCGCGTTTCCCAATTCCCTCTACAACCTTCCCCTGATTCCCATGGCCTTTTCCTGTGGGACTGTAGTGCACAGGGTGAACGCTGCTGAAGATCTGCTGTTCTGACTGTCACTGTTGTATGGACACATGGTTTGCACCTATTTCAACAGGTTCAGATGCATGCCTAAATGTTTAAATATGACTCTGAAATCTTTATTTTAACATTAATTGGCTTTATCTAAGTAAGTGCAACTATATGAAATATTTGTCCAAAGGTTGTATGAAACAACAAAAACGAAATATTAATTTGCCTTACAGAAATTACTTTATTCTTTGACTATAGGACAGTTTAAATAATATCTGCTCAGTCTGGTTAAGGCCAGTCTCTAAGCCATGTTACTTCAACATTGATCAGATAATAGTCAGATAACTGTATTTGAACATCCATATTCCAGTAAAATCCTAGGTAACATCCAGAAATATGTTATTAAATTGTAACTGTTTTAATTTTTTTTGTAAGGGCCTCACTTAACATCAGATACAACTTTCTGTTACAAAAGTGTTCTGGCCTAGATACCAGCACCAAATACAAAATACAACAACTTGCAAAAAACCTACACAAAATGCAATGGCTTATGAAGAGACACACAGTAGAATAGCATGCCTAACATACATGAGCAACATCCTAAAACAGATTAACAGTTAAACCCCACGGCCCCGCGGGCGGGGGCAAAACGCAGGGGAGGGACTTCGCCCCCTCCCCTTCCGGTTGAGCTCCATGGGACCTTATTTCGGAAAAGTTATGCATTGAAGTCAATGGAGAGAGAAAGATTATCTTTCGATCCCGTTTGAATTGTGCCACGAATTACACATATGTGACCTGCTCTATCGAAATCAGTCGCATTGACCCGAAGACACATTTTGAGTTGTATACACTGTTGGAAAGAGGAAATTCCTAGCTTTCTAATGATATCAAGATTTTTGTTGTACTCCAAATATTAAGCAAAATATGTCACATTATATAATGACTGTCACCGAGTCATCATTTTGAGAAAAAGGCCTTCAAAGTTTCCTCTTCTCTGGAATCCATCGATCTGATTGATTATTAGCAAATGGTCAAAATAGTCCGGAGGGAAAATATTTCCGTTTGGATTACTGGTCTGGGGGAAGCTCGCGAGTGTGTGAGTGTATGTGTGTTTGTGTGTTTGTGTATTTTTGCGTTTGTGTATATTGTGTTTGTTTCCCGGGGAAAACACTCACGAGAAACACCGGCTGTTGTTATGCTTGCTGTGACGTTAAGTTACTCCGTTCTCCGCTTGTAAATATGCCGTTACAAGCTTCATAGTTGTATTTATCATCTAAATTTGCGGAAACAAGTTTAATATTCTGAAAGCCAAGACTTTGTTTAATTGAAATCAGATGAAAACAAACTGTAACGGACCCTGCCGTGTTATCTATGATTACTATATGCCTTACATTCATAATTGCAGCCGGAGGGAGGGGGAGCTGCGCTACGGAACAGCAGATTGCGATTGAGAGGTGCCTGTCATCTTCCCTTTACAAGCTTCAAAAATGTATTTATCGTGTGATTTTGGAAATAAAAGTTTCATATTCTGAAAGCCAAGACTTTGTTTATTTAAAATCAAACAAAACACCCGAACCCCGAAAAAATAGTTTTTTCCGCAAATCCACGTTTATTTTGAAATGAGCCGTTGCGACTTCCGACTGATTTCGATAGAGCGGGTCACATATGATGTTTGTCAATTTAAAAGATAATTTTACAAGTCAAAAAAATAATAATGTGTCGTAAAACTGTGAAGTAACACTTTTTTTGTGTGAAACCGCTCAATGAACTACATCTCCCGTCTCGCACCACACACCAAGACGGCCGTCACGTTGGCACATTTCACTTCTTTCCTCAGAATGAGGCGAAAAGTATTAAAAGAGGTGAAAATCACTACAAGTCTGGGCATGTTGAGAGCTGTACATACACAAAAGGGGAGTTAGTCGGTTCCGTAAGAGCCAGCATGCGGGACCGGGATTCTGGGATTTGGAGTCTTTCTAGTTGCGTATTTTTCATAGTATAATATTTCAACAGTTTTACTACAAACTGTGACTTTTTTTACATGGAAATTATTATTTAAGATTGACAAACATCATATGTGTAATTCGTGGCACAATTCAAACGGGATCGAAAGATAATCTTTCTCTCTCCATTGACTTCAATACAAACTTTTTCCGAAATAAGGTCCCATGAGTCCCACCGGAAGGGGAGGGACTTCGCCTCTCTATAGCTACTAGAGTGTATGACAGCTTCCGGTTCCGGGGCATTCTGGCTATGCATCACTAATTCATCAATGGGTAATGTTTAGACGGATTTTAGGAACTTCCCCTCGATTCTATTGGCTCTAACGGTTAAAAAGAGTTGTCAATCATCAAAATCGACCGAGGGGGACCAGAGATATGGAAAATGCACCCAAATGACCCCAGAAGGGGGTTTATTTTTCTAAATCTCTCTAAAAAGGTCAAATGTCACTTGTTTTGCATCAATCTTGATACAGGGTACTTATTATATGTTATAGTTTGGATTCCTAAAGCTTTTAGTCTCCGATCCCATCATTCAAGGGTGGTTTTCACTATAAGTAATGTTTTTTTTTTGGACGGATACTATAATTTAAAAATGTTTACTATGTTCAATCTGAATTTACTTTAAAATACAAAAAAAACTATATTGATTCTGACTTTTCTACATCCAACTCACAGGTTTATCATTGCTTTGAGAAAAAAGATTATTAATTTACCCCTTTTAGAAGTGAAGATATAGTCATTTGTTCTGGGAATGTCATTTTTCGAGCCTGAGGCCCGAAGAACAGGCTCGGGACTCAACTGGTTAATCTAATGATCTCAAATAGGCCTTTCATATAACACATTTATCTTGTAAATAGTTTTGAAACACTGACAGTATCTTGTCTTCAATTCAATATGAATGGATTTTAAAGTATACTGAAAAAGAACAAGATCAGTGTTTCCATAGTCTACAACAGACAGCCATGCAAATCATTACTAAGTACTTCATCTTATCAGATGTTGTTCACACATCCTTGGGGGAGTTTTGACATGAAACATTTTACAAACCCTTGGGCTAACCTAAAAATAAAGTTTATCACCCTTGTCTTAATAGAAACATGGTTTGCCCATAAACCACAACTACTGGGCGTGACCTGTGAGATGTTATTTGACAGGTGGAGTATAATTAAGTCTGATTTAACATGTGTGTTCAGTGAAACATCAGTTGCCACAACACACTAGTGCTTCAGAGGAAAGAAACAGTGGGTGTGTGAGTGGGGTTGTGTGGATGATAAAGGTAGATTAAAGGGTGTGTGTATGTTGAGTGTCTGCTGGGGCTTTCCCCTTTATATGTCAAATTACAGCAGGGTGGAAAAAACACATCAACCAACCTTGAACAGGCCACAGTTGTTCCATTAATTCATCATTGTCTGAAGTTGTGTTTATTTAGTGTCTCTATGCAAACCTTGACCTTCGTTGTATGGAAAACATCCTTTAACATTAACAAGCAATGCAAATTATGTCAGATGACCTTTCTCCATTGGTGCCCCACAGTTATTAGCTGTTACTCGTCTCAGGCGTGTGTGTGTGTGTGTGTGTGTGTGTGTGTGTGTGTGTGTGTGTGTGTGTGTGTGTGTGTGTGTGTGTGTGTGTGTGTGTGTGTGTGTGTGTGTGTGTGTGTGTCCACGTGTATGGCACACACTAGGAGGTATTTCATTAGGCGGGGTGGTATTTGTGATTGTGTGCTCAGTAGCACGTAAACACTCAGCACAGTTTCAAAGCTGTGGAATACAAACAATCTGCAATGCCATCATTGATTTGGGTGTTTTTGCTTTTCACTTTCCCAACGGTGACACATTCATTTAATTCACAATTGTGTTGTGTATGTATGTTTGGGCATGTTGATATAAGTGTGAATATATTGTGTTTAGAGTGTCTATTTCATTGGGAGTGTTCTCATAACAACAGCAACACTTATTGCTCATTCCTTCACTTATGGGCATGGGGCCAGCATTGTATTACTGTATGTGTGCATTTTAATTCTATATTCTTAAGGAACAAATGTCTTGACCAGGAAGAGAGAAAAACTGAATGGCAGCATATTTCAGGAAAGATGTTTATTTAAGAAATTAAGTTAAAACTGGATTTAGGGTTAGCTGAGCTCTACATAGAACATTGGATTGTTATCATAAAATCGCAGATACAGAGTCCCGCAATGTAGTAAGGTTAGACTGAGGCATTCTTTTTTTTGCACCTGTCAATCCTCAAATTTAATGCAGAGTTAAATCCCAGATCAAATTAACGTTAGAGGGTCTTGAGCATGTTTCTCTTCAGTGATTGTGATGTTATGTCAAATGTCTGTTCCCTTGTATCTTGTCTTACATATTTCTCCTTGTTGATGTTGCAAAGGAGCTGCTGTGATGCAAGAAACACTTCAGACTCGATCTGACAATAAAGTATTATCGTTTTGTAAATAAGGTTTACAGTTCATTTTAAAAGACGAGTAAGATTAGGCTTCTTTTACATTTTGTTTTATTTGTATATCGATGTTACATTTTTGGATTTAAGAGATCGAATTTGACTCTCAGATACATTTAAGCCCTTACAAAAATAGAATAACAAACGTGTGTGTGTGTGTGTGTGTGTGTGTGTGTGTGTGTGTGTGTGTGTGTGTGTGTGTGTTGTCATGTGTGTCTATATTGATTTGGGATGTGTGCAAGAATACAAAGAGACCCCTGAGAGTGAGGGGTCAACAGCTGCTCCCCAACAACCAATCAATTGCAGAGTATCAGTAAACATTACACACAGACACACACACACACACACACACACACACACACACACACACACACACACACACACACGCACACGCACACACACACACACACTCACACTCACGGAGACATACAGACGGCACTCTGTTCTCAAAAATCTGTTGCCATGGATACCAGATACAGGCAGCCAAGAGGGAGCAGTTTCCAGCTTAAACTGTAAATATTGAATTATGATGGGGAGGAAAGAGACAGCAATGCAGGGCAACGTTCCTGTCTGAATGATCTAAATATCCAGATAATCCTTTCATCTCTATTCACCGCTACAGGAAATCTGGTGCATCATTCATGTTCATCAAGTTCAACACAAAAAGATCAATCTGTCTTCCCGAATCCAGCCACTTATCCAACTCTCTATTACAGACTGAGCGCTGCCCCCATTCCCTCATCTCTCCCTGCCTTTTTGTCTGGAAGATCTTCACTCCCTTAAGTGGGATGCAAAGTAAATGCCTGATTTGCTATACATAAAAGTGAATCGCATTCAAACCACTTTACCAAACGCTGGAGCTTTCATGTGGATACAGTTCCTCTGTGGATTCATGGATGGGGAGAAAGGAGATTGAGATGAGGAATGTGAAGAGGGAAGAAAAAAAGATTTAACAATTAATAAATGCTTTGGCAAATGTTGCAAGAGGGGCCACTGGAGAGAAGGACTGAAAGAGCAAGAGAAGAGATACTCTGAAGGTGAATGTCAATAATTGGTTAACTGTCTTTATGAATAATATTAGCAGTGGATTCAGCAGAGCTTAAATAATAATAACACACTGATATTCATAACAAAGCACAGCACTTGACTGCACCGGGAAGGAGAGCGGGCGAGAGTCAACGTGCTAACCTTGAGCTGACATTGTGAGCAGCAGAGACTCACGTTCAATCAATAAAGGGCTTTTCTCAGGGAGTCCACTAATCTCACAGGGCAGCAGAGGGTTCATCAGTGCTGAGAGACCCCTGGGACTGACAGAAGTAATGGGGTTAGCAGAGAGGGAGGAAGTGTGTGTGTGTGTGTGTGTGTGTGTGTGTGTGTGCAGGAGGAAAGATCTTCACCGTGAGTAAGACAGCGAAAGCATGCAAGGAACAAGCAATTGTGGGTCTGATAGATAGCACGGTCTTGTGTGCTGCAGATTTTGTGTAACTAAAGTGCATTTGTGTATGTGTGTGTGTGTCCCCGAAGGAGCAAGGGCCATGCTGATAGAGTGAGAAGTTAATGGGACGTTTGGCAGGGTTGATTACTGAGGCCTCAGTGATCCGGCTGGGTTAATGAAGCAAATTACTTCTTGGATAACACACTACCGCTGCTATCTCCAGCTCCTGATACACTCTGATGAACCACAATGGCCTTCTCTTCTCCATCATTTACCTTCATAAAGCCTTCTGCCCTAAGTTGTATCACACACATTCAGTGTACCTGTAAATGATACAATAAGCTACAGTATGGTACAATACGATAGTACGGTAAGGTGCGATACAATAGTATACCACACCATATTCTTTATTGTCCGTACGGTACGGTACGGTATGGCAGAATACGATATGATACGATACAATGCGATACGGTACAGCACGTTAAGGTACTATACCATACCATACCATACCATACCATATGGCAGTGATTCTCAAATGGGGGTACGCGGACCCCTAGGGGTACGTTGGGGTACTGCAGGGGGTACGTGAGATAAAAAAATAAAAAAAAGGTTAATTAAATTTTTTTTTTTTTTAATAATAATACATGATTACAAAAATAATCTAAGTACAATAAATTAAATAGAAAACACAATTTTATATAAAATATTCCGAGAACCACTAAGGGGGTCCTCATATAAACATGTTACATTTGTGTATTGTATTTATAGTTTTTCATAATATATCATTTTGTTCATTGGTTTGTTAAACATATATTACTTCAATTGAAAAACTCCTTGGAAAAAATACAAATATCCTTAGTTTGTTGTAATTCATGCATGAAGGAGTTAATAAATCAAACATCACTATATTGTAATTATTTATATAGGCTTTTTCTGTCAAAAATGTCCGGGGTCGGTCAGGGGGTACTTGGCTGAGAAAATGTTTCAAAGGGGGTACATTACTGAAAAAGGTTTGAGAAGCACTGCCATATGGTACCATTTATTGTCCTTGCAAGGACATTTGTATTGGATTATATCCTGAAGTTCAACAGATGATAAAAAAAAACATACATACTACATAGTGCACAATAAAAGACATTAACTTATTAACGCACGACTTTACATATACGCAGCTTTTTTTTTCTTGCACTTTTCTTGTCATTACACAGTACAGGCACTATGTAATGAAATGGTTTCTCTGCATTTGACCCATCCTAGTGTTAGGAGCAGTGGGCTGCCATTATGAACGGGGCCCGGGGAGCAGTGTAGGGAACGGTGCCTTGCTCAGGGACACCTCGGTAGCACTTGGTCTTGCCGGGACTTGAACTGGTGACCTTCCAGTTGCCAAGCCAAGTCCCTATGGACTTCGCCACCACCCCCAGCTTGCACATACAACACAAAGAGAAAACTACTGACAATGGTGACGTATTGCACAAACCTCATGGCCAACATTTACATCTATTACAGTTAAGTGTAGAGAAGTTTAATGGACATAGGTAGGAGTGTTGGTAGCAGTGCAGCCTGCTCTTGGAAACCCCGAATCTCCTACCAGGTAAGAGGTGGAACTCTGGGTGGAGGATGTGAGTGGGATCAAAAGTGGATGTTTTTAACCCCCATCATTTTCATAGCAGTCTGTACCAGGCGAGCGATCTGTGAGCCCACCACCATGGTTTTGAATCCGTCCTGGGACACATTCATTCAACCTCTACATATAATCTCCAAATGTAATTCCTGAATGTTGACAATCAAATAAGACAAATAAACAAAGAATAAGGAGGGATCCAGAACCGCAGCACATAGTGTACTGTCTCTATAAAGTGCTACAGTGGCCACCTGCCATTTGCACATGCAGTCATACTTGCATATACAATGCTAGACACACACACAAATAAAGGGAGAGAAAGAGTTATCAGAAGACTTTGTTCTCCATTTGGAGCTGAGATAGAGATTCTTCTAATGAGAGTGAAAACTACGTCTGAGAGGAAATGCAGACCAGAACAAAACAACAACGCAGATGGGAGCTAAGACAACAACAAAGACAGCCCTAAATGTAGTTGACTGCCGACTCCCTGCTGGCTCTGTCTATGTGCAGAGATGACACTGCGCCCATCCCCCTGCTACTTATAGGGACATTATCATAATGTTGTCTCTGTATGAGCCGAGCTATCAAGTGGGTTCATCTTGAAGTCCTCCACAAGCCCCGGTGAATGCTGATGCCTCAGAGGCTGGAAGAAGACAATAGTGAAAAAAGAAAGAAAATTCTGCCCTAATATTTATTCAAACTGACAGTTTTGGCGTCTAACAATGCAGCCCAGGACTGACAGCACCAATTTGATGAATCTCTGCGTTGGTTGTAAACAAACCTAAGCAAAGAAGATAATGGTTGTCCTTCTGTTTGTCCTTCTGCTGTCCTATTTTCTTGTCACTACAGACAATCGAAAGAATAAACGTGAAATGGGTAAAGTGACTCATGTTGGGGACTGTGAGTGGTTGCTGTAAATCACCGAATAGAGACAGCCTACATTTAGGTTCAATAGATTTGTATGTCATACTCAGATAAGAAAAAAGCACCAGATTAAGAGTGGAAGCTATTTTTTATATTAGACACAGGGATAATGAATAATTAGTTCTCAGAAGCAGATATTGTTTGTCAGGGCTTGTGTTAAGATTCACACCTCAAACTTCCACCCTACAACATCCTGTTGTGTTATAGCTGTGCATGTGGTCAGATACAGCTGCAGTCGTGTGTGTGTGTGCGTGTGTGTGTGTGTGTGTGTGTGTGTGTGCGTGTGTGTGTGTGTGTGTGTGTGTGTGTGTGTGTGTGTGTGTGTGTGTGTGTGTGTGTGTGTGTGTGTGTGTGTGTGTGCGTGTGTGTGTGTGTGTGTATGTGTGTGTGTGTGTGTGTGTGTGTGTGTGTGTGTGTGTGTGTGTGTGTGTGTGTGTGTGTGTGTGCCTTTATGTGAGAGTCAAAAACAGAAACAAAGAGGAAAACTCCCTGTGACAGCACCACCACTTCCCCTGAGACTTGATGAGTAAAACGTACAGCAGGTGTCTGATACTGCACTGCTAAACGCTGAATCATTCTCCTTTCATTTTCTCTGTGTATAAACCTTATCTTTCCGATGTCATGACCTAATAGATGGCATTTCATAACTAAAGGTCAAAAGGCTTGAATTGACTAAATTGTGAAATGGAGCAAATTGACCAACTAAAACAGAAAGAGAAAGTCTAATGTATAGCCAAAATTGTTGGACATCTTTTATAAAAATTTGATCAAAGCAAGTTCAAGATTTTGACAGTGGTTTTTCCTCCTAAATGGGCCATATTATGCTCTTTTGTATCAGGTTCATACTTCAATTTTGGGTTCCTGCTAGAATATGTTAACATGCAATATCAACAAACACAATATGTTACGATACTCTATAAATACCTGTACTCTCTCTTAGTCTGAAACGTTACGTTTTAAACCCCTGACCCACCAAGCTGACAATGTCTGGCCTTTGGTGAGTATCTGCTGGCACTGTTGACACTTTTCTTTCCTGCCGACAAGTTCCAACAGAGATTGTTGCCTGTTTTTTTAAAGTATGTGTACAACAACGGTCAGTACGTCTGCAGTCTAAAGTCTTCCGGTTTCCCTTTTTAAATGCAATAACCAGATGGGGGAAATGTTCAGTATGTTCTAATGAGCATGCATGTGCCAAATCTGATTGGCTTATTGAATCCCATGTTTTCTGACCTTGGCGGCCAACGAAAAACGTACTTATTTTGCAGTTTGTGAGTTGGTGGTACACATACCAAAATGTATGTGCTCTAGTACAAAAGTGAGGTTTTCATGATATGGCTTCTTTAGGATTTGTCACTTCATTCAGACATATATATATAGATCTTGTTTTCTGCTTTTTATTGTGAAATGCATAGTATGTGGATGGTGGCTTAAACAAATCGGATTATCAGTTGTGACTTTGTTTAACAGAACGTGTGTTAGGCAGGGTGATGCAAAGAGGAAATTAACTGTAAAAACAATATAAAATCCTCAGGGACCTCCTGAATAGCCTCTTCTTCTCTGTCTTTCAAAGACAACCGGCCAAATATTCAGTGCTTTACAATCAGTGTGCAGTGTTGAATGAAGTGGCCACATACAGTACCACACACACACACACACACACACACACACACACACACACACACACACACACACACACACACACACACACACACACACACACACACACACACACAAAAACACCTGTCCTATATTTGTTGTTTACTGTACATCATGTGAACACTGTCCCATCTGAAGCTGCCTCCAGCAGCAGGATGTGGTGGTGCGGCACGTCCTCGCTCAACAACACCCACTTCCTATGAGTTTGATAAACAGCCCTGCGGTTTCACTAACCTCCTGCCCGTCAAACAGAGGAACACACACACACACACACACACACACACACACACACACACACACACACACACACACACACACACACACACACACACACACACACACACACACACAACATCAGCTCAACAGCATCACCATCTGCTAATTTGACATAAAACCAGTGTGAGTTAGTGTGCGTAATGTATTCCATACTATCATAAGATTTACTGTGACAAACTGTATAAACGCCACCAGAATCACTTACGCCTCCATAACTCTGCTGCCGATCTCCTCATCCACAGCCTCGGAGGGAGAGGGGAATGAGCACAAGAATGCCCTCAAATCACATCAGAATTACAGGAGGACATCAATATGTCACATTTGTTTTAGAGGGAGTGATGTAAGTGGGTCTGAGTTATGTCCGCCACTGGACAGTTATGTTCCACATTAAGGCTGCCTGTGCATCCCTAAAGGTTGATAATACAATGCCATTAAAGATTTAGACCTCTGCTAGAGTCTCTTCTCTTCTCTTCTCTTCTCTTCTCTTCTCTTCTCTTCTCTTCTCCCCTCTTCTCTGCATGGTAGCATAGGCACATACGGTCCTGCCAGTCACATCTGTGAGCTGTCAGGATGTGAATGTGCATGAGACTGAGGGGTGTATTAGGCCTGCTGATCCTTCACACTCCTCTTGTCAAACTTAACATGAAAATGGAAGTGTGTGTGTGTGTGTGTGTGTGTGTGTGTGTGTGTGTGTGTGTGTGTGTGTGTGTGTGTGTGTGTGTGTGTGTGTGTGTGTGTGTGTGTGTGTGTGTGTGAGAGAGAGAGAGAGGCGGGGAGGGTCAAAGGAGAGGAGCCATGCCTAATCCTGTGGGATGTGAGGGTATCTATTGTGTATGGAGATGGGATGTAGAGATGTGTTCAGTGGTGCATGGATCACAAAACCTTCCTAACTGACAGAAGAGCCTCTCGAGAGGCCAATGTCAAACTGCAAAAAAAAAGCAAGATAAAAAAGGGGCAAACTGTCTTGAACAGAACTGCAGATTGCATCATATCTGTGAAATGTTACGGATCTGAGTTGAGATTTTGAATGCCTTTATTCATAGAAATATGGTATAAAAAACTGGCACTGTATTATTGTCAAATAATTTTATATTCTTAATAGTTTTAGTAATATTTATAGATAGAAACCCTAAACGATATAACCAATACCCCACTTTACAATGATGCATACATTATTTGTAGTTGATGTTTTTATTCTTATTTTATATAGACCTGCTACTAAAATTATTAAAATGATAAAAGTTAAATTATTTTTGTATTATTATTATTATTTTTTGTTTATGCATGCTTCTTAGTTAACATTAAGCTGTCTTTGGCTCTTTTCGGCTGTAACAAATGTAAATGTTACGAATAAAGGTATTCTGATTCTGATTCTGATTATTTCACCATAGCTTAGTTGAATTAGAAGTAGTGGTTCAAGGTTATTGTAAAAATAAATAAATAGTCATAAAGTGTATGGGTAGGCCTACAAACTGACTTCAATTTAATACATAAAACAATTGTTTCACAGCATAGAAAATAGAAATGGTCACAAAAGATATTGCCTGTAAACCTTTAAATAAAATCACATAAACCTGCTTTATATTTTAATGTAGTGATGATTTAACCCGGTAGGTGGCGGAGTTGCTCAATATAAAAAGTGATTTAACCCGGAAACAGAACTCGCGGACCTTTAACAAAGCAGGAAGTGGATCCTGATGAAAGTGACAGTTAGCAATCATGGCGCTTGAAGCAAAATCCAGAAACAAACGATACGAGAAACTGGATTTCCTCGGAGAGGGTCAGGTAGGTGGAAACAGATATGAGTGGATTCGGTTTTTAAATCTGTCCACTCTCTTCCAATCCTATCTGGTTGTATAGGAAGCATGTTAGCATCAAGCGTTAGCCGGTTGTTAATGTCAACAAAGCCTTGCTGCTCCACGCTACTGTGTTCACTACAGCAGCAGTGATGTTGAAAAAACAACACTTTTCTCTACCGTTGTCTCCCTTTCTCTCTTCAACAGTTCGCCACAGTGTACAAAGCCAGGGACAAAACAAACGACTCCATAGTTGCCATTAAAAAGGTACAATAAATAAGCTCAAAATTGATCATTTGTTAGCATGTGTATGCTATGCTGATGTTTAACACTATGTTGTTGTTGTTTTTCTGACAGATTAAGGTTGGCCACAGAACTGAGGCTAAAGATGGTAAATGATGACTGCACACATTTAACACTCAGTGCTGCCCATTGTCATCACCCTGTTAATGAATTGTATTTCTGATTAATAGGTATTAATAGGACTGCTCTTCGAGAGATCAAACTGCTGCAGGAACTGCATCATCCAAATATCATTGGGGTGAGGGAACATTTATTATGTCAGAATTATAATTAAAAAGTGAATGGTGTTTCTTGTAAGGGGGGAAATAATGAACTTTCTATATTTTAACTATTCACCTTATTTGCTGTGTGTTTTTAGCTGCTGGATGCCTTCGGACACAAATCTAACATCAGCCTGGTGTTTGATTTCATGGAAACAGATCTGGAGGTGAGAGAGTTTATCATATCATTAACAAAATCTCTTTCTGTCCATCTGTGTCTTACTAGAGGTAGACCTACATCACATGATACAGTATTATGCAGTCCCATACATATATAATACAACAGCCCATTGAGTTTATTTATGTAATGTGTTTCAGAGCTGCAACTAACTAATTACTTTAACTATCCATTCATCTACAGATTATCTGCCAGATTTATCAACACACTTTTTGGTCTACACTGTAACTATAATAGTGTCCAAATATATTTAAAAATTGTGAAGAAATGTAAATCCTTGTTTTTCAGTTTCCCTTTAAATGTCTTGTTTTGTCAGACAGTCAAAACACAAAGATAACTTAATAGTGTATCGGAAAGAGAAAAGCTCAAAATATCCATATTTAAGAAACTGGAAAAAGCATTTTCTGCCATTTTTTTTAATGAAAAATTACTTAAACAATCAATCAATTGATTATCAAAATAGTTGTTTATTTTTTCTCAGTGGATCATTGCAGCTCTAATGAGTTGTTTACTGAAACTTTTAATATATTGATCATCGTAAATTGTGTTTCCTGAATGTGTCATAAATAACTTGAATTTAACTAAATTCACAGAATAACTTAACTAATGGTGTGCCTATTATTTAATACACCTTAATAACACCTTGCAAAATGATGCAATATTAAATGATTAAGTGAAATCAGCATTTCTTGAATTAAATAATATTGTGAAGAAGTATATTATCCTTATTCTTGTTCTATGTATGGGAATTTACATCTCTCTTTCATGGTTGTAAAAAGAACATTATGTTGCATTTCATTAGTGGGCCACCACATGATACATTTCATTCTTTATTACCTTCCATTTATTAGAGATCAGGGAGAGAGCATTTAAAGCAAAGTGTTTTCTCTTCACCACTAATATATTTTAAAGGTGTGTGGCAACTGTCAGTCATTTGTTCAGTACTATGTACAACTTCCACGTTGTGAAATGTCAAGAGTGCAAAAATAAGCGAAAGGATGAAAAATTGTGAAGAGTTGTGAGGTCAGAGGACATACAAAGTAGCACAGAAAATATGAGCATGACGACGACAATTGGCAGCGTAAGTGCTCTCATCTAACCATTAAGTGCTTCTGCACGGTCACCGAGGCTTTTTGATTTTCCTCCTCTGGTTTGTTTTAGCATACGAGGCTCCAGATGGGCGCCAACCACCAATACATCAGGCTCTAATAGGAAGATGCAAAACAAGATATATACACTTTAGAAAAAATCAATAACACTCGGCTCTTGGCCCTCAGAATGAATTGATGCCATTAGTGGCTCCAGACAGACATGGACGTGAAATATGATGCTCATCTGATTATCTGTGCTGAAGGACTATTTTTAGACCAAATGGTTAGATTTGGCTGTAAGGGCTTTTCAAATACAGATATGTGATACATTTTCAACTAGATTGTCAATAAAATCACGACGCAGGATACTCAAATTTGTGTTTTGGGATTCTGGATGAAGGGTTGAATCTATATTGGGCTATTTAGCTTTCATGCAGCTGTGTCCAGTGATATCTGCCAGTTTGTTATTGCCTTTTATACTCCGATACATGTAAATACAGAAAGTAATGGAAATGGATGAAGATTATTGCTGGTCATAACATGTCCGACTTTTCATAAGCATCTTTGTTTTTCTTTTTAGGTAATCATCAAAGACACCAGCCTAGTGTTGACTCCTGCCAACATCAAAGCCTACATCCTCATGACTCTGCAGGGATTAGAGTATATGCACCACCATTGGGTCTTACACAGGGTAAGAGCACTAGTATGTAAACACACACATATTTGCAAACACACAGACATTCATTTACATTCTGCTACTTTGTATGTCCAGGATCTGAAGCCCAATAATCTGCTGCTAGATGGCAGCGGAGTGTTGAAGTTGGCTGATTTTGGTTTGGCCAAAGCGTTCGGCAGCCCCAACAGAGTCTACACACATCAAGTCGTCACCAGGTATGTGCTTTTTGCCAATTTTGTTAAATCAATAATGCAGAACGTGGACTTCTTTGCCTGGGCTCCTGTGTATTTGTGTCCACTGGAAATCTCCCACAGTAGCTTAAAGGGGACCTATCATGCAAAATGCACTTTTGTACGTCTTTTATACATGAATATGTGTCCCCGGTGTTCCAGGGAACTCACCAAGTGTCAGAAAACACAACCCTCTCTATTTTCCTCCATACCCAAATCTCTAAAAAAGGGGCTGCAACGGATCTGATAAAAACTGATCCAGATTTGAACACTGTCCTGACGTCAGGACAGTGGCGCTACGGCTATTGGGCCAACTCCACCAATCAGGAGGAGACAGCCACGGCCATTGCCGTTCGAAAGCGCTGGAGACGCTGTAGTACATATGCCAGGCCAGTAGATGGTGCTGTTCTCACATAATCAGCCCTTGCTAAAACAGAGCTAGAAATTGTCAAATTGAGCAAAATGAGGCATGGCTAAAATGCATGATCTGTTTGGTATTTTGAAAAAAAAAAAGTATAAATATGCCTTATATAGGTATGGTCCTACACTATATTATTCAAATATAGCATGATAGGTTCACTTTAACTAAACCCATTAAGACATTAAATATGCTTGATTATATTAAGTTAAATATCTGTCAGTAGTAGATATGTGACTGGTTAAGACGTATGTTACAGCACACATACTAATGAATACAGAAATCTTGTCCTCTTCTCGTTGTTAAATTATCTCAAAGTTTCCCAAGTGTTTACATTGACAGAATATTGTTCTAACTAGCACAGTAGCATATTGAATGTCTGTTTTTCAGAGTTGTAAAATGTAACTTGTTGATCTTATTCCCAGGTGGTACCGCTCCCCTGAGCTTCTGTTTGGTGCCAGGATGTACGGAGTGGGTGTTGACATGTGGGCAGTGGGATGCATCCTGGCAGAGTTGCTCCTTCGGGTAAACAAAACACACATTTAGAAATATTCATACAGGTATTGGCATGCTGTTATTTCTGCATCCCCGCTAAGGTCTCTTTGTGTCTCCTTTGCTGTAGATACCATTCCTCGCTGGAGACTCAGATCTCGACCAGCTGACTAAGATCTTTGAGGCTCTTGGCACGGCTACAGAGGAGTCGTGGCCTGTTAGTATCTGTTTTTACCAGTGATGGATGTGTTATTATACTTGCATGTGAATCCTTGTGTAATTTGTTTGTAATTCATGTCCTCAGGGCGTGACTAGTCTACCAGACTATGTGTCCTTCAAAATATTTCCTGGCACACCTCTGGAACATATATTCAGTGCAGCTGGAGATGACTTACTAGAGCTGCTTCAGGGCTTGTTCACCTTTAACCCCGCCACGAGGACCACAGCTACACAGGTAAACAAAGCAGAGCAAAGACAGTATTCTCACTTCCACATCTTTGGAGTAAGGGGTTAACTGTGGTAAATTGTGAACACAAATTAAAAATCTTAGCCTAAATATTCATGATGATCATTTTAAGTGTTTATTTGAGTGTTAAAAAAGAAAATCGTCATTAAGTATTTTGATAATCAATTAATGGCTAAAATCCTTTTTCTATGCAAAAATGGCAAAAACGTTGTTGTGAGCCTTTCAAATATGTAGGTTTTCTCTTTGTTTTACATCATATTAAACTTAATACCTTTGGGTGTTGGAGTGTCAAGTCAAAACGTTTAAAGACATACATTTGTAGATGGTATTTTGGACATTGTAAAGCCCAAATGATTAATTGAGAAAAAAATATCGTCATACAAACAAGCTTAATTAGGAAAAAAATTAGACATTGCAGCCAAAGTAATGAGTTCCTATGATGTGATGATGTGTTCATACTGTTGTCTGTTTCTGTCCAGGCTCTGAAGACGATGTACTTCAATAATCGACCTGCACCCACTCCTGGACCCCTGCTCCCGCGACCCAACGGCTCAGCTGAGGCTCTGAGGGAGAAGGAGACAGTCGGGCTCAAGAGGAAAATCGAGGGCCCGGAGACAAGTAATTAATACATAGTTGCTTTTTATATACCCATGAAATGCCACCTTGACCTCGACATACTCTAATGTCAAATGAAGCCAGTCAGTATTATCATGGTAAAACTGTGAACGTTTTTAGATTAGATTCAACTTTATTGTCCTTGCACAGAGTACAATTACTAGCGTACAACGAAAGGCATCTTTTTATTTATTAATTTTTTAGTCAATTTATTGAACATGTCAGAAACAAAACATAAAACAATAATATTAATATATATATATTTTTTTCTTATTACATTTCATTTAGCTGACGCTTTTATCCAAAGCGACTTACAATAAGTGCATTCGACCAAGAAGATACAAACTAGAAGAAAACAGAATCATATAAGCACATCAGGTTTCATAGAGCCAAAACATTTCAAGTGCTACTCAACTGGCTTTAGATAAGCCAGTCCTTTATTAGTATATAAGTGCTTTGTTAGTATAAGTGCTTTTTATTTTGTTTTTCATTTTTTCATTTTATTGGTCGAAGTGGAGTCGAAAGAGATGAGTTTTCAGTCTGCGCCGGAAGATGTGTAAGCTTTCTGCTGTCCTGATGTCAATGGGGAGCTCATTCCACCATTTTGGAGCCAGGATAGCATACCGACGTGTTTTTGCTGATGGGAACTTGGGTCCCCCTCGCAGTGCGGGTGCAGCGAGCCGTTTGGCTGACGCAGAGCGGAGTGCACATGCTGGGGTGTATGGTTTAACCATGTCCTGGATGTAGGAAGGGCCAGATCCATTCACAGCATGGTACGCTAGTACCAGTGTCTTGAAGTGGATTCTAGCAGTTACTGGCTGAACGGAGCGGAGGAGCGGTGTGGTGTGGGAGAATGTAGGAAGGTTGAAGACCAGACGAGCCGCTGCATTCTGGATGAGCTGCAGAGGTCGGATGGCACATGCAGGTAGACCAGCCAAGAGGGAGTTGCAGTAGTCTGGGCGTGAGATGACGAGAGCCTGGACCAGAAGCTGCGTTGCTTTCTGGGTCAGGAGGGGACGTATCCTCCTGATGTTGTAAAGAGTGTATCTGCAGCAGCGGGTTGTTGCAGCGATGTTTGCAGTGAAGGACAGGTTATTATCTAGGGTCACACCCAGATTCCTTGCAGTCTGAGTCGGGAAAACAACAGAGGGGCCGATGTTGATTGTTAGGTCAAGGGTGGGACACTCTTTTCCCGGAAGAAAAAGCAGTTCTGTCTTGTCAAGGTTGAGCTTGAGGTGGTGAGCAGACATCCACTGAGAGATGTCTGCTAGACAAGCAGAGATGCGTGCGACGACCTGGGTTTCTGAGCGGGGAAAAGACCAAATTAATTGAGTGTCGTCAGCGTAGCAATGGTATGAAAAACCATGCGGGCTAATGACAGATTCGAGCGAGTTTGTGTACAGAGAGAAGAGGAGGGGACCGAGGACAGAGCCCTGAGGGACCCCTGTAGATAATTGACAAGGGTCGGACTCGGACCCTCTCCAAGTTACCCTGTAGGTGCGGTCTTTGAGGTAGGAGGTGAGGAGGGAAAGTGCAGAGCCTGAAACTCCAAATTCTTAGAGAGTGCGAAGGAGGATCTGATGGTTCACCGTGTCGAATGCAGCAGACAGGTCCAAAAGGATGATGACAGAGGAGAGGGAGGCTGCTTTAGCAGTGTGCAGTTCCTCAGAGACAGCGAGGAGAGCAGTTTCTGTGGAGTGACCTGCCTTGAAACCAGACTGGTGCGGATCAAGAAGGTTGTTCTGATGGAGATAACGGGAGAGTTGTTTAAAGACAGCGCGTTCAAGTGTTTTAGACAGGAACGGGAGGAGAGAGACAGGCCTGTAGTTTATAACATCGGACGGGTTGAGAGTGGGTTTCTTTAGGAGAGGGTTTACTCTTGCCTGCTTGAGTCTGTTTGGAAAATGACCAGAAGTTAGAGAAGTATTGACGAGATGGGTGAGAAATGGTAGAATATCAGGAGCGATAGTCTGAATGAGGTTTGAGGGTCAATAATCAGGTCCCAATTTACTCTTGCAAGAAGGAGTTAAATCACATACAGAAATATGGTTCAACTCACACACACGAGGTATGCTGCTGAAAGGATAAGAAAACAATCACATCATGCTTATATAGTCTTCACAGCATCCAATAACATAGTCGTACATCGGTTTAGCGCCAGATCGCCGCATGCAAGTTTTCTTTTTACGATAGTCGGATGTTACTCTTTGCCCTCCAGAGAGTGAAAAAATAAGTGTGAATGTCTTCTTTTCTGTGGGTAAACAAATGAATCAAGTCTTGGCTCCTCCAGTCTCGACAGGGGTCAGCTGCAAGGTCATGCACAGTTCCAACAGTATAAGATAACAGTGGCTCACAGTATTAAGCCCATTTTCCCAACAATATAATACAGAATAAATAGGAATATATTCTAGACCGTTATTGTCATTTTGAAAAACTATGAATAAATGAGTATGCCATAAAGTTTTGGTTTTAAACAGTGTCTGCAACAATGTCGAGGCTGATTTTTAAAAGGAGTTGGACATATTTAAAGCATCCCACTCTAACCCTTACCCGCCAATCTTACATATAACATGTTGTTTATTTTAGCCGAGGGAACCACTCGTTTTCTCAGGGTTACGCACACTACAGTTATAAATCTAGAATACCACTTGTTTGAACCTAGCAATTCAAAGGGTGTTGGCTGCACATTAAACTGTAGTTAGACATTCAGAGTATAGCAAAATAGAACACGCACACACACACACAGATTAGTGGATCGTGGTAGGGTATGTTTTACTGAAGGAGGACCTTGATGTTACTGGGAGGTTCAAAGCTTTTCCAGCTCCTCCTGTGGTTTCTAAATGGTCTGGGTTGACTATACGCTCTGCTCTATGCTACAGAATATTATAGAGCGAATTTCCAAATACCTACCATATGGAAACTTTAGTGGTTAGCAGATTGCTCTTTATAGGCTTTTTTAAAGTAGTGTATGTAGTGTAGATACAGTATGTGACTGTATTGTTAAAGTATATTTCTTACTTGAGATGTAGATATAAACACAATATCCTATCCAGTTTAGGAGCACCAGAGATACTTAGGTCTCGGTCTTATCTGTCCATAGTAGGTTTATGGATTAAGATGATGGTCTCAGTTGCAAGGGCATTAGACAAGGAAATTGAAAATGTAGCTAACCAGCTTGAACCACATGGTAATACCAAATCTGCTTAGTTTAGGTAAAAATAGGACACTTTTCAGCTTATGGTCTCTACTATGACAGTAATACAGAATAGTTTGCTAAAATGAAAAGTCTGCCATTTTGGGTAAACATTTAGTTTAGTTTGATCCTGTAGTTTGAGTTAAATATGACAATTGTTTAAGCCAACCAGAATGTAATGGACATCTTTGCAAAAGCTTCAAGAGTTGTGAACAAAATACATCATTTTGTTTAGTATCAAGGATGAGAATACTTAACAGAAGGTCTTGGTCCCTAGGAACCAAGATCTTCTGTTGAAAACAAAAGAAAAATAATGTTTCTAAAGCAGAACCCAACCGAAACATATTGGTCATATTTGCTGTTAGTGGACTCTCAACTAGCCCGGATTACCTAAAGTGAATTTCGGGAAAAAGTGAAGTGCTTTTTCATGTTTTTGTAACACCATTCTTTGTATTTCTTTTCAGCTGTGATGAAGAAGAAGCTTATTTTCTGACCAATGGAACCTGGTTCATCAGAGGATCACCTTCTTCACACACTTGCGCGGCTCAGCCTTCCCGCATTGCTCAGGATTATCCACTGGAATGGAGGAAAAAAAAGGAATTCCAAAACCAGCGGAGGGAAAAAGGCTCAGATGTTTTTAGGAAATGTTAGAGGATGTAGCTGTTGAATCAGTCAAGACTTGTGCCTAAGATTACCTCTACGTATCCGAGGTGCTGCTGTGTGAGCCATCCCATCGACTGATGTACTACAGAGGTCAATAGCCTCAACTCTGGTGGACTTTTTTCATTGCCACAATGATGGCTAAGCTCTGGGAGCCTGTTGTAATATGTATATTTATGTGACTGAAAATAAGAACAACCAAACAAGAAGGCCTGGTTTATTTCATTTATATGTATTTAAATTGTGCAAATACATGTGAGGGATGTGACTACCTTAAATCAATCTGACCCTACATGGTTTTATATGATTTATTAAGAAAAGTTTTTCTACTGTGGTAGTAAGACATTATTGTGACAATCTCACTGCTACTTACATATTAATACAACACTAGAATAATGTTAGAGGTGTTAACAGTCTACCTGTCACCTATTGAACATGTGTGGACAGAATTATACCTGTAATTTATTTATGCAGCCTGTTGGCAGAGTAAAAGGTAAAGAGGGTTGTATTTTGGTACAACTATGTGTCATAAGCCATGTCTTCCGGGCAGACAGAGTGACACTGGGCTGGCCGTGTCCTGCAACAATGTGCCACTCGTTCCCTCTCTGTCCCTTCTCTTCAACATTACTGTGATCCAACGCGGCCTGACATGTCAGCGAGGCCTGATGGCCTTTTGGTTTTCTGTCAAACAGGATCATATCAGAAAATAAGACCGTGAAAGACATGAGAGTATGTCACAAGAACAATTCAAATTCCTTATCAAAAGATGTATATTTTCTGTATGCTGCTCTAGTCTTCACAATGAGATCATGCTTAAATTCTCTATAAGCTAAAAGAGATTTATATATATATGAACATAATTCATACATTTTACCAACTTATTGAGTATGAGCATTTTTCAGATCCGAGCCGAGAGAGTAATTAAAGCTCATGGTGCCCTAAGTTTAGAAAGAAATGGCTATTTGTGCCTATTTATAAATGTTCACAGTGCTGCACTCGGAGACACAATGGGCCTTTCTAATTTCTCTAATTCCCCTCCTCGACTCCTATCCTCGTGTCTTAGTCCCGCCCACAAGAGATGTGAGCGGAGGAGTCGAGGAGGGTTAATGATGACAGGAGGCAGAGCAGCACTGTGATGACTTATATATTTACTTTTAATTCATTCACAGTGTGGTATAATGAGACAATAACAGCAGGCTACAGATGCGGGCATACACACACACACACACACATATATTTATATAAATATATACAATTTCAGAATCAAACAAGTATGAGAGCACTCTCATAATAACGTAACACTATCAGAGACTGGATATATCCCCAATTCCATCAATTTAAAATGTATGCTGTTTAAAATCTCAAATTACATCTATTGTCCGTCTATATTTTGATTATTATTTAATGGAAACTGTCCATAATCAAAGAGTCATTCGAAGTCAATCAAAGACTAATATCACTCCAGGGTGATAGCAGGACACCCCATCTAGTCACTCAGAACATATCAGGACAATCTGATGTAGAGTTTCAAAATAAAAGACCTTTGAAGTCTCATATATGAGCTATCATCCCTCTGTTTTTAGATAAGAATAAAACAAAAACTCTCCAGTATCAAATACTTATTTCACTCCAGGGTGATAGCAGGACACCCCATCTAATCACTCAGAGAAAAATATCGACTCTTTGTTTGTAGATATCTACTAAACTAAAGCATACAAATAAAGAGAGTGATGTAGGCCTGTTATACTGAGTAATATATATTTTACACACTGCTCTGCTTTCTGCACGGACCTCACAGCTGTTCTCCCTGTAAACATCGCGTCGCGATTCAAGCAGTTAATAAAATAATATCCAGGGGATGCATGCAGAGCTGTCATTGGCTGAGATAAGTCCGGCCGTGCGTCACGACTCTTTTAAACATCACTGTTGCCGGAAATACATCCGCGGAGGACCCATCAGTGTATCCTCGATTATAGCTCCTCCAGAGAGCCTCCTCGATGCTCGGTCCTCGGTCCTCGAAGTGCATAGAGAGGCGAAGTCCCGCCCTTCTACTTCCGCCCCATGGGACCTTATTTCGGAAAAATTATGTATTGAAGTCAATGGGGAGAGAGAGATTATCTTTCGATCCCATTTGAATTGTGCCACGAATTACACATATGATGTTTGTCAATCTTAAAAAATCTTTTCCATGTCAAAAAAGTCACAGTTTGTAGTAAAACCGTTGAAATATAAGACTATGAAAAATACACAACTAGAAAGACTACAAATCCCAGAATCCCGGTCCTGCATGCTGGCTCTTACGGAACCGACTAACTCCCCTTGTGTGTATGTACAGCTCTCAACATGCCCAGACTTGTAGTGATTTTCACCTCGTTTAATTCTTTTCGCCTCATTCTGAAAGAAAGAAGTGAAATGTGCCAACGTGACGGCCGTCTTGGTGTGTGGTGCGAGACGGAGATGTAGTTAATTGAGCGGTTTCACACAAAAAAAGTGTTACTTCACAGTTTTACGACACATTTTTATTTGTTTGACTTGTAAAATTATCTTTTAAATTGACAAACATCATATGTGTAATTCGTGGCACAATTCAAACGGGATCGAAAGATAATCTTTCTCTCCCCATTGACTTCAATACAATTTTTCCGAAATAAGGTCCCATGGAGGTCCCCCGGAAGGGGAGGGACTTCGCCTCTCTATTTAGAGAAATTAGATGTCCTTCAACATGGCGCGCTGAAATCCATTTCCGGGTCATTATCGGAGGACCGAGGATTCGAGGAGTCGAGGAGGAGAAATTAGTGAAATGAGAAAGCCCCAAGGACTGTGTGGTGGTGAGTGACTGCTGCATGTATGTGTGTGTGTGTGTGTGTGTGTGTGTGTGTGTGTGTGTGTGTGGTGTGTGTGTGTGTGTGTGTGTGTGTGTGTGTGTGTGTGTGTGTGTGTGTGTGTGTGTGTGCGTGTGCGTGTGTGTGTGTGCGTGCGTATGACTGTGTATGTGTTGGCTGACTGGGTCAGATGACGGGTTTGGCCGATAGCTGCACATTCATAGAGAGTAACAGTAAAAGCCTTATCAGCTCATGCCGAGGCCGATTCATTGGCCAGGAGAGCCTCTGTTGGAACCAAGGCGCTCACACTGTCGCCCACATGCTGGGACTGAACATGAGCACAGGGTTTGTGGGAGAAAGTCATTCTTGCACATATTTCTGACTCCGCAAGATAAGTATGTGGGATGGACCGCAGTGGGATGATAAGACTTTGAAATGAATAATACAGTTTAGAGGCTTATGTAAAGTAGAACTCAACCAAAAGGCAAAACTCTAGGGCAGGGGTCTCCAACCTTTCTTCATCTGAGAGCTACTTTCAAAAAATGAAAGTGGCCAAGAGCTACTTGCATCACATCGCTTACATTTATTCACATAGCCCTCATCAGTTGAATTAAGCTATACTTTTGTACACGTGTGAAATTGCAATACCTAAAGCTTATCAAAAATAAGGTCCAAGAAAACGAAGATTTCTCACATATTATTATGGCCCACATAATAAGTACATCACTGAACATTCAAGTGTCCTTAATCACCACCTTACAAGCATTTCACTCTTTTGTTAGTGAGATTAATGGCACTGCATACAGTCCACCATAGAGGTGTATGCTGGACCCACTTAGGTTCACTTAATAGAGTCATTTAAATGTTCATCAGTCGGTCTTGTTCTGTATTTAGATTTCATTCATGTCAGAAAAAGCTGCTTCACAAAGGTATGTAGAACAGAACCAAATAAAGCAGACATTTTCAGTGCTGCTTGGTGAATGTTCTTATAGTTTTCTGGGTCTACAAGGCTCCAGAAATGTTGTGAGTTTTGCTGAGACTTAAGCTGAACATTATTTTGGAGATCTCCACAGGATTGACACTGAACAGTTGTTCAGCCATCTTTTTCTTCTTCTTCTTCGTCTTGACATTAAATTATAAACCATAATAAATCAATTGTATAGGTCTAGCCTCCCTATATCTGTGTGTGAAAATGGTTCCATCCTCAAAAACAAAAAACTAATACTTCTGCAGTCTAGCTGCAGCTTCTAGCAACGGTCTTCTGTTAAAAAAAAGACACACATGACTTGAGTCTGAAAACAGCAGGAGTATTTACAATAGCATTATAAAAACAAAAATAGTGCATGTGGGTGCACACTTACATTCTCTGTCTTACTGTTACATAAATCCCATGAATGTATGAGATTAAGTTAGCTTCATCATATCTCAATCAGTGATTAAGTGAATAATAAAGTTTCTATCGGGTCACTATCAGCCTGTCACTCATTATTTTCAGGGAGGGGGCGGGGTTTGGAGGAACGGAGAGGAGACGGTGATCGCGGAAGCTTTCCTCCTGCCTTCACAAACTTTACACAAGTATTTATCAACTGAAAATAGCAAGAGGACATTCATACTCTGCAATCCAAGACTTGATTAAATTCACCAAAAACCTGACATGACGATAACGAGTGTTTTTCAAAAAACACAAATCCCTCCCTGTGTGTCTCTGAGGCGCAGCGACAGGGCCTGATTCAGAGCGGGTCATTCTGCTGTTAGTTCTGGACTCGTGCTGGTGGAGAAAGCAGACTGCTCCGTGTGTGTTGTCGCTGTGCTGCTGTCACGTCTGTTCCTTGATCTCTGCGTCACCGACCATTTGATATTCGTGTGACAGAAAAAAATCTAAAATAAAAAAACGTTATTGTCCAGCCGCGGCCGAAAAATCAATAAGCAACCTTACTACGCTATAATCGATAATCGAGCGGCGAGCTACTGAAAAGCTGCCCGCGAGCTACCGGTAGCTCGCGATCGACGTGTTGGAGAGCCCTGCTCTAGGGTAATGTAATGTTTCCATTAGCATTAGAAACAGCCAGGCTTTCACGTCTCCCCTGAAGACTTATTGTGATTAGCGAAGAGGTAAAAATGGACATTTCATGAATTATTGATCATCATATTAGGATTTAAGGACAACCTCTTTAGTCAGCTGTTCTTCCTTTCTGAAAGATTGTAAAAACTTGAACAGCATATGTTATCCATAGAGTCTAGGACAGTAGGCAAAGTTCTTTAATTATAATCACATGAGAGAAGTTATGTTTATGTCTGACAGATGTTTTTTCACAACAGTATTTTTGGGTGTTTTCCATGTGGGCACTTGAATGAACATGACACAATATCATAACAAATTGGCAAACACACATAACTACATTTTCCTTGTTAAGCCAAAGCCTTTGCATAAACCTTGTCTGCTTGGGAAGGTTCAAAGTTCAAGGTTCAAGGTTCAAGGTTCAAGGTTTTTATTTGTCATACGAACATAGCTACAGTGTAGTTATGACGATGAAAATCTTAGGTCACAGGCTCCTCCAACAGTGCAACACAATAAAACAGATAAACAGACAAATATAGTGCAAGTAAATACAAAAAGAAAAATAGTTTAAAAAAGTGAAATAGTGAAATAGTACAATAAGAGTCTATATGCAAGTTATTGGAACATGATATAGATAAATAGATCAAATGAGACAGAATGACATCATATAGGTTGTAACAATGCAAATTATCTTTCATACTGGTGGTTATTACAGCTTTAGGAGTACTTTTACTTTAATTATTGCAACTACTATCATCATAGTATGGCAAGACTTATGGTGATTATTAGAAAAGAACCATCCATTATCTGTAGTTGTCAAGTAATGAACATTACGTGGGGATTAAGGATTCAAATATTCAAGATCCAAAGGCTTTATTGTCATATGCACAGTACAGTAGGTACAATGTAGATAGGGCATTGAAAATCTTAAGTATAAATAGTGCAAGAAGAAACAGAGTACAATAAAGTAATGCAACATTATCATGAAGACCAATGTGCAAGTAATGCAGATGAAGTAAACTATATGTCAAAAAATTAATAACAGCAATAAGCTAAATGTTGCAGAGAATGTTGTAAGTGAACAAGTACATGCAGGAGTCTATACATGTAAATAAAATAAGATAAACAGAACAGAATGTACAATAAAATACTGTACAGTGAAAGTAGTACTATTTATTGTAGGATTATTATTATAATTAGATCCAGATAGCTTTATATGTAGGCTGCTTTAGGACATTGGTATGTTTTTAATTATATTTAACTATCACCCCTGCCCTAATAATAGTGTAAAGCTCTTATACAATTGTTCTACTAACTATACATTAATATTCCATGATGGTCTTGTAATGTGTAGGGGTCCTCGGCAGTGTTTTTAATGCAAGTAATTGGTGTGACATCTGGCTTTGACCTCCTAATGTTAGCATATAGCTTAAAGTGTGTCATAGATTTTCCATGGCCTGTTTACAACCACTTCTTGAAGCCCTCTGTGGCTTTCAGCTTTGTGTTCGGCTTGTGGGAGTGGGAGGAGAGACAGGAAGCATTAGGGAGGGGGAGGAGGAGGAGGAGAGACAGCGGGGACAGGAGCGTTGTTTCCCGTGTGCTGGTGGCGGTGATTTCATGTGGAGAGGAAGCAGAAAGCAGCTCGTCTTCTACTCTTAAAACGGATTTTATTGATTGTCTCCACGCAAAATGTGTACCCCGTGTTGCATATCGCAGGTAAGGAGCACTTCTCTGAATGACTGCTGTTTTATTGTTGTAACCCACACAATGACACGTTATTGAATCGCTCCAGCCTTGTTTACTGTTTGTATGAATGTATGCTGCCTCTCATCGTCAGCTAGCGCGAGGCAGCGAGTATTTAATGTCGCGTTGATTCCCGTGACCCCTGTCAGCCACCGTAATTCATTCATTAACATTGTAACATTATTATTATTTCCATCACCGACATGATTGAATAACTTCACTGTAGTAACGTTACAGCCGCTGGGAGACAAAGAGAGATGAGGCTAAGCTAAACCAGCCAGTATACCTGCTATCACAAATAACGTCATCGTTGAATGTCTGTACAGATGTGTTCAGTCCATGGTGGAAACTGAACTGCTCAATCGTGTCTGTGGTGAGACATGCGTCTTATGTCTTCATTGTGGTTTTCTTATCAGTAATGCAGTTGCACTTTTCCAACCACTGAGGAACATCTTCCTCCCCAGTTTAACAAAAATAAACCCAAACATTTGTAGCCAACCCGATTTCCAGCTTGTAACCTACTTCTTACTCCAGTAATAAACACCCTTAAATAAATGTTTTGGTTTAATTTAGGCCTACCTATATTTCGGAATTCGTTTTGGACAATACATGAGGTTATATAAACCAGTGGTGTAAAGTAACTACATATATTTACGTAAGTACGTACTGTACTCAAGTACAATTTTGAGGTACTTTACTTGAGTATTTTTGCTACCTTGTACCTCTACCCCACTACAATTCAGAGTTGAATTGTGTACTTTAACTCCACTACATTTATGTAATGTCTTAAGTTACTTTACAGATTTTTATAAATTATATGAAATATAATCAACACTTGAATAAGACTTTTGTTATACCTGGAGTAAAATTCAACAGAGCCATGCAGCATACAAAGTCATAAAAACTAGCTGCAACTTTATTGTCATTAAGTACAAGATCTGAGTACTTCTTCCACCCCTGTATTTAAGTTACAGAAGTGTGTCCCCTTAAGAAATCATATGGTTGAGCCTACTTTATTTCTTCTTCTTTTTTCAGTTTTGAAGTTGCAGAATTTCTTGTAAAAGGCACACTTCTTTTTCCATTGTTACTTTTTATTTATTTAACCAGGAGATCCCCAATAGGATTAATAGTCTCTTTTTAAAGGGAGACCTGGCTATAACAGGCTGCAGCAGTAAGAATATAATTTTGTATTTGTTATTATACTGTACGTAGCCTTTAATACAGTTGCAGAATTGCTATGATGAAAAGTCTAGCTAGCAGTTTATATGCAAAGTTAGAGAAGGCTTTCTTCCGTACTGAGTTTCTTTTTCCTCCAACAGATTGTATTTGACCACAGGGTTTCCACTGCTGAGCTGGTCTGGTCAGGAATTTAATTACACAGACACATCGCTCATCTAAGGAGCGCTCCCTTCTATTTCCTGTTCTTTTCAGAGACAGGGTGAAGGAAACGGGGAAGATAAAGAGGAAAGGAAGGCCAAACAATACGTCAGATTTGTGTTGCTGTCCTGGTGGTGTGCTAATCCCTGTCACAGACACTCCATTTAGTTCTGTCGCCATCTCTATGTATGTGTATACTTGTAATTAGCTTTTTTTGAGTGCATATATGTGCCCCTCTTGAGTTTCAGAGTAGGCTAAATTGATGTGTGGTCTGTTAATTTCCTCTGGCTCAGAGGTGGAAATTAAGGGAGGGAGGGCAGTGTTTGGGTTAGATTTGGCGAGGAAAGGAGGCATGGTGTGGGAGCAGCTCACTCTCGTAAATTCTCAGTGGGATCAGGCATGTATGCCATATTGTGATGGGATAGGGGGTCGGCTTTAGCTCAGTGTTGAGTTTTGTCCAAAGGCCTGCAAGCTTTGGCTGTGAGTGTGGGACAGGACCAAAACCATGTGGGTGTTAAAGCAGGACAGCTATGGCACAGTTAACTTTGGCAGGGTCCATGCATCAAGAAGACCTGGAGGATACTAGAGGCTGCGTCAAGCAACCATTCCTCTTGATAAAGTATGCTTGAGTAACACATCAATAACTTACTGTACACTCTGGCCTTTCTGAATGTGCTGGCCAAAAAAGAGGGTTTTCATGTTGGCCAACTGTGTCCAGTACACCGTGCTTTATTATCCAAACATGTTTGCCTATCAGGGTATTGCAAGAAAAATTAGTAATTTGGTTAAAAGGGATTGGTGTGACGTGTATTGGTGTTTATTTATTTGGTAGTTTTATTTTTGTTTGTGGGGTTTCTGACACAGTTAAGTGTAACATTATGTTTCTATTCCTGCGAAACGATACGAATGCCAACTGGCTGGAATGTGATTTCCTTTTCAAACAAATATGGGGAAATCCTTAACTTTCACTATCTGTTCACCTATAACACACAGCTGTCACATCAGATGGCTTATTGCCTATCACTGCAATGTCACAGAGGGGCAGGTCATCCGAAAAACAGGTGTTGATGAACTCAGTGGCGAGCCGTGACATTTATACCTAGGCCCTCTGACCCCCCCCTTTCCTCGAAAAAAAAAAAGGGTTATTACGTCTCAGCGTATACTTCAGCGGAATATCAAAACAACGGCCCGGGGTGCAAAACACATCAATGACAGCGACCCTCTACCACACAAAACAACACAATTTATCTAAAAACCTATCATGACAGGGCACCCACAGCCAAGTAACAATTACAAATGAATTACGTCGGCACGGCGGCCCACATTGAAAATGACTTAGGCCTACCTTTGATGATCAATTCACTTAAACACAAAGTCCATCCTCCTGTCCTTTTGGATGAAGCACTTGATGGCGGGTCATGCAGCTGATCCTTTGCCACTCCAGTTTATCATTGTAACTCAATCTTGAAAATGACTCGGTTAATAATTTCGCAACGATGTCATCACTATCACTGAAATGAGCCATCATGAACGAACTTATGCTAATCATAAATCTATCGATCATAAATCTATCGATTAGATTTATGATTCGAAAATAATAAAAGTAGGGTAGACATGTGGATATTATCCGGCTGAACAAAACGTGCATTTATCTAACAGGTTAGTTTTCCACAGACTTTATTTCGAGCTATTACATCCATGAGAAATCCCATTGCTTTTCTGTCGAGGGAACCCGAGCGCAGCTTACTTCCGGGTTTTAGGACGCGTCACTGCACCACTTGCATAAACCTCACAGTGGGCGGAACTTGTCATAAAGTCCGCGAAAATAAAGCCCACCCATTTAGAGGGAGGATATGATTGGTCAATTGTACTGTCATTTGACATTACTCTCTCATTGAGTTACTATAGCTGGCCCTGTGAATGTACAGAGGGACCAACAAGCTCTCCCGTCTTCACAGTAACTCGCAGAGACGCATGTAACCCTTCACATTCCAACAGAAACTGAACAGGCAGATTCGAAGGATTTATTTCTTTGGAAATGTTATTTTAAATACAATTAAATCAAGTTATTTTGGTAAAACTAATGAAAAATCTTAAAAAGAAATTTCAAATATTATTTTTTGGAATATCTTAGGCCTAAGAGGGCCTAGAGGGCGAACTGTAAACTTTACTCAACTTGTAAAATGATAACTGAATACCACCACCAAACATCTGTAGCAGTCCCCACCAACATACATTTCTGCGTCAGTCATACTATTAGAATTACTGGCCATAGTACAGCGGATAAGCACAACAATTGTGCATTTTATGAGAAAAGCATGACATTTCTAACATAGTTAGTGCATACCATAAGGTTTATTTTCAGATGTGGAGGGAAGTCAGATTTGACCCGTGAGGACCGTGAGAGGTCAAATCCAAGATGGCCGCCAGTCTCTCGGGTCAAATGTTCAAACACGTTTAATTTTGGAACCAAACATTGTAGAAAAACATTTAAGGTGTCATATCCAACTAAATTAGGGATGCCCAATCATTTGATGATACTTTTGAGATCGCCAGAATTCAAGAAAATGCATTTAGGTGAAGATAAAGGTAGAAATTGACCAAAAATAAGCTGTCAATCAGTTGAAATTTGGTGTGTGTGTGTGTGTGTGGTCACCCAGCGCTAGCATTAATACAGAGACTGGAGGAATATGGCTTTACTTGGCACAGTCTGCATGCTGAAGCAAACATTTGTTTTTGTCTTCAAATACATACTTACATGATTGTGACGAGCATAATATTTGCTCCCCGCCCAACTCTCTAAGTGCTTGAACTCCGTGACAGGAGGATGAAGTATGTATAAATGGATGGAACTATCAACAAAACAACAGCGTTTTATTCCCCAATGTCATATTTAATAGAAAAATAATGATGCACCACTTATTGGAGAAAGAAGAATGGGGAACAGAAAGGTTTAGAGAGGGACAACATGCTGAAACCTTGCAACTTCAGTGCCAGAGAAAAAAGGTACTGTGAGTACACTTGTGGTTATTGTCCTCATGTTGCACATAGAAAATTCAATTAAGATGTTTACCGCATGTGGGCAAAAATCCATCAATCTTTCAATTTTCTAAAACTTGTTATATCCTTAGAGTCATTTAAAATGAGTTTTTTTCTCCATGCCATGGAGTCTAAATGGGTAAACCTTTGTATTTGTAATTGTACAGCCATGCTAGGACAAACAAATCCCCTTTGCCAATGTTCTCTCTGCACTCTCTGTCACACACACAACATACATAACCCTTTCTTTGCATGACCTCTAAATGTCCATGTGAGCCACTAAAGAACAGAAAAAAAGCTGCGCTACCTTGGCTTTATAGGTGGACAGGCAGGGAATCGAACCCCAACCCTCTATAAGTGGAAAGGGACAGCGGTGAACCTTATAGTTGAGTGCAGCCCTTTGTTAACAGCGAGGGTTAAGAGAGCTGTTTGTGCTCTACATGGAACTGTTTTCCATCTCCCTCTTTGGTTTACATTATTATTATTATTTTTCTATTAAATATGACATTGGGGAATAAAACGCTGTTTTGTTGATAGTTCCATCCATTTATACATACTTCATCCTCCTGTCACGGAGTTCAAGCACTTAGACTTAGAGAGTTGGGCGGGGAACAAATATGATGCTCGTCACAATCATGTTAGTATGTATTTGAAGACAAAAACAAATGTTTTCATCAGCATGCAGACTGTGCCAAGTAAAGCCATATTCCTCCAGTCTCTGTAGTAATGCTAGCGCTGGGTGACCATAAATCCACTGGAATATACCACACACACACATTTTGCAAATTTCAACTGATTGACAGCTTGGTCAATTTCTACCTTTATCTTCACCTAAATGCATTTTCTTGAATTCTGGCGATCTCAAAAGTATCATCAAATGATTGGGCATCCCTAATTTACACACACACACACACACACACACACACACACACACACACACACACACACACACACCAAATTTCAACTGATTGACAGCTTATTTTTGGTCAATTTCTACCTTTATCTTCAACTAAATTCATTTTCTTGAATTCTGGCGATCTCAAAAGTATCACCAAATGATTGGGCATCCCTAATTTAGTTGGATATGACACCTTAAATGTTTTTCTACAATGTTTGGTTCCAAAATTAAGCGTGTTTGAACATTTGACCCGAGAGACTGGTGGCCATCTTGGATTTGACCTCTCACGGTCCTCACGGGTCAAATCTGACTTCCCTCCACATCTGAAAATAAACCTTATGGTATGCTCTAACTATGTTAGAAATGTCATGCTTTTCTCATCAAATGCACAATTGTTATAATATGAGAGCTTATCCGCTGTACTAATAATAGAACATGTTGCTTACTTCCCATTGGAATTAATAAAGCATTTCGATTGTTTACATTTCTTTATATTATCTAAACACAATTGCGTTGCTAGGCAACAGCATGGTTCCATTCTTTCTTCCTGTCAGCTATTTGGAATGGAACCTTCAGAATTATGACATCATGTTTTGCCTTTATGTAGAATTCTGAATTCTAGGAGTTTGCAGGACAGAGCAGCAGGCAGCAGGAATTTGTCCAGCTAGTGTCAGATCATTGCAGAAATAGATTTTGTTGCAAGCAAACATTAGGGATACTTGCAGTGTTTTTTAGCGAGATAATCTTCACAAGTGAACTCAACTTTTGTGGGATTTTTGTGACGTTAATTCAGTCGAACAATTACATTTAGTTTGCTAAACAACAGGTCATTTCGTCACAGCAGTAGAGATGGAGATGAACAATAGAGATGAGCTGGCAGTCAAGCTCGAGATTCTGCAAAAAGAAAATCAGGAAATGAAGTTGTGGCTGGAGCAGGAGAGGACTTTAAGGGATAAGCTTGAGATTGAAGGCGCTAAAAAGAAGGAAGCGATGCTCAAAGCATATACAGAGAAATCAGCTTTGCTGTTTAAGCACAATGTGAAAGTGAAAGCCCAGGAAATTGAGCAGAACGTCTTGCGCGTCAACAATGAGGACCTGAACATGAAATACAGAAACCTCCAGAGGTCACACAAGAAGGTCGAAGCCGAGATGGCTGCCTTGAGAAAGGCAAACCAGGAACTCAAACAACTGAAAGAACCCTGTGTTGAGGAGAAGGATAAAGAGATAGCTGCCTTGCTGAAGGAAAACAAAACACTGAAACAAGAGAAGGAGCGTTGTGTTGAGGAGAAAGATGCAAAGACGGCCGCCTTGCAAAAGACTAACCAAGAACTCAAACAACAAAAGGAGCGTTGGCTTGAGGAGAAATCTGTAGAGATAGCTGCTCTGCGTGAGAGAAACCAGGAACTCCAACAACAAAAGGATCATTGTGTTGACAAAGCTGTAAAGATAGCTGATTTGCGTGAGAGAAACCAGGAACTCACAAAACTGAAGGAGCGTTGTGTTAAGGAGGAGGCAAAGATGGCCGCCTTGCAAACAACAAACCAGGTACTCAAACAACAAAAGTTGCGTTGCGTTGAGGAGAAAGATGCAGAGATAGCTGCTTTGCTGAAGGAAAACCAAACACTGAAGCAAGAGAAGGAGCGTTGTGTTGAGGAGAAGGTGGACAAGAAGGAGGATGTGGAGGTGAAAGTGGAGGTGGAACCAGAAGTGAGGCATGATGTTAAAATGAATGCCCTGAAAATTGAGCAGAAAGTATTGCGCGGAAACAATGAGGAACTGAACATGAAATATGGAAAGCTCCTCAAGATGCACGAGAAGGACAAAGCAGTGATGGCCACCTTGAGAAAGGCAAACCAGGATCTCAAACAACTGAAAGAACCCTGTGTTGAGGAGAAGGATGCAGAGATGGCTGCCTTGCAAAAGACAAACCAGGAACTCAAACAAGAGAAGTTGCGTTGTCTTGACGTGAAACATTTTGAGATAGTCGTTTTGCATGAGAGAAACCATGAACTGGAACAACAGAAGGAACGTTGTGTGGAGGAGAAGGATGCAGAGATAGTCGCTTTGCATGAGAGAAACCATGAACTGGAACAACAGAAGGAACGTTGTGTGGAGGAGAAGGATGCAGAGATAGTCGCTTTGCATGAGAGAAACCACGAACTGGAACAACAGAAGGAACGTTGTGTGGAGGAGAAGGATGCAGAGATAGTTGCTTTGCATGAGAGAAACCACAAACTGGAACAACAGAAGGAACGTTGTGTTGAGGAAAAGGATGCAGAGATAGTTGCTTTGCATGATAGAAACCAGGAACTGGAACAAAAGAAGGAACGTTGTGTTGAGGAAAAGGATGCAGAGATAGCGTCCTTGCTGAAGGAAAACAAAACACTGAAACAAGAGAAGGAGCGTTGTGTTGAGGAGAAAGATGCAAAGACGGCCGCCTTGCAAAAGACTAACCAAGAACTCAAACAACAAAAGGAGCGTTGGCTTGAGGAGAAATCTGTAGAGATAGCTGCTCTGCGTGGGAGAAACCAGGAACTCCAACAACAAAAGGATCATTGTGTTGACAAAGCTGTAAAGATAGCTGATTTGCGTGAGAGAAACCAGGAACTCACAAAACTGAAGGAGCGTTGTGTTAAGGAGGAGGCAAAGATGGCCGCCTTGCAAACAACAAACCAGGTACTCAAACAACAAAAGTTGCGTTGCATTGAGGAGAAAGATGCAGAGATAGCTGCTTTGCTGAAGGAAAACCAAACACTGAAGCAAGAGAAGGAGCGTTGTGTTGAGGAGAAGGTGGACAAGAAGGAGGATGTGGAGGTGAAAGTGGAGGTGGAACCAGAAGTGAGGCATGATGTTAAAATGAATGCCCTGAAAATTGAGCAGAAAGTATTGCGCGGAAACAATGAGGAACTGAACATGAAATATGGAAAGCTCCTCAAGATGCACGAGAAGGACAAAGCAGTGATGGCCACCTTGAGAAAGGCAAACCAGGATCTCAAACAACTGAAAGAACCCTGTGTTGAGGAGAAGGATGCAGAGATGGCTGCCTTGCAAAAGACAAACCAGGAACTCAAACAAGAGAAGTTGCGTTGTCTTGACGTGAAACATTTTGAGATAGTCGTTTTGCATGAGAGAAACCATGAACTGGAACAACAGAAGGAACGTTGTGTGGAGGAGAAGGATGCAGAGATAGTCGCTTTGCATGAGAGAAACCATGAACTGGAACAACAGAAGGAACGTTGTGTGGAGGAGAAGGATGCAGAGATAGTCGCTTTGCATGAGAGAAACCACGAACTGGAACAACAGAAGGAACGTTGTGTGGAGGAGAAGGATGCAGAGATAGTTGCTTTGCATGAGAGAAACCACAAACTGGAACAACAGAAGGAACGTTGTGTTGAGGAAAAGGATGCAGAGATAGTTGCTTTGCATGATAGAAACCAGGAACTGGAACAAAAGAAGGAACGTTGTGTTGAGGAAAAGGATGCAGAGATAGCGTCCTTGCTGAAGAAACAGCTGAAAAAACCACCAAAGGCACCCTGCGTGGTGAAGGAGGAGCTTGTGGAGGTAAAGGTGGAGTTGGAGGTGGAACAGGAAGTGAGGGTGGATCCACCTGAGCAAACCAATGAGCCGATCCCAACAACGCAGAGGAGGACAACACCACGGTGGAGAAGATTCATCAATTCCTTTTCTTGTATCCGCCCAAACATCAACGATGACTAAAAAGGAAAACATAAGACTCAAAGGCAGCCCTGACATCGGCTTTAAAAACTTTAAAAAACAAACTCACAACATCAAAAATTAGTAAGACATTAAAACATTTCAAGTACAGTCTAAAGCTCAAAGTGAGTGAGCAACAACATATACTCACAGCCAGTCAGGATATATATTTAAACACTTAACAGTTATTAGATCTGGTTAGACATCAACAAAGGTTCCAGAAGAGACTCACAGTGATGTGCAGTTTTAGCCACTAGGGGCAAAAAAACAACCTTAATATTAAAATAAATAAACTATTCCTTTGCTTCTAGCACCCCTAAATAAGAGGAACATTTAGTCATTACAAGTTATCAGGTTTATGTTATATCGTCATGTTTGGTTTATAGTGTTCATTTTCATATTTAAGTTATATTTTTCATATTTACTTAATAGTTCATTTTTATATTTGTTATATTTATCATGTTTAGTTAATAGTCAATTTTTATATGTATCTTATATTTTTCATATTTACTTAATAGTACATTTCTATATTTATGTTTAGTCCATTGTTTTCTTGTTAAGTTAAAGTCTTGTCAATCAATAAAAAAATAATAATCATAATGATAACAATACTGACACGTTTGATTTATTTCACGTTTGTTTCTCCTGTCTAAGTTTAGCTTCTTGCTTTTAATTTCAAGTCACCAGAGATTTAGTCTGAGAATTCAACTAATAATAACAATCAATACAAAGACATTCAAATTCAAAATAACACTAGAATTCTTTCTCGTTTGTTCCTCCTGTTTTTGTCAAGTTACCTTTGTATTGAGTGACTTTAGCTCACCTGGCTCTGCCCTGATCAATACACTGACTTAAAGCTACTTCAGTACTTACTTTATTACCTTGTTTACATTCAACAATTATCATAATAAATATAAACAAATGAAAAAACAACACTATGTATTTGATTTCTTTCAAGTTTGTTTTAGTCAACTATTTGATTTTAAATGCAACAGCACCAGCAAAAGTAGATTTTTTTTTACATTTCTGCTGATGTCCAGGTGTACAGTATATCAGTATGTAGTGTCTCTACTTTAAAGAGTCCTCTCCTGCTGATGTTCAGGTGTATATCAGTATGTAGTGTCTTTACTTTAAAGAGTCCTCTCCTGCTGATGTTCAGGTGTACGTAGTCCCTCTACTTTAAAGAGCTCTCTCCTGCTGATGTTCAGGGTGTACTGTATATCAGTATGTAGTGTCTCTACTTTAAAGAGTCCTCTCCTGCTGATGTTCAGGTGTATATCGGTATGTAGTGTCTTTACTTTAAAGAGTCCTACAATTAGATGGAAAACAGCTGCAAAGAGACAGAAAATTACAACAAAGAGACAATTAATCACCATAAAAAAATATTTTAGTAGAGAAATGTTTTCATTGAAGTTAATGTGTTGAAGGGAATCCTGTAAAAAAAAGTTGTATTCAAAATGGCACTTTATCAAAATGCAATTGAGTGCAACTTCAACGTAACTGTATTTTTGGTTCCGATTAGATAAGATGTACTTTATTGATGCAAAAATTGCGTTGCAGCAGCATAAAAAACAAGGCATTGCACATCATTAGAAATTAAAAGAGTAGAAATAAACATTTCAAAAATTTGAAACATATCAAAATAGAAATTAAAAAGTAGAAAATATGCATTTGACGTGAAGATGAAACATATAGTACAGCGGATAAGCACAACAATTGTGCATTTTATGAGAAAAGCATGACATTTCTAACATAGTTAGTGCATACCATAAGGTTTATTTTCAGATGTGGAGGGAAGTCAGATTTGACCTGTGAGGACCGTGAGAGGTCAAATCCAAGATGGCCGCCAGTCTCTCGGGTCAAATGTTCAAACAGGCTTAATTTTGGAACCAAACATTGTAGAAACACATTTAAGGTGTCATATCCAACTAAATTAGGGATGCCCAATCATTTGGTGATACTTTTGAGATCGCCAGAATTCAAGAAAATGCATTTAGGTGAAGATAAAGGTAGAAATTGACCAAAAATAAGCTGTCAATCAGTTGAAATTTGGTGTGTGTGTGTGTGTGTGTGTGTGTGTGTGTGTGTGTGTGTGTGTGTGTGTGTGTGTGTGTGTGTGTGTGTGTGTGTGTGTGTGTGTGTGTGTGTGTGTGTGTGTGTGTGTGTGTGTGTGTGTGTGTGTGTGTGTGTGTGTGTGTGTGTGTGTGTGTGTGTGTGTGTGTGTGTGTGTGTGTGTGTGTGTGTGTGTGTGTGTGTGTGTGTGTGTGTGTGTGTGTGTGTGTGTGTGTGTGTGTGTGTGTGTGTGTGTGTGTGTGTGTGTGTGTGTGTGTGTGTGTGTGTGTGTGTGGTCACCCAGCGCTAGCATTAATACAGAGACTGGAGGAATATGGCTTTACTTGGCACAGTCTGCATGCTGAAGCAAACATTTGTTTTTGTCTTCAAATACATACTTACATGATTGTGACGAGCATAATATTTGCTCCCCGCCCAACTCTCTAAGTGCTTGAACTCCGTGACAGGAGGATGAAGTATGTATAAATGGATGGAACTATCAACAAAACAACAGCGTTTTATTCCCCAATGTCATATTTAATAGAAAAATAATGATGCACCACTTATTGGAGAAAGAAGAATGGGGAACAGAAAGGTTTAGAGAGGGACAACATGCTGAAACCTTGCAACTTCAGTGCCAGAGAAAAAAGGTACTGTGAGTACACTTGTGGTTATTGTCCTCATGTTGCACATAGAAAATTCAATTAAGATGTTTACCGCATGTGGGCAAAAATCCATCAATCTTTCAATTTTCTAAAACTTGTTATATCCTTAGAGTCATTTAAAATGAGTTTTTTTCTCCATGCCATGGAGTCTAAATGGGTAAACCTTTGTATTTGTAATTGTACAGCCATGCTAGGACAAACAAATCCCCTTTGCCAATGTTCTCTCTGCACTCTCTGTCACACACACAACATACATAACCCTTTCTTTGCATGACCTCTAAATGTCCATGTGAGCCACTAAAGAACAGAAAAAAAGCTGCGCTACCTTGGCTTTATAGGTGGACAGGCAGGGAATCGAACCCCAACCCTCTATAAGTGGAAAGGGACAGCGGTGAACCTTATAGTTGAGTGCAGCCCTTTGTTAACAGCGAGGGTTAAGAGAGCTGTTTGTGCTATACATGGAACTGTTTTCCATCTCCCTCTTTGGTTTACATTATTATTATTTTTCTATTAAATATGACATTGGGGAATAAAACGCTGTTTTGTTGATAGTTCCATCCATTTATACATACTTCATCCTCCTGTCACGGAGTTCAAGCACTTAGACTTAGAGAGTTGGGCGGGGAACAAATATGATGCTCGTCACAATCATGTTAGTATGTATTTGAAGACAAAAACAAATGTTTTCATCAGCATGCAGACTGTGCCAAGTAAAGCCATATTCCTCCAGTCTCTGTAGTAATGCTAGCGCTGGGTGACCATAAATCCACTGGAATATACCACACACACACATTTAGCAAATTTCAACTGATTGACAGCTTATTTTTGGTCAATTTCTACCTTTATCTTCACCTAAATGCATTTTCTTGAAGTCTGGCGATCTCGAAAGTATCATCAAATGATTGGGCATCCCTAATTTAGTTGGATCCACCTACACACACACACACACACACACACACACACACACACACACACACACACACACACACACACACACACACACACACACACACACACACCTTATTTTTGGTCAATTTCTACCTTTATCTTCAACTAAATTCATTTTCTTGAATTCTGGCGATCTCAAAAGTATCACCAAATGATTGGGCATCCCTAATTTAGTTGGATATGACACCTTAAATGTTTTTCTACAATGTTTGGTTCCAAAATTAAGCGTGTTTGAACATTTGACCCGAGAGACTGGTGGCCATCTTGGATTTGACCTCTCACGGTCCTCACGGGTCAAATCCTCCACATCTGAAAATAAACCTTATGGTATGCTCTAACTATGTTAGAAATGTCATGCTTTTCTCATAAAATGCACAATTGTTATAATATGAGAGCTTATCCGCTGTACTACCAACTGTATACATGTGAGACATGTCTGCTATTTCCAGCAGCCCCTCAGGAATTTTGCTGTGGTCAGCAGCAGCAGGAGTTTGTTTTCCCGCTGGGACTGGCAATCTTTCATCTCTTTTGTCTCTCTCTAGACCGCCACACAGCAGCGCGATAATGTACTACACGAACCTCCTCCTCCTCACATCTCCCCATGTCTTGCCTGTTACTTATCAGTTTTGCAGGTGCTGATGTAACAGTGTGAAATACCAGCTGACTCTTAGTAACATGGTGCCATTGGTTGAGCGTAAGGCAGTAGCTTTTTGAAGCACATGATATTGTCAACAACTCTGCCTAACTTAAGCATCACTAGTAAACAACACCTTTCCCCTTCGGGTAAACACAGCATAGGGTTAGCCTTAGCCCAGGGGTGTCCAAACTACGGCCCAGGGGCCAAATGCGGCCCGCGAGCCATTTTGAATCGGCCCTCGGCAAATTAAAAAAGTATAATGAAATATGGCCCACAAATTAAACTTGTGCTTGTCTTATATTGTACTTTTAAAATATATACGTTCAAATATATTACACAGTAGTATTCACGTGTAAGTAAGCACAGTTTTTAAAGTTGAAAACATTTTCTAACAAATTTAAGTTGATAAGAATTACTCATTTACATATCAAGCTTGAAATAGACCCTTCATATTTCCACTTATTATAAGCAATCTGAGGCTTCTGTTTTAAGGAATGAGCTGCTAACGAAATAATTGAAATCCTATAGAGATATGTGATGTAGGCTTTCTTTTTCTTAAAGCATTTTCAAGTATCAAGCCCACATTTGATTGATTTTGCTAATTCACAACTTAACTTATGAGGCGATACACCTCTGTATGTGGCCCTCAGTGAAAAAGGTTTGGACACCCCTGCCTTAGCCTGTTGATCTGAGATTCCCTTGTATTTGACTCACTGTGTTCCCGTTCTTTTTTTTGTTATTTCCTTTGTTTATTTTTGTGACGGACTCCTTTGTCTGCACAGGATTGTTTCATTTCTGTTTTTCAGCACTTCACTGTACCTCAGTTCTTCTTTTTCTTTCTTTTCTTTTATGTCCATTGGACTTAAGTTTCTCTCTGTTGGTTGTAGCTAGGGGCTGTATTTGCCAAGAGAGAAGCAAAGCCCTTCCTTTGTGTATAGGAAACAGAGCAGTGATACATTTTTGCTGTGTGTATACAGCTGCCTAGCTATATGAACAATAGTGGAGCTGTCAGTCACAAAGTAAGGGGAAACTGAGTAGGTTTTGGTCATGGGCTTGTGCCAACCTCACTTTGATGGTGTCGGTTGTGAAGTTTTTAGTTTCCCCTTTTTTCTCCCAGCTCTATTCGAGCCTATAGGCATTGTAGTAAGATGAGATAAGAAGGTGTGCCTACAGTTTCGACTGACATTTTGGTCTGTCAGCATGATTCCTTATCCCCTGGCCACTAACGGGGAGTTCCCTCAGTTTTACAGCGGCCAGTTACAGCTTAATCTACAGAACAAGAGAACAAATTAATGTATTAGATTAGTTGAATGAATGAACAGCCACACCAATAGTTTGAAATTGTTTTGCCACAATCTTCCAGTCAAGTTTGTTTTGACAGTGTTCATCTTGGTTGTGAGTCATGTCTGTGCATGTGCTCCTATATTTTCCCACGGAAAACTGTTACCCCACCCAGAGTCAACATCTCAAATCAACTGATACAAGTTTTTCCCTCTGTTCAAATCTTGGAAGAAGCAGATGTTTTCTGTAGTCTGGTGCCAAATATTCCATCCAGATTTTTATCAAATGTCTTCAGTTACTAACCCATAGAAGCATATTTAATGCAACTGATTTAGTGGATTTACAGTAGGAGAAATCTTTCTATCCAACCCTTTGCTGTGTCTACCATGATAAAGTGAGTGACCTATTTTTGAGATTGGACTGTTTGTTTTGGAGCAGTTGTGTCTGTGTGGCTCTGCTCTCCAGTTTACCCCTGTGTGTATGATTTTGGCTTGCCTTGTCGTTTCCTGTTTGTTAAATACTGCAACACTCATCACTGCTGGGTCTGGGGGCGTAGAGAATGGAGGAAGGAAATAAACATTGTAATTATCTTCAAGGCTCTGTTACGACTCACAGATGTTGCCTAAATGTGTGATTTAATCACATTTGTTGATTAAGCATCCAGCTGCAGCTCAGGGTCCTCGTTAAACAATTCAAGGTGAGACAGACTAATTCTGTCTTTGCAACCATTTGCTTAATGTCAATGGCTTTTGGGTTCCTTTCCTGAGGGGATTCTCCCTGCTGTGTCCTGTCCATCCTCTCTACTTAAAGCAGATTCCTGTGGGTGTTTGAGCTATATCGTCTTCCCCCTGTCCCCTAGAACAGCTGGAGAGTAACCAGAGTGAGTGATTTAGGGTAAAGGGCAGCTGAAGATAACAAAGAAAGGGCAACGAGGGGAAGATGAGAGGAAAAGAAGACAAGAGATGACAACAATAACACTCTACATAACAGGGTGGGGGAGGACGGAGGAAATGACGAGAAGAAAGTGAAACAGTTTCAGACGTGAGTGAGATTATTGTGGTCTCTCAGACAGACTCTCAATGTTGTGCAGCCTGGTGCCTAATATGGTTGTAAACAGGCCTGAAGAGTAACAGATTAGATGTAATGGGATTACGTAATCAAGATGCATATTGTTGGGGAAAGATACAGTTTAACACTGTTTGCTACTGTTATCTTATACTGTTGTGCAGCACCTTGCAGCTGCCTCCTGTAAGACAGAAGTCAGAACTTGATTCATTTGTTTGTCCACGGAAAAAAAAAGCCGGTTTTCTCCTGCATTCCTTTAGAGTTGTCTCTTTTGAGGGCAAAGAGCAACATTTGACTATCGTAAAGAGAACCTAGAGTCAGACTACAGTCTTTTCCCATCTGTTGCCAACCTGATTCAGGACTATGATGCTGAATGCTGTGAAGACTATAAAAGTGTAACGTGACTTTCGGCTCCTCATACATGTGTGTGTGAGTTGAACCATGTTTCTGTATGTAATTCAACTCTGCTCCTTCAATAATAAATTGGGACCTGATCATTGATTCTCAAGCCGGTGTCGAGTGATATTTTTCCTAACACATATACCGATTATATCTTGGTTTCTTCTTTTCTAAGGTCACATTGCTCTGTTCTCTTACATAATACACTTAAAGGTGGGGTATGTAATTTATTTCAGAAACCCTTTTTGTTATATTCCATGGAATGCTCTTAACATCCCGATAGCAATGAATATATTAAATGCTTTGACAATAAATACATCTGTGGAAGTCGTAGTACTGTAAAAAGCACGACCAATCATTTTAGCCGGCCCGGCTAAAATAACTGGATGGCCTACCTGCCTGTCAGCCTTCCATCTGTGCACAAGCTTATCTCGTGCCCTCATTGGTCATGTGCGCGTTCGTGTGTGTTGGAGGAGGGGCTCTATAAGGAAGTGGCAGATTTTTTCCGGTTGTGTATTTTCAAATTCTAGCGCACTCGAGCCGGTTTCTCCAAAATTACCTACCCCACCTTTAAGTAAAAACATCTTATTTAAATTTATTTCCTCTTGTACTTATTTACCTTGCATTTGATATTGAGGAATCCAAAAGTAAACGGAAAGTAATCAGATAACATTACTTTTATATTGTGATACTCAAATCAGGTTACTGATTACATTTCTTTACAGGTAACTAGTAAATGTAACGGATTACATTTTCAAAGTAACCCTCCCGACCCTGTTTGTAAGTATGGTAAAGATAGAGCAAATGGCTAAAGTGCCATGTTCCTGTTGAATGTTGTGATTCTCTTTGGGACATTTGGCTTGAGTGTGAAGCCAGTGGGGGGTTGCTGTTGATATTGAAGTAGGGGTGTGCTCTGCAGACCGGCCGACCACCTGTCGACATGCTGGTGGGGCAGGCGGGCCGTGGAGGAGGGATTGAGTGGCTCATTAAGAGGGTCAGCGTTGGTTACCATGGATACTCTTTTAAATCTGTGTGTATGCTGGAATTCCTGTTCGTCGTCTCCCCCCCCCCCCCCCCCCCCCCCCTCCATCAGTGCAGTTTGCTGTTGGGCCCCTCGCTGTGTGCAATCCGCTGGTGAAACACCCCCTAACTAATGAAATCTAAACACCCTCACGACTTGAATCATCCTGTTTTCTTCCTGCTTACTCTGTCGGTTGTGGTTAATTAATTGCCCATTGATGAAGACGTGGGTCCAGTGGAGACAAAGAAAAAGGCTTATCCTGTTAAGCTGTGTGCAGTCTAATAAGGGCCAGGGGCCACATGTATAAAACTTCTTTCTAGACTGAAGGCTTGAGAGACTCTGCCTTGGAGGAAGAACTTAAAACCTCTTCTGACCAACTATGTGTACACAAGCTCACCGCCTGTTTCCATTGGTGGATAATGGATATTAACACACCACTCATGAATCCTGATTAGAAAATATCTGATTCTGGCCCCATTCTTTGTTTGATCTGGCATCAAAGACGTTATTGTGTTTGTCGCCCATAACCCTTAGCCGGTTAGCACGAGGGGTTCAAATGTTGTATTTGACCTATTTATTCTGCGTTTCTACTTCTGCATTACAATATTGGTGAAGGAATTACACATGAACCACTCATTGTATGTTGACCTATGTACTCACGCTTGAATAATCCAGTGAATTCTTGCTACCCTGAAGCCTCATACTTTTGTTTTATCCGAAAGGTGCAGTTAAGTATTTTGCCAGCATCGATGCCTGTTGCTTTTGTTCTTTAATGTATTAATGAATGACATTTAAAAAACAAAGCAACAGGCATCAATGCTTCCTCAGCTCTTAGAGGGGAACTTGTTGGAAGCATAAATGAGTTTAGTTTCACATGGGAATCGGTTTAGTGAACCAGCAAACTGACACCAGACACCACAGAGCTCGTATACAAAAGGCAAGGGTATCGGTTACTACTCTTCATCTCTAGGCAAAAAAACAGTTAAATCTCTCTGGAAAAAAGACTAGCAGGGAAACCTCAGGACAATGGGAATGGGAAGGCAGAGGCATGTGGCCAGAGAAGTAGCCTGATCCTGACCATGTGGCTGTGTGGATCCACGAGTCTGCAGCATACCGCACATTACTGGCATCTGGAGCGTAACACAACGCATCAGACAATGTTGCACACTGGCTTTACTACAGCAATACACCCTGGCCGCAGTACAGACCCGGGCTTAGGACACACACTCACAGAAGATAAGATACTGTTATGACTGAGGGATGGGATTAAATCATGTCACCTCCAGCTGGATTGATGGCAAAGCCTTTGTGTGTGAAGGCAGCAACCAGTTAGAATCAGTTATTCAGGGTGATAATAAAGTGAAGGTCAAGCTGGTGTTGTTTTCAGTCATTATAAAAAGCAAGAGAATTACTGAAAGACAGAACAACTGTAAAAAATGATTCTCTTTTGCATACACATGCGTCACAGAGATGTTGATTTTGACTGTTATAAACGAATAACAACTATATATATTACTTCTACAACCTCTCTAACCTAATGCTATCATGACTGTAGCTAGAGACCCATTTTCCCTGTAGCTAAAAACACTTATCATGGTCAACCTTGGCATGTACGTAACCTTTGCCTTTTGAGTAGAAAAGTATGTGTTTTTATCCCATAAGGGAGAACATACAAAGGAAAGCAGAGAAGCACCAACGTAGCATTTTTTACAGTGTACCACACCTCGATAGTAGAACCACAACAGAAGTTCACCTCTCACCACAGCAGTGTGTGTTCTGCAGGATGAGGAGTCGTAGGCTTACAGAGGCAGGGTGGGGTGGCTACAGAAAGACGTTATACTGTATAATTACAGAGCCTCTTTCCTAAATAGAACCCAATGCCTCTCTTTATGAGATTCTCCCCCTGTATGAGAAACTGTCAGAAGAAACAGAGTCGGCCTCTGTGAGTGAGTGTGAGTGAGTGTGTGTGTGTGTGTGTGTGTGTGTGTTTTCAGACAAGACTTCACTGTCTGCTCTGACCAAGAGTTGCCACTGTGAAGGATAGGAAGGGATTTGTCTCATGTGATAGAAACCATGAATGAGTAAAGAGATAGTCAGGTGGGTATCTCTTCTATAGCCCAGTAGTTGCCATACTTCTGCAGTAAGAAGTAGCTGTTTCAGCATGGTGCAAGCTTAAATTCGACTTAATCAGAAGGCCCAAAATTCTGCCCCGCATCGCATTTCGCTACTATAGCTGCAACCTTTGAACAATCTTTATAAAAAATGTTGGATGGATAAGATACAATGACTTTAACGCACACTTTACTGAAATGGTCTTGCAATTAAAGGGTTATGAATGCATTTTGTTTTGTTTATCCATTATCAGTATCGCTATGTACATCTGATTTACCAAATGTTTACATGGACTGGCCCCCCCTCCCCCCCCATTAGGGGAATTCACCCACAAAAAAAACACTGGACGTTGCACTAGGTCAGAAACCAGAGGAGACTGTGAAGTCCACTGCAGACGGACCACTTTTGGACAAAATGTCCTCTCCATTAAAGGCAGCTCATTGTGGAATAGCCTCCCAACTGAGATACGGGATTGTCCCACTCTCAATAGTTTTAAAGATCAACTCAAAGAATGGTTGAGAAACAAACAGACGTGCGATCACCGCTAAATGCACTTTAACACAGGGGAATCTCCTCTTGCACTTTATGTATCGATGCTGCTATTTTGTATTACCATGTCCTAAATACTTGGGTATTCTACTCTTACTCTTGCACTTTTCTTGCATTTTATGTATTTGTACTGCTATGTTTGTCATTTTCATTTTCTTAATGTTTTATGTGAGGGACTGCGGATGGAAAGTAGCTCAAAGCTAAATCCGGCATATTTCCACTTGGCATATTTCAAGTTTTAAGTGTTCATTAATGTGCTCATTAATGTCCCTGCCAAATAAACAAACAAATAAATGATACTGTAACATAGAACTTGAATGAATAGCAGTCTGTTCGAGGAGACACCTTGTAGGGCTACCTTTACTGTGTGTAGTTCATCGGTTTTGGCTTCTAAGGTTTAACCGACTGTAGTGATTTACTACTGCTATTTCTGTCCATATTCGGTACATTGCATGTGTGGCCATCCTGAAAGAGGAATCCCTGCCCTTCTGCTTTGAGGTTCCTCCATTTTTTTTTTTTCTAGCTCTGCTTGAACTTAATTGAGGGTCTAAGGATAGAGGCGGCATGTTGTTCAGATTTCAGACTGTGTGATTTCTCGTTATAACTCTTTTGTACGCTCCTCTTGTTATCATTTTACTGTTTGATTAGTTGCAATTAGTGAATGGTAAACTTCTTCAGCCATAAGAGTGGGGGATTTTGCTTCATTCCCTCCTTTCAAGTGAAGCTTCTGTAGGCGACAGTATTGTTTTCAAAGTGCACATTGAAACCCTGGTCATTCCTTATCCAAGAGCCCGATAAATACATGTCTGTATCTGATGGGTTATAATGATGTGGAAAGTCCTGAAACTGATATGGTCATGTTTTCCCTCCCTCTTTTCTCCATTGTTCTGTGTGCAGCTGGCCTGCTGCTGCGGATCAGCGGCCTGCGCCTGCTGCTGTAACTGCTGCCCCAACATCAAACAGTCCACTGGGACCCGCATCATGTACGCCTTCTACTTCCTGCTGGTCACCATCGTCTGTGTCATCATGATGTCCCCCACGGTGGAGCAGGGGTTACAAGACAATGTAAGTGCATAAATCACCAAAGCAAAGTATCACTATACAGCACAAACACACATGTACATGCTTTTAATATAAACTTGCATACACAGAGGTATATAATTTAAAGAATGAAAAAGTTCCTTAACAATTTATAAATCCTCAAGGTAGTTAACCCACCTTTTATTTTGACATACATTTGTCTAGATTTATTTAGATTGTTGGAGCAAACTTCTGCATAGGTGAGCAAGGCACAAAGAGCATTGATGGCTTTGAATTGGTTTTTCTACACTAATGTATGGGAATTTGGGCTCTCTTTGGATTTTAAGAAATTAGATTGTATTGCGAAACAACTTTTATGATTTGTTAAATTCCTTTCTGCTCTCTGATCATCTAAAATGCAGTCTATTTGCTCACAAAAGTAGTTATGTCTGCATTTTCTAGTCTTTATATTATAGTTGACATCAATTTATATTTGTTCCCCCAAGCAATAAGTCTTAATTCTGCCGTGTCGTTGTTAAGGGAGGCGTGTGGTGCAGTGGACTAGTGTGTTGGTGTTCGGATACGGGGAGCACAGGTTCAAACCCCACTGCAGTCAGCTTGTGTTATGTGTTTTGTCTAGTTTACTGACTAGAAGAGTGGGGGGTCAGCTCACGGGCTGTAGTTACCAAGCCAACAGTAGCTTCAACACTGTGACCTTTTCCACTGTTTGGCCTACCGCTGTGTTACTGTCTTCCCGCTACTGATTTTTGCAGAAGTTAGCAACTATACACAAAGGAGTGTCGTTAGAGTGCAGTGTGCAGAAACGCTGACTACCAAGGAGCAGAAGTGAAAAGGAAAGAGGATATACAAACTCCACTCATTTTTAACTAGATGTTGTCTGTTCGAGTGAGACATCTTTGGTGTTTAACTCTGTGGTGTAAATAGATTTTTAGAAATGTTATCCTGCAACAGGCAAAGAAGACATCCCTCTGTTACATATCTGTATATCATGGCAGAATGAAGGCCATAGTGGAGCAGGCAGGAGTTCAGGCTGGTAGCTTTTAGTTTTTTACCCCTAGCCTCTGAAGTTGTGAGAAGATACACAGGAGCTGCCCTCTCATTTGATCCTTATTGCTCTCATGTGTTTTCCCCCTCTTTGAATCATTATTACGCAGGATTATTATAAGATTGACTCTTTCTGTGTTTCTGAGAAATGTCAACAGAACTGTAAGGCTTTGGTTGCATCTGTTACAATACAGTGAGTCAGACTGTAGTGATACATCTTCGTTTCATCCTTTTCTGAGTTATAAGGAATTATCTGAACTTGAGAGTTAATGTCCCTCTTTAAGGAATCCTCCTGAATAAGCATTTATTAGACTAGGATGATTACTAGGAGCTGACAGTGCTACTATGGCAATCACTGAAATCAAGATGCTATTTGAAAACTCTGTATTTTTCCACCAATCTTCTTCTGCTGTCTTTTCTTCTCTCTTTCCCAGCCAGTGTCTACTGTACAGTATTACAATGACTCCCTACTGTGTGTCTCCTTGTGAGAGGGCAGCCCTGTAAAAGACTCACCCAGGCACAAAATGGCCTCTGATAGCCCCACGCAGAGCCTGCTGGGTTACACACACATACATGCACATTTACACGCACACTGCCAGTCACACACTGAGCACAGTGGGAAGTCCCGGCTAAGAGAGCAGCCATTGTGCGTACGAGAGTGCTGGTCTTTTCTCAAGAGATTTACAGCTGTCCGAAACAGCCGGCCCCCTTCCCTCTTAATCATGACACCATGGACATGCTAATATGGTCCTCGACGTGAGACAAAAAGCTCCCAACTGGCCTTTTTACTCTATGTTGTGATCTGGCTCTGCACTGTGCTCCACACTGAGGTGATGACAACTCAATCCCCTGGCGTCTAACCCATGTGTGTAACCTCAAGGAACAAAAACTCTGCCAATAACTAGTAAAGCCGACTCAAAGCGTTATCTGAATGTAAATATCTGTGGTTCTCTCAAAGCTTGACTCCAAAGCAGAACTTGTATTTGACTTTGATTCACATCTCTAATGTCAGGGGGCATCAGAGAAAGGAAATAAATTCAAGCCTTCATCCTCTGGTTATCATTTCGAAGGCTGTCTCTTCTGTTGGCACCGAGCCACTGAGGCACTCACAATTTCCTGTAGAAGGCCACAGCAACGTCCTTATCTACTTGACTGATTCCAGTTTTTTTTGCTTTGTGTTTTATTATGTTGCTCACTGTAGGTTGACATTTTTTTTTCTCAAGACGGATCTGCCAATCTTTTCCCTTTGCTCCATCTCTCTCTGCTCTTTGCTCTTCCCAATCCCTTGCTGATAGAAGGCGGTTAATTTATTCATCTGCGCCTTTTGTTTCTGTACACTGACAGTTAGTTGTAAGGCCCCCCTAACAGCCCGCAGAGAACAGGGGATGAAAGAGGGCCACATGGAGAGAAAGAGGGGTTGTTGTTGCCGCCTGTTTTCTCTTTCTGCTCTTTAGAGGCGTGACGCTCAGAATAGACGTTCTCCGGTCTTTTCTGTGAAGCAGCGTACTAGACAAACATGAGCAGAGGTGGGGGGGGGGTTCAACACCATAATGATCTAATCAAAGTGTTTGTAATGTGTCAATCAGATCCCGTTCTACGGTCAGATGTGTGAGCAGATGAAGGCAGGGGAGAACTGCCAAACTCTGGTGGGCTACACGGCCGTCTACAAGGTGTGCTTCGGCATGGCCTGCTTCTTCTTATTCTTCGCCATCTTCACCATCCGCATCCACAACAGCACAGGCTGGAGGGCGGCCGTGCACAACGGGTGAGAAAGGCCTTCCCCCCCCCCCCCCCCTTTCTGTCCACTTTGCATCCTGTCATTTATTAAACAATTTACATCCATCTGTAATGTCTTGCTGGCCTGGCACCCTAAATGTGTTGTGTTGGTCTCTCATAACAAAGGTAAACACAAATAAATCACTTGATGGAAGGTATGCACATTGCAAGCAGTCAGGTTTTCATTCATTCTGCTATTAGTTCACATATCACAAGATATAGTGTGCAAAGATTTAATCCTACAACATGACAGGTGATCTCGAAACAGTTTTCCTGAACATAATTGAATAGGCTTATATGCATTATGACATAAACATAGACACCTGTTACCTTATAATGCAGATCTCATCCTCCAAAATGTGTTGCTTAGTATTATTTACTTGTTATCTAAGATTACTTATTTCTAAGTATTCTGTATTTCCTATACTATATGCTTTGTGTTGACACATGCATTTTCCCATGTTTATTTCTTATATTTTCTATGCAATGTGAAAGGTGGAGTTGTTTGTTATTTCTTAGTGCTTAGGTTGTTATTCATTCTGCCATTAGTTAGGTTAGGTCCATTCAGTATCTCTGCAAATACTAGAAATCATAAGATATTGTGTCCAAACTATTTAATCCTGCAACATGAGAGGGGATCTCGAAACTATCGAAATAATTGAATACGCTTATATATAAATGATGACATAAACATAGACACCTGTCACCTTATAATGCAGAGCATATGATTGAGAATGTGTTGCTTAGTATTTTTAACTGTCATCTCATCCAAGATTACTTATTTCGTTTTATAAACTGTATGCCTTGTGTTGACACATACATTTTTTGAGTTTCAAAATCCTAACTTAGGCAGACATTCAGTACTTACCGCCTCTGTTATTCCAATGTTTACCTTGTATATTTGATATGCAATGTTGAAGGCTTGTGTGCGTCTTATCTCTTAAGTGTTCAGGTCAGCTTTCAGGTTAGTTTGACCATCAATGTGCAGAGACTTTAGAACAAATCATCCCCTCCCTTTCCTGTGAGAGGGTCTTATCTTTACGCCTTAAGAGATAAAAAGCTGGAAGCTCTCTGGAGGGAGGAGGAAAGATAAGACAGCCAGGTGTTCTTTTCTGTTTAATGCTGGGAGGTGTATGGGAAACAGATCTATTTAGTCAGCTGTTTTTGTGTGTTATGTTTACTTCATCCATGTAGAAGCTTTAACAATATCACTGTTTTAAATGTCAGGTTCTGGTTGGTGAAGTTCATCGTGCTGGTGGCGTGCTGCGCTGGAGGCTTCTTCATCCCGAATGAGGAAGTCTTTCTGGAAGGTAAAGAGAGGTCCCTCAAAAGGACTGTCTTCAAAGCTGGTATTCATGCTGTATTTTGATTGAGAACATATTCATATAATCCCACTTAATTAGCAAAGTAAAGAGTAAGAGGAATTGATAAAACATATCAGAAAAGTTTGCAGTTTTCTAATTATGCATCATTATCCAAGCTCACTCAACTACACTGCCTTTCACACAAACTTCTGAAAATTACCCTGCCATCTTATCTTTGGTTTTAATATAATCTTGCAGCATGAAAAGTGCATCAAGTCAAAGATATCTGCTGTAAGGTCTTCTTATCTCTAAAGCTTTTCTCTCCCTGTGTCCACACAGCGTGGCGCTACATAGGAGCGGGTGGCGGCTCCATTTTCCTGCTGATCCAGCTCATGCTTTTGGTGAAGTTTGCACACAGATGGAACACTAACTGGTGAGCAACATGTCTTCAATCTGCTCTTGTCTCTTTTTTTATCCAAAGTCTCCGGCTCTCTTAAGTTAACATGAGCGACCTGTAAATAGGAGCAGTGGAGTGCTAATTATTTGATCATGTGAAAGCTGGGATGACACGTATTCCCCTTAAGTAAGTTTGGAAAGAAGAAGTCGTGTTTCTTTGCTTTTTGTGGATGGAGGCGGGGCTTGGCCGACATTTCCCAGGATGCATGTGGTTTAGGAGTGTGTGTGCTCAGTTTCACACAGACACACATACCACAGCAGATTGTTTTGAAATATTTAGATGTTTTGGTAACCATTACAGTAAACCCTAACCTTTCAATTTGTAATAGAATGTGTTTTTTATTCAAATCTTGGATTTCCAGCCATGGCAAAACAGATTTGAAGCTTTTGCTTTCTGCTTTCACTTCCTCTACCGCTCTCTTTCTGTCTGCAGGAGTTCAGGGGTGAAGCATAATCGCTTGTGGTACGCGGCCCTGGCCTTTGTGACCCTGATGCTGTTCAGTGCTGCGGTCGGGGCCTTGGTCTTCATGGGAGTTTTCTACACTGACCCCGAGGCCTGTTTACTGAACAAGATCTTCCTGGGCATCAACGGCAGCCTGTGCCTCGTCGTCTCCCTGCTGGCCATCTCCCCCTGCATACAGAAGCGTGAGTGTCGTGTCAAATGTTCATATAATAATTTACATAATATATATAGACTACTTTATTAAATATAACAAAAGACAAACTTTGTCCATGAATCATTTCTCAGTTTCTCTTAAGGAAATTAGAATTTGCTCCACAGTGAGGACCTGTACTTGTCTCATTTGACTGTCAAATACAAAATATACAAGCATTTGCATCGGATGCTTTTGTTTTTTTGAAAGCTACTTGACATATCACAAAGGGTATTTCACACATTTCACATTTGGGACCCATAGGAAATATAAAACAGATAATAAAGACCGATGGCTATAATACTTACAATATGTGGTAGAATTCAAGAATCTAGCAGTAAGTAATGAATACTTTGTTTAATGTTGTGTCCCTGCAGTGCAGCCCACATCAGGCCTGCTGCAGCCTGGAGTCATCAGTGTGTACGTCATGTACCTCACCTTCTCAGCCTTCTCCAGCAAACCAAAAGAAAGTGAGTATCAACAGACACACATCTGCACCTGGGATTTAAATATATAGTTTTATTGGATTTAAGGACACTTTCCACTGAAAACATGAACAACATTTTGTTTGAATGAGACAGAAAAAGTGTGCCTTGTAACCACTTTAATATTCAGTTTAATTGGGAAATAAGTTACAGTAAAAAACCTGAAGTCACTCTAACATATGTTTCACTCTAACTTAAAGATTAGCATTTATTGTATTTATAGTCATTTAAAATGAAGCTTGCAAGTTAAACATTTTGAAAAATTACTCGTATCACTTTTAATTAATAAATATCCCTTGGTTAAAATTCATTAAAAACCCTAAAACAGACACGAGGGAAAGAGGATCATCCCTCCCCAAAAAACGAATACTTTGTCATGTTTTGTTCCAGTTGAAAACACAGATTTGACTGTGAAGTGTTCAATGTTATCATAACAGATAAGGATTCCTGCGCATCTGTTCAGTGAAAAGTGTTAGTTGTTGTTCACTGAACAGGAAGAAACATAAACCCAACACCACATAGTGAAGCCTGTCTAAGATAAGGCATTACAATCTCTATAATAGCTGCTCAAAGGGTAAACTGTGAGATTTATGGGAAGTTGTGAATCTTAAAGGGATTACTCTGCAGAGCCTGAGGAATCCATCCCTACAGGGCTCCTGTTTCCACTGCTGCTGTCAAGATAATATTCTATGCTGCCATACTATTGTAAAGATAATCTTACCATAAATATTTAATATCAGCACATGCTCGCTAAGTAACACAACAAGTGTAGTACACACTGTGGGGTTGTTGGCGCCTTGTAGCGAAGTTTTTCCTCCTGCTCTCCCACTGACACTGTGCCAAAATACACACTGCATATTTCTCAATAATCCTACTCCTCACTCACTCTACTTCTTCTTTGCCCTCATCCATCTCTGTCTTCACTTTCTTTCTATCTAGTCGTGGAAAGAAATGGTATGAACACCACCGTGTGTGTGTTTCCCATCAACGCTGGGACGGAGAGCGACAAGAAGATCGTGACCGCTGTTGGAGCCATTATCCTGTTTGGCTGTGTGCTTTACTCTTGGTAAGACACACACACACACACACACACACACACACACACACACACACACACACACACACACACACACACACACACACACACACACACACACACACACACACACACACACACACACACACACACACACACACACACACACTTGCAAGCCAAGTTTCCATATAATATATATACTGTATCTTTTTAGTTGTATATCATTACATTTAAAGAGTTTATATATAACGAGAAGGCCACAATCCAAACACATTAACTGCAGTTCTGTTCCAAGCAATGTGAAATAATAGGGTTTCATGGCAGGCTATAGCGACAGAGACAGGGTCGTTTTGATTGGCCGTGACTCAGCAGAGGCAGTGCATGATTGGTTCTGGCATGGCTAGGCGTGTGAGAGATAGCTAATGTCTTTTTGTGTTTGTTAACATGTGTTTCCCATCAAGCGGAGGCATCATGTCTCCTACACTTGTTCCCTGAAGGAGAGCGAATTACACTGTGCTAATGAATGGAAAGATACATAGTTACAAAATGACTACCTTTCTCTCCCTCCGTCTGTAATTGTTTCTCCTTCTCCACCCTCCCTTTAGCTTGACTTCCACCACCAGACGAAGCTCTGCAGCGCTTAGAGTGTATGGGAACAGTGAGCCAGAGATTGAGGTAAATGCACAATTATTCACATCCCATAATAAAATATATCGACTAATGAATCACATTAACAGGATCAGACGATCGCAATTACACGTCTTTATCAAATTAAACAAATTATGCCCAAGAGACATAAAGAGTGTTGGTGGTAACATGTGTGTTTTTCTTTATCCTGCAGAGAGCTCGCTGCTGTTTCTGTTGTGGTGATAACACAGGTGAGGAAAGTCAAATAGTGTCCCCTCCCTACTGCATCCCCCCCCTCTCTCCCCCTGCCTCTCCATTTTGCTCGGTGTGTACGATAGTGTTTGCACACAGAGGGGATAACTCATTGCTATTCCTCAGCCAGATTCAGGATGGTGAGAAAGTATTGGTCAGCAAACATGGATGATGTCACTGTTACTAGGAGAGTAGTATGACACAGTGAAGCAGGACCAGCAGCAACGAGACAATGTGTATAGAGCGACACTGCCCCCTGCTGGAAATAAAAGAAACAAGTCAAGTGTTGGCAAATAGAACCACAAGAAATGTTTTCAAGATTAAAGGGTTTTATTATCATATGCTGCACAGTAGCTACAGTGTAGTTATGGCAATGAAAATCGTATGTCTCGAGCTCCTCCAACAATGCAACATATAAAGGACACAAAATAACAATAATAATATAAAAATAAAAATAGTGCAAATGTATCACCACTTGTACACATATTCTTCTCTTGAGTTTATAGTGATTTACATGTTTACATCCTTTAAGACATCATGTGTTTACGGTATTTTCCCAATGTGTCCACTAACTTATGCCAATCTTCAAAAACAGGTTTGGGTGTAGGGTTAGGGTTAGATGTAATTCAGCAGGATCCTATGATGACCATTTTTGGAAAAGGAGTAATTAACTATACTAAAAAATAACGAATGTTGTCACTTAAGCTCAGAGATTGACCCTTCTCCACTGTTTACATGCAACATCTTAGAATTGAGAAACTTTGATTCCCAAAACGTCACTCTATATTAACCCCCACTTCCTGGTTGTCACTCCAAATGGAGCAAGTCACATGTATTTATAATAATTTCTTATGTTCGGTCTTTGTAGTACATCACATTAAGATAAAGCTTAGGTCTTTACTTTATTACTTACTTAGTTGAAAAGTGTCACTCACCCACACCCTGTTTGTGATTGTTAGACGACTGTGATGAGGAGAACACTGGTGGAGGCCAGAGCGTGAATTATGATGAGAGAGAGGGAACCATCTATGGCTACGCCTACTTCCACTCTGTCTTCTTCCTCGGATCGCTTTACGTCATGATGACCATCACCAACTGGTTCCAGTAAGTCATGCTTTAATTGTATTAAAGCACTTATATACTAATAAAGGACTGGCTTATCGAAAGCCAGTTGAGTAGCACTTGAAATGCTTTGGCTATGAAACCTGATGTACTTATATGATTCTGTTTTCTTCAAGTTTGTATCTTCCTAGTCGAATGCACTTATTGTAAGTCGCTTTGGATAAAAGCGTCAGCTAAATGCAATGTAATGTATTGTTGTTTGGGCATGTCATTAAATAAGTTCTTCCTGTTTTTCTAATAAGCAATTTCTCAGGTTCCTCGTTTGGCTTCCTGGAACACTAAATGTAAATCAGTCAGTTAAGCCTGTGCTTTTCCTGCTTTCTCAAGTAGAAATGTCAGGCAAGGAAATTGCATTTAATGAAAGTAAGATCAGATAAAGGATCACAGAAGGTCATTAGTTTACTTATTTTCTGGTTCAAAGGGCTTCATTGTTATATGCACAGATACAGTGTAGATATGCTCTGAAAAACATAAGTCACAGGCTCCTCCAACAATGTCGGTGGGGTTACTCACTCTGTGCTTGTTGTTTACAGTTATGATGACCATAAGATTGAGAAGCTCCTGGAAGGGAGCCTGTCAGTGTTCTGGATCAAGATGGTCTCCTGCTGGGTCTGTCTCGTCCTCTACATGTGGACCCTTGTTGCTCCCATGGTGTTCCCGAAGCGTTTTGAGGCCTAGGACACCCCTCCCCCCCCCACACTGAGGTCAGGCTACTCAGGCAGAAGCTCTCACGCTGAGCCAGGGACCAGCCCCCCCCCCCTTTACCTTAAAACACAAACCTACACTCAGCGTGGAAATTGAGGATTATCTGTTGCCTTTTGTTCTATTTTACTTTGTTTTACAATGTTAATACCTTGATGGTAGTTTTGCTATCTTTTACTACCACTTACTCATGGAGTTTTGTATTGCTTACACATTTGAAACTACATAAAGAATCATGGGAGTACATTGTGAAACATAATAAGCCTCCGACCCCTATAGATTCCTTCATGATTTCAGATTTGAAAGTGTGTTTTGTAAGTATTTACTGTGTGTCCGTTTGTTTCAGGTTTTCTTGTGCTTTTACTCTCAGCCAGGCATTTCAGTTCTGTGTAGTTGGACCATAAAGTTGTAGCAAAGTTTTGGGACAAATGTATTTAAGGTTAAAGATGTTACAAGATCAATTGTATTTATTTAAGTGCATATTCAGTTATCAGGAATCATTTTGTGAAGGTGTGGTATGAATTGAATTACAATTGTCCCTGACTCTGTTTAAAATCTCATCTCTCAGGCTCACATGTAAGCTGTTTGTGTTTGTGTTTTCTCGCTCTCTTTTTGTAGAAGTTTTCTATGCAACAGAACAAACTCTTTTAGATATTACACCCAGTGTTGTGAAGTTTCCACAAAGATTTTATTATTGTCCGTGCTCCCTTTGAGCCAGATTATTTCTTAGGAAAATCCATGTCCACTCTTCAACATTTCCAGTCATCGTTGTTGTTGTACAGGGCAGTGCTATTCAAATCAACCTGCCTTACATAAGAGTGACGTTAGTGGAGCGCCGCCTCTCTGGAAGAGCTGCAGTGACACAGTGAGGAATGTTTGCCAAAGGTAGATGTCAGAAAACAACCTACTACATCTAAATTGTTTGGTCGGTTAACAAAAAAAAAAAACATATGTATTTGCATGCACACACGGACACTTAAATCAGCTATTTTCTGTACAGTTTTAAAGGCTTTTGTTACATGTGTCAGCTCATAGTGGAGGTCAAAATAAAGTAGCATGAGGGTTTTTATTAGTGAGTTATTCAACACTGGATGTTGAGTTTACTGCCGAATTAAAATTCACACAAAGATCTTCAGCTGTTTGTTGCCAGTGTAACAGATTTTGTTTGTATATAAATACAATGTATTATGCATTGTCAACTGCAAATCTTGTATGCTCCTCATTCATCAATAAATCAGTATGTCATTTTGTCTGACTGTATTGCTAACATGCTTTTTAATATGTACATTTTGGCTTAAGTCCTGTGGTCTGTTCACTCTTTCTTTCAATGTCTGCTTTATATACCTGCAAATATTGTCATGCGACTCGTCTTCTGTTGAAAAACTGCTTTTTAACTATCGGTATGAATGTAGAAGATAAATGGTGCTCTTGGCTTTGATATCAATCAAAAAAATCAGATAGCAGAAGCTACTGTGAAGCCTACCATAACACACAGGACCACTTTAGTAGTATGTTTTACTATATAGGCTGAGATGTGGGTGCCATGCACTTCATTGTTCACATTCTTTCAATAAAACATACATTGAATGCCATGTGGTGTCTTTTATTTACTGATATTTTCCTCCATACAGATAAATAACACAATGATCTGATGTAAAATACCACATACAACCTGCCTTGATTTCCTTCTTAAATGCTCAGATTATTTTTTGTTTTAGCAACGTAATCTATTACAGTATTTACGTACTAATAAAATGTTGGTACAATTGCTTTGAGATCAAAATACACAGGACCTGTTTTTTTATACAATAATGTACTAGCTTCAGTTACACACAAATAAAGTATATAATGCCCAATTTGTAAGCTTTCCTAAGACCCTCTCACTCAAATGACCACGTTAAAATAATCTTTAACCAACCCAGTCCATCATGTTTCCTCTCACTTTTCATTTGACCTCACTACCTCTTTGTTCTCAACAGTGCAGCTCTAATAGTTTATCTGATGGATCTCTGCGCTTCACTCTGTGTTCTGGGCATTGAGATCCTCGTAGTCAGCAGGAATAGTGTCTGTGGGGATGAGAAGGAAAATAAACTCACAGCGTACTTACAGTTTAAGTGGCTGATTTAGCTTTGTTTACCTTGCTGATACTCACCATTGCAACGGTACTTCAGGTTGGACCAGATGATGTTTTCCTGAGAGAAGCAGAACACGCCCAGTCTCCCTCCTCTCATGCTGGTGTCAATGATCCCCTCGGTGTCCGCCACCAGCTTTGGACCCTCAAAGAATCGAGCCCTGGTTCACACAAGGTGAAACTAGTTAAGTCAGCTCACACTGTATGATTGTGAATGTATATAAGTGTCGATGTGTGAACTGCAGTGGGGGCAATGTTATGAAGTACTGAATTTAAGAACAATCCTGAGGTATTTCACTCAAGTCTTCTCATTTCATGCCACTTAACACTTTTGCTCCACTACATTGTAGACACAAATATTGTACTTTATACTGCATTTATCTGGCAGCTTCAGTTAATTGTGTCCTAACAAATTAAGATTTTTATACTGAAAAATATATAAAGAGTTTGACTATAAGGGTAACTTTTTCGAAAATGGTTTCAACTTCTCATAGAAGAAGTCTTTCAGATGTTCCTTTATTTTTTGTTCCTGTTGAAATATATTGAAATCAATGAAGGCTTTTAAAAAAGTTTTATACAAACTAAACAATAGATCTACTAATGGAAATCAAACAACAGCAGATACATCTAAAATGAAAATAATCATTAGTTTCAGTCTGATACCAAATAGAACAACTTTTGCTCCACGTCAGCCACACAGAAAAATCCTGCTTTTACATCAATGCACAATTATAATCATATCATCAGGGGGATTTTATTGCATAAGGCACTTACATTTTGTACACCTATGTACATTTTTCCTGATCAAACATAAATAATTTTACTTAAGTACAGTGTGGTATAAGTATTTTATGTATCACCGCTGGTGTCTGGATGTGTGTACCTGATGTATCCGACCTGTGGTCTGTGCTGGAGGAACCAGCGGTAAGAGACCTTGTCCTTCCAGCCAACGTTCCTCGGGTCCTTCCACAGCAGGCGCACCTGGTCGGGGGTGTCTCCTGTGTGCCACAGGGAGTTCCTCAGATACTCACCAGGACCCGTCTTTGACTTCACAACCTAGTATCGATAAAGACACAGAGAGCATAGAAGAAGAGACAAAACTGTTGATGAGAGTAAGAACATTTCCCCAGCAGTAACTCCGGAGGTAGAGTGGGCTGCCGCTAATCACAGGGTGCCAGATCAATCCCAAAAGCCTCTTGTTCACCTGCACAGGCCCAAGTGTCAGGGGCCACTCTGGCTTCCACCAACATGATGCCACTCAAAGAGAAGTGTACCATCCAGGAAGAGACTCAAAATTACAACAAAAAAAACCACTAAAGACACAAACAAACTACAAAGAGATGCATAACAGCGACAAAAGGACGAAGAGACTCACAACGACTATGAAAAGGGCTACAACAACCCAAAAGAGACTAAAAGCAACTACAAAGAGGCTTGATATGACCACAAAGAGACACAACATGTTCAGGAACAAACGGACAAAAAAAAGACAAAAACACCAAAAACTGTCTTAACAACTATAAAGTTTGTGGGTCTAGATCCTTAAACGCCTTTTGCATGTCTTTGCCCATAGCATAATCCATCCATGATCCTGTCAAAGTGTCCTTGGGCCAGAAATGGAACTCATAATTGCTCCGCATAGCTGGCTGCCATCATAGTGTGATTGTGTAGAGGGAGCAGCCATTCACCTTGAGTTGTATTCCCGGGTCAGCGACGGCTCTGAAGGGCGCAGCCTGCCAGTACGTTTGCTCGGTCTGTTTCCACATCACCACGTAGAAGGAGGAGGAGTCCTGGTAGCCGAAGATGAAGCCAGCGTAGTCATCATCAGTCACCGTGTTTACGTGGAAAGTTCCCTCAAAGTCAACACCACTGAACGCTTTGTAGCCTACAAATGCAAGAGATGAGAAGACATGACAATAACATGTTAGGAAAAGGCTGCAAAAACACACTGACTCAGATGGGAAATGTTCTGTTTTAGGTGGGGGTGTGACGATTCTTCTTACCTACAGCAAGGCCAGGGTCAGAGTTCATTGTCTGAACAATCTCCATGCCCTGTGAGGACAACAGAGAGTAGCTTCACTTTCTTTGCCCTATTATGACACTGTGATTTTGAAAGGGATTGTGCTGCTAGAAGCATCATATTGTGAACACGTCAAGCCTCTTCAGTAGCATGTTATCACACCGTTAAGATTATATTTTCTTCATCCTAACTGGAATGATCATGTTATTATAGCATGTAATGATGTTGTTATCCGAACATTACTTTACTATTACTAAATAGGTTTGTCTTGTTGTTATCTTTAAATGTATTTCCCTATTATAACTCTTTGTTGTTGGTCCATTAATAGACTGTTACAATAATTCCAGTCTACTATTATCCACATACAGCCATTGTTAATACCAGGTTATTATACAAGACGATACGATAATACTTTATTGACAGATCGAGCCTGAAATGTACTTTATTACTTGGCTACTTACTTACTTTAGTGTTAATTAATTAATACTTATTTTACATACAATTATTACCATACAATTACGAGTTATTTTCAAGTTTGAATGTAAAGTGCAACTCTGAATGCTAACACACTGAAACAGAGGCTAGTTATCCAGGTTGTTTACCTGGTTGAGGACCACCCAGTTGGGGTCGATCTGAGAGTCCCCCTCTGGATCCAGCACTACGGTCTGATAGGCTCTGAAGTCAGTCAGCGTGACTTCTGCGTTCTCTGGGCAGTGGTCGATTATGTCAATGACGTTGTCTTGGTCAAAATCTCCTTCGCATGCGTCTCCGACATTGTTTTCTGAAACGCACAGACACAGATCAGGGACCAAAACACATACTGTACTGTACACACGCACCTGTACAAATGCATGTACGTACTCAGGAACTAATATGATGTCTATAAAGGTTAAGGGGCGACCCAGAAGCTGGACCCTCACATTTTATAAAACAGAAATTACAACAAAAAGTAAATTAATTAATACATAAATAGTAATAATTAAATAATATATATATACAAAACTACATTTAATATATGGTATTCATGATGAATACGTTTTTTTCTAACTTTCTTATAATTGTTTTATTTTTCCCTAACAAAATCTTGGCAACTGTCCTGTATTAAAATGTTTTCTACTTCCTCGTGTTGTTGTGTTAATGTGAACTACAGTATATACTATAAATATTGTACTGTATGACACTTACCATCTGTGTCCTCTTGGTCTGGGTTGGGAACAAGTCTGCAGTTGTCGTCATCATCCAGGATGCCGTCATTATCATCATCATCGTCACATTCATCTCCCTATCGAGAAGAAGTATTTTAAACAAAGAGCCATCTTTATTTCAGCGTACATTCGAGTAATCAAATATAAAAAGTGAAGTATGAACAAGGAGATTAAAACCATTCCATCCTTGTCGGTGTCCAGCTGAGAGGAGTTGATGACTGTGGGACAGTTGTCTTTTGAGTCCTGGTGGCCATCACCATCACTGAGGAAGAGGAGGGAGGGCATGTCAAACAAATGGCAAAACTTTACACATCTTCATACCACAGGTCATAGCAGTGGGCTCTACCTGTCTACGTTGTCATCACAGGTATCTCCTACGAGGTCGTCATCGGAGTCAGACTGCAGAAACACAAAACAAACACTGTTGGTCAGAGTTACCCGGACTACCGATCTCTCCAACAGCTTTTACCCAGAGGCCATCAGACTTGTGAATAACTCTCTCAGACTTTGCCCCCTCCCATCTCATTATCCCAGTCATGACCATCAGCACTAACACTAGTCACTTTATTGATTTACACACTGTACCATACCCATCCTATATCATTCATATTCATATGCATACTGCTATGTCTATCTTTCTTATTATTATGCATATTTATATATGTATACACCATACTCTACCCTGCTGTTTATATATCATATTTATTTTATCATGCAGCACATTATGTACTTTTATTCTGAGACTTTTTAATGTACATCAGCTAATATTTTACAATTTTTCTTATGCTAGTTTTTATCTTATATGTTTGTTCATATGTATAGTTTCTTAAAATGTTGGTGTGGAGAGCTGAGCGTGTGGAGCCTGTTATACCGTACACATGACAATAAAATATCTTATGGCAGCAGGTTATTACTTTTCAGGTGTTTTTTGGTTTGTTACCTGGTTAGGGTTGAACATATCAGGACAGCTGTCACAGGCATCTCCCACCCCATCGTTGTCTTTGTCCTCCTGGTCTGTGTTGGGCACTCGCTGGCAGTTGTCGAGGATATTCTTCAAGCCTGCGGACACATTCACCTCAACTCCTTTATTTCTGCGTCATGTTCAAAAGCCATGACGCAGAGAGGAAAATCAAAAAAGCATGACAGGACGCAGCCCAAAGTCAGACACGGTCCGTCAAACGCATCACCAGATGGCAGTGTTTGTTGAAGACGGAGGTTAAATAGTTTCCAGTGGCCTTTAATGCCTGGCGGAGGCTCACCATGGAAAATGCTTTTTAGAGAGGAGACAGACATGACCAAGCGCTTAGCAATCCAGCCTTGGAGTTAAAGACATAACCAAATGATCAAGAGCTTGGAGCTCTGCCAGACTGAACGGACAAGGGTCAACAAACACAGACTAAATGTGTGAGGCATGTAAAGGTACACAATAAGGTGAGAAGTTAAAATAGTTTTTCCAATGGAATACATGAGAGGTGCTCTAAATTGCAAACAAGTATTTGAGAACATTTTGTGAAAACAGCACATACGATTTTAGTTGGAACATTTTAACACTTATCACTGTTTTCGACTAAGGTTTCGAAATAAGGCTTGAATTGTTTCCCCAACAGCCAGTGATCTGACTGCTACAGGATGTGAATTGGAAACAGAAACAAAAGACCGGAGGATGTTTGAGGAACTGATAAAGTGTTGCCAGTCCAGTGAAAAAAAGAGCCCACACTTCCTGTTAAACTGGATTGTAAAGGTTTTTATTTCTGTCTAGACACTCTGCGGTTTGGAGAACACTCACAGACACGCTGGTGGTTAAATGTAATTATTAGCCATTTGGGTTTGTGTTTCAAAATCTATTACCTCTAATTGATGCAATAAACGCAGTAATGGTCCAGTAACTACACCTCCCACAGTAATGACCATCCAACCTTTTCTGCCAATGTGACCATTTACAATAATTGACTTTATAATTACACGCAGTTTATAGCCAAGTTAATAATTATTGACCCGTTATATAACACACATACTCTAGGCATGGGATGATATAATATCTTTATGTAATGTGTTTTTTGGGCAAAGAACATTTCAATTAATTGAATCATCAAAATGTGCTTAAAACTCTAAATGACACCAATTACATTAATAATTTTACCTTTCATTAATTTAAGAAAAACATATTAATACTTCACAGATAGGACCCACATCTTTTTTTCCAAATACATTATATATCTTCATGTGTTAACCTACTTGGCAATACACCTGATTCTGATTCGGGTGTCAGAGTTGGTTTTTTCTTACATATAAGTTCCTCTAATTTTTAAAATCAGGCTCTTTTTAAATTTCTCTACCGACAGCTTTTTCAAGTCACTCACGAGATCATTTTCGAGATGATCCCAATAGTAATATTGGATAGTGAATTCATTACCATCACCTTACTGTGAGTGTTTTGTATTGAATTCTACGATAAACTCCTATATTATCCCATCTGCTCAACATACACACTTACCGTCCCCGTCCATATCATCATCACACTCGTCCCCCAGCCCGTCCTGATCCGTGTCCCTCTGTAACGGATTTTCAACTGTTTTGCAGTTGTCACAGGCGTCGCCATGGAGATCCTTATCGCTGTTCTTTTGTTTCACGTTATGAACGAGCCAGCAGTTGTCCTAAGACAGAAAAAATAAAGTTATACTGTAAAGTGCATCGTCTCAAGTGAGAGGGTTTGTAAAGACTTGTTTGTTTAGTTTAGTTTATTTGTTTATAGTGTTGTGGACAGTCCCCATTGATCAACTGTCACAAAAAAAACGTAAATGGGGCAGCTTTAGCCAACATGGCTAATTTCCAGCTGTTGTCCCTGGCCAGATGATAATAGACACCCTTCAAATCACAATATATCAACAGCATTAGTTCTAAAAAAGGATGAAAGACAAGTAGAAACAGGCGAAAGGATAAAAGAGAACAATAAACAACACACGGTACTACATACAGTACATGTCACATATAGCACATCACAATCACAATTGTCTGAGTTGAGTGAAGTTACCTACATCATCGTTAAGAATGCCATCACTGTCTGCGTCCTCGTCACAGGAGTCCCCCTTCCCGTCACTGTCTGCATCCTCTTGGCCAGAGTTTGGCACAAACACACAGTTATCCTGGAAACAACACAAGTGAACACTCAACATGAGATCATACTAGAATGAATTAAAGGCATAAACAGGGTTGGGTGGGGAGAAATAAGTACCTGCTTACAGTTGATGTCTCCGCACGGGAGCTTAGTGTCTGGATACCCGTCAATATCGGTGTCTTTTCCACACACATAGCCATTACCTGCCCAACCAACGCCACACTAACACACACACAAACACACCAGATGGAATATCTTTATTGTGTAAATTACATAATGAGAAACAGTAATTGATTCATACATTTAATGTCCAAGGATGATCTTATTGCTCACCCTACAGCTGATGCTGCCATCTCTCTCCACCACACACTCTCCATTGGCGTCACACGGGCTGGGTTTCCCGTTGGGGCAGAGCCTGGTTGCCTGGCAGCCTCTCCTCTCGTCTCCTGTGAAGCCAGTTTTACAATCTCCACAGCGGAAGGAGCCCTGATGAGGACAATACTGCGTCAAAAACCATGGCCTCCTGCTATAAGAGAGTGATATAGTAACTTTTTCAATGGTCTCACTATAGTGTTGTGGCAGTGCGAGTTGGCAGTGCATCCTCCATTCTGCGGCGGGCCCAGACACTCATCTATATCCTCACACACCTGCAAATAACAGATAAAGTCATTACAAGACATTGTGGACTGTTCGGACGGATCATTTTTGGGATTTGAATGTATCCAAACTAAAGAAATGTGTTTAAAAAAACATTCTTCAAATGGTAAATAATATCATTGAGTGTTGGAATCCTCCAGACCTTCAAATACTTGGAAAAATTGTTTAATGACAAATTGAGAAAATGCAGATGTCATTGTGGAAAAAGGCTCAGCAACATTTCTACTGCATACTGCATGTTAAGTAGAAGTTAATTGATTTAAATAGTGCAATTGAACTGCAATTTAAAAAAAGTTGAAAGAAATGAAGGTCATATGTGTTTATTAGATATTTGTTTTTAAATGTGCAGAACAATTGTCAATGTGAATTTCTGTGTGCACGCACATCTGCAAGTATTTTAAATTGAATTGAAAGAAGAGTAGGCAGAGATAAACAAAGACAGAAAGAATGTATTTTATACAGCGTATCAATTTAGTTTGTTGTACCTGTTTGTGGGACTTAGCATAAGACACTCCGACTCCATTTATCTCCGGACCGCTGTATCCCAGAGGACATGTCTCACAGCGGAAACCAGGAGCAGTGTTCATGCACCGGACCCCCGGGTAGCATGGCTGAAATTGGCACTGAGACACACAAAAACACTTAATGATAATAAGTGCTACTTTTACTGGTTGCATGCAAACTGAGTAACTTATAATGAATACCTCGTCTACGTCGTCACAGCGCATCCCGTCTCCTGTATATCCTTCTGGACAGGGGGCGCACTGATACCCCCCTGACTCTGATGGGATGCACATGTTCTGTCTGAAACAGGTCCCAGGTGGGCACTGAGTCTGAGGCTGAGGAGGCTGGGGGGGCTGAGGTTGAGGATGAGGTTGAGGATGAGGATGAGGGGGGGACTTAGGCTTCATGAGAAATGGTGCAGGAGTCGGACCTGTGTTGGTGTTTGGGTTGCCTCCGAGGCCTGTGGACAGATATGAAAGCACCTTGTTGAATTATCCCTTAGTCAGAAATATGCAAATACTTTATAAAGGATCAGTGTTTTTGTACTGCTTACCACAGGCAAGACACTCTGCAATGGTGTTCCTCAGAAAGGTTGTCTCCTTAATCTAAACCAGAAAGAGAGGTCCGTTAGTCAGGACAAGCTGTGTTGCTTTTTAGCTCATATCAATGGGGGCAAGAATCTCATGTAAAAGGCTGTATAATGTGTGTCTGATAAGGCCAGCTATATTGATCTGTTTCTCTATGCAAAGGATTCACTCAGTGTGTTTGACAAGGGTTAGATGCTGAACTTAAAAAGAAAAACTTATATTGCCTCAGGCTCCCTGTTATTTATGTCTTATTTCCAAACAAATCCTCTGCTTTAAATGAGCTTCTGAAATCACCAACTTCTCTCTGCTGAGGTCATTTTCACTTTTCCTCAGCTCTCAGAAAAAAGAGCTCCAGCAGTCCTTCCTCAGAGTCTGGATTCTCAATTTTCACAACAAATCGCTCTTTTTCTATTGCAAAACCAATTTGATCAGAAAGAAAAAGGAAATGGCAAATAGTTGTGAATCAGCCCACATTACTCCACTTTAAAACCCTTTTTAAACAACCAAGGATCTCTCGACATATACTGCTACCCAACGTTTTCCAAATAGCTTTTGTTTAATTTGATGAATTTCACTTAATCTCAGCATTAACCTATTTTAAAGAAACAAGTTAAGTAGTTGTTGGACTTATAAATAAATCTTGAATAATTTTAAGGTTTTTAAGGTTACCTTTCCATCAAGAGTTACCAGTGTGAGAATGTCAAGAACACAGAGCGGGTTACCTGCTGGTTAAGCAGCACCTTCATGTCAGATAACATGCTCTTCAGCTCCAGCATGCTGACCTGGTCGTGTGTTGTGCTGCCTCCCTGGATACCTGGGGGAATTCCACAAATCACAATTAGAGAGCTGGATAAACAACACCCACTACCCTGATAGGTAAGAAGGTCTGAATTTGTTTATCAGGTGATTGTCTCAGCAGTCTTTTCTCACTTAGCAGCTGCAAAGTTTCTTGCTGATCCCCGCTGCAGTCCTGCAGAGTCGCCACATTGTCTATGGTGTCCTCTAACACCAGCTTCAAGTCTGTCAGTTCATCCTAACAAAGGAATAACAGATAGGGTTATAAAATGAAATGCATGCGGCATACTTCTCTGAAGTTGTTGCAATGAAGCCGTATTCATATAATTTTAAATAGTTTTCCATGCAGCATATCTCTGCCTTTAAATGTGTGATTGCTCTCACCTGCCCTCTGGACTGCAGGGTTCTCAGTGCCACCTTGTTGGGCCCGGGGGGGAGAGACCCAAAGGCAGCTGGCAGATCATTCAAAGTGTGCGCCAGTCTGCAGTCCACATAAATGTTGAGGCTAGGTGTGCCGCCCTGAAGGCCTCTGGCATGCAGCATCACATGGTGATCCCGCCCGTCTGCCAGGGACGCGTGGTTGAAACTGGTTGTGGCAAATCTGCCGTCAGTCTTCTGGTAACGAAGGGTCACTGGAAATGGAGAGAAGGGAGAGTTAGAGACAGAGAGAAGCAGCAGGAGAAGTTATTACAATCAAGCAGATAAAGTGGTCTGTTACAATAGAGGTGTGTTGGTGGATTAGTTCACCCTTGCTGAGTTTGGCCTGCACGCTGAGCTCCAGGTACTTGGTGAGGTCTTTGGGGTTGATGACACTGTAGAGCGAGGTAGGGGCCTTGCTGTGGAGGCTGAAGGAAGAGAGGAGGAACGCCTCATCTCGCCCTTTGTTCTTCAGACTTCCCTGTAACAGGTCTGGCAGGCAGTCTGGAGACACCAGCAGGTCATAGACTAACACAGGAGAGGGTTGTTAAAAACCTGCATTAGACTGCAGTGAACACAGTTAAATACAGACAGTGACTGTTTACAGTTTGTAAAGAGCTTCGAAAATATTCAGCTTGTGTTCACTTTAAGCACTCACTCAATCTGGTACACTGTAAAAAATAAAGCATTATTAATGGAGAGCTTTCTGAGCTTGTGTCTTGATGGCTACCATTCGCAGTGTACCACAGATTGCTAGAGTCATGGTGTTTTATTATGTGTGACAGTGTACCTGTGGGAGTGTGCACATGCGTATGTGTGTGTCAGTGCACGTTCTTATTCGTATCCTGCTGTGTTTTATAGAGTGGTAGACTGGAGGTGCAGAAAGGAGCAGTAGTAAAGTCTTTCCACTGGAACAAACCAGCTGCCTCACATGCACGTACACATCAACGCACAAAAACACATGCACACAGCCAAAAGCTTCAAGTAAATACAAAGTGACCCAAAATTATATGGAAAAATGTGCGTGTAGACTCCAGGCAAATCAACGTTTTGCACAAGCACTTTCTCAGCTGGAAGTTAAGGGTTCTTTTAAGATTTAAAAAAACATGTACTTATTTAGGTCGGATTGTTAATAGATCCAAGATGTCAAACTCTGATAACCACAAGAAAAGCCAAACTAATTAGCATAGCAGATTAAAAGTTTAGAAGACAACAGATAGTAAGGAACTGAAAAAGACTCAAAATTGTACTGATCTATAGACATAAATATGTTGTTTTCCAGAAGAGCATGGATGCTGAAGAGTACTTACTAATGCCTTGAGCTGTGACAGTGAGCAGCAGCTGTTGCAGCAACAGAGACAGAGCCGCTGCTCTGGCCCACACACCCATCTTCAGTGCCCGAATGTGGGACACACCTCAGGAGAAGCTATGTTCCCGTAAAAAAAAAAGAAGTGTCTGTTTCCACTTATGGATCAGTAAGAATATCAAATATTATTCACCTATTTTAACACAGCATGGTGGAAGAATCCAGATGCTGAAGCAACATCTCAGCAGAGGTGAGATGGTTTTGTGGACGCAGGCACAGCTTTTAAAGCAGAGGGGAGGGTCCTTGCACTCGTCTGCTGCAGAAGTGGCACAGTGTAGGGACCAGTTTAATAGTTAGAGGGAGTGTCCCCTTGCAGCTACTGTTCCACCAAAATATAAAGTGTTTGATGTCCCTATGTATATTATTTTATTCTAAAGGGAATTGTCAAAATACTGGATTACTTATACTATATGAGCTGTTATTATTTTACTATGTTTTAAGAGTCAAGAGAAAGCTTTTATTCCTTGAATCTTCATACTATCTTTTGGGGTTTCGTAATATAACAGCATTAAACCCTTCTGAATATCAGCTAGTACAGTCAAATCTAAAATGTCTGAAATGGATTGTGCGTGGGTCTAAAGGGGGAAAGGTTGATCCCAGCTGGCCTTTGTTTTTCACAAACATCACAAACCTGTGTTATAAATGTGGATTTGATTACTTGGCTCCCGTAAGCCAGTTATTAAATGATATAACTGCGTGCCAGATGTTTTTTATTTGAATTTAATGTAATTTCACTGGTTGTACATACCTCTGCAAACCTTTTGTAAATGCCATCTGTTGGAGAGTGTGGGAAAGGGAAGACACAGAGGGCTAGACTTGAGACCCTGGAAACATTTCATGATAGAAGTCTGGTACTCATCTTAAAGCTTTCTCTACAAACCTCAAGTACATTTCAAACTCTCAGCTAATGGTCCGAGCCAAAGAGAGACATTTACCATCCCTCTGAGCATTATCAGCACGCATCCGTCTGTGTCTGGCTGTCTGGTCTCCAACCAAACACCTGGCAGCCTTCAACTGTCTGACTGTCAGCCGGTGGACACACGTCATGCCATTGTTTCTGAAAATAAGTTAAATGTCAACAGAAAATCGAAATGACTATTTGACATTTTTTGACAGAGAAATCTAAAGTGAAATGGGCACTTCCATTCCTGATATAAATTAAGTCAGTCTTCGTAACAATGGATGCTGAATGTATCACGGTTCCTTTCAATCCTAATGTGAAAATACTTCACATTTCTGAATGACGATTGATCTTAAGATTCACGTGACAAGAGACAACATGTGAACTCAGATTCCAATGATTGCTGGAAGTGCTGCAGCTTCACCTTCTCTGGCCAAAGTTTCAGTGCTATTGGCTAAAGGTTCATGAAAGTATAAGAAAGCATTACAAGGACCAACTTCTATTTCTGCCCGAGGCTACATTTTCGCCGTTGATCCACAAATCATCTCTCTGTGGAGCCGTGGATTTTATTAAGAAGAGTATGATGGTGGGAAATCAAATTATAATGAGAAACTGGAGAAACCCAGATGAGCCCTCTTTTTAGGAAAGGTTCACAGAGTTGGCAGAAGTGGCACACACATTTCTTTCAGCTTTAAGGATAGCTGAGAAATATTGTGTGGAGAGTCTTCTTTAAATAATTGTTAATGTGGACAAATCTTAAAATGTAAAGCACACACAATGTACATATACTCAAGTCCACAGCACACACTTTACAAACTCTGAAACAAGGTGCAGTGCTGTGAGGAGATATGGTTGAAAAAAAGTCCCTTCCAGATCAAATTAAAAAAAAACAGATAAAGTTTATGTATTGCTTTTTTGGGACGCCAGACTTGCTGACCGTTACACTTACCTAAAGTTACCCCATATGTACTATCTATATAAACTCTACATGTGAATTAAATTAAAAATATTTTGTATGTATGTTTTGTTGTAAGAATTCATCATTCTGCAAATAATGGTTGCAAATGAATATGAATATATGTAATTTGTGTACTGTAAGACCTCCATAGTTGTATTTTATTTTTATTTTTCAATGATTATGTGTCTAGAACCCACAATGAGTGGCAGATGTATCTGTATCAAGTTTACTAATGGCGATCCTAATAAATTAATAATTATTGTAATTGACTGTGTCTCTGGTGTCGGATAACTATTGTGTTGCTTGTAATATTCATGTAGGAATATACATTTTATTTGTGTTAATTCCTATTCAATGTTTATGTCTTTACTAAAATGTGACAATGTTTATATTAATAACAAAATAAAAACGTGTGTATTAATAATATTGATATAGAAAACATTGATTTTGTTCACCCTGATATGACAGGTATATCGTGACGTCACCTGCAGATCTCCTTCCATGAAGCAAACATGGCGGCTGCCATGGAGCTGAGATGCTGGGGAGGAGACTGGGGTTTGCCTTCTGTCCACACCGAGTCACTCATAGTCCTGGTAACGTTACCCTCCGCTTCTTAAACAAAATACACGGTTATTATATCCAGCATTGCTTTTAAGACAACATGTTTCTTCACGTGGTTTCTTTGCGTCTTCTCTGTGTTTCTCTGGTTAGCTCCCATGCTACCTTGCCTGCTGCAGTTTCAGACTCTGCAGGATAGAAAACAATATTTCCGGTTTAATGTTTGCAAAGATGCAACATATCTTTGCTTACTGCATGGTCTGTCATTCATGAAGGACTGGCTGTCAGATATCTCTCTTTTGTCACAGAAATGTGGTCCTTCAAGGTCAGCTTGTTGACGCTCCGGTTTTAATGTATATGGATATATTCACCTGCGTCTCGCTAGCTAACGTTAGCTATCTTTAGATGTAGTCATAACTTTGTCAGGAAAATGAACATTGAGTACTTTTCTGGATGTCAATAATGATGTCTGTCAGTGAATCACTGCAGTTACAACTCCTGCCACAAGGTGACACTTTGACTGATTTATGAACAAGATGATATTTATACTAATGTAGTTGTTTTAGTTTATTGACAGCAGTCTTGTATGGTTAGTATCAGTACAACGAAATGAAACATTTGATTAAGAAAATACATTTTAGTGGCAGCTCTTCTTGATTTAATTAGTCATATTTCTTTCTTAATCTTTGTACATTTGAATTGTTTTCCAGTTCCAGTTTCAAACATTTAGCTGCATTGCAACTATATAATCTTACAAAGGCTATTGTTGATTGTATTACAGTCCTTCACTGATGGTATAAACAGTTCAGGAAGTACAGTCCCAGCATAACATTTATGACAGACTTTGAAATCCTTACTGCAGTAAAGGTTTTCTCTTTTTATCATCTTTCTTGATTTACAGTTTTTTCTTTCAGGCATACGCCAAGTTTTCAGGGGCAAAAGTCACAGTTTCTCCGATAGACTGGACATGGAAGACTCTAACAGGTGGGCTTCACCTTTCCATAAACTAGCATTACATAACGTTGTTGTTCAGACACCGCATGAACTGTGAATTCTTTGACTGATAAAGGAGTATTTCATTAGTATATACAGTACATATGCATACTTCAAATCACACAACAATGTTTTTATTTGTCAGAATTTGTTTCAAATAGTGAATACATGTCAATTGTAGGTAGAGAATACATTGTTTATTACCAGACACTAACAATAACATGATCATTTTGATGCAACACCAGATCTTTCTCAAAGTGTAATATGTTCTTCCTGTTATTCAACCTGCAGCGACAGTCCCAGAGTTGCTGTGTGGAGATGTTGCAGTTCACCAACCATCTCAAATTGTCAATTTCCTGAGGAAACAGGTGAGAATAAATGCCAAGGTTTCTCAATGTCCATCACCTGGTCAATACATCCCCACACTCATTAAGCAGATTCATAATATTTACTGTATTGTTTGTGTACTCTCAATTTCAGAGGTTTAATGCAGACTATGAGCTGTCAGCCAGACAAGGAGCCGACACCATGGCTTACATCGCTCTGCTGGAGGAGAAACTACAACCAGCTCTGGTAACTCCCTCTCTCTGCTTGTGTCCTGACAAGAACTAACCTATGACTTCTGTTTATACTCAAAATGATGCTTTGTCTCCCACAGATGCACACTTTCTGGGTGGATGCAGAAAACTACGTCAATCTAACACGGCCGTGGTTTGCTTCACGCTCACCCTTCCCTCTCAACTTTATCGTCCCGGGTCGCCTTGCCAGCATCGCCCTGTCCCGCATCCTGCTAACCAAAGGAGAGGCGCCACTACACCGAATCACTGAGGTGGAGGGGAAGGTACATATTGACAAATTGTTTCAACTCTGACTGCAAAATACTCTTTTTCACACTGTAAACCTCTCTCATTGTCTGCCTCAGCTCTACAGTGATGCTAAAGAGTGCCTGAATCTCCTCTCATACAGACTGGGAACTGCAACATACTTCTTTGGCAACTCGTGAGTTCTTTAATGTCATTTAAAGGAACATAAATGTAGCATTGGAAATTGGTACTGAGTACAGTTTTATTATTTGTTATCACAGAAAAAAATATATTGATGTCATAAAAAAGTAATAGAATACTATGTGATAAAAAGTCATATAATAGAATGTGATCAGAAAAGTCATTAAATCCTCCTAAAAAAACTAAGAGTGTACCATGTCACAAACAAATATCATTACATTTCGTTGTATATTATCCAACAGAAAAAGTCAGAAAAGTACAAGTTTATGTATATAACATGTAGGTGCAAAGCTATTGGACAAAAATCTGGAAACATTGAGATGGAAATATTTTAGATGTGGGGTTAGGAGTTTATACTGGTGTTAGTTCACTCATTGAAGTTGTTAAGTTGATGTTCATCACATTAGAAGGAATGGCAAAGTGTTTGAAAGTATTTCAAAATGATTCATTGTAAATCATTATGTTTTTAAAACACTGTCAATATGAGTAATACTGTTTAGATATCTAATAGCCCAATATATCTCCCGTTTTGTTTGTGTTTGTAGGCCAACCAGTCTGGACGCCTTTGTGTTTGGCTTTTTGTCTCCACTTTACAAAGCGGGTCTCCCCAGCAGCCCGCTGCAGAGCCACCTCCAGCAGCTGCACAACCTCACAAGCTTCTGTGACAACATCCTCGCTCTCTACTTCAACGCCGACCGTCCATGTAAGATCGCTGCACCCACTGGAGATGCTCACACACTTGGTGGAGAGGAAATGTATATAAAAAAACAAAAGCACATGCATAACTAACATCATCAGCATTTTCCTTCTTCGCACACCTCTGTTTCTCTGCACGCTTGCCCTTGTATCTGCTTTATTGGTCTAACACTCTCCATTGACTCTCTGCTATCTTCTCCTCTGGGTGGCCCCTTACGCCTCTTCTCTCCAGGTCCTCCCCCACCTGTTCAGGAAACAATGGATGCCAACCTCCAGAAACTAACTCAGCTTGTAAACAAAGAGTCCAACTTGATAGAGAAGGTGCTTCTGCTTTCCTTTTGCCGTCTCTTTGCATGGGTTCATTGTTGCTTTTGGCAGATACCGTCTCAGCTGTAATGAAAGTATATACAGTCAATTCTCTCTCAACTTACTCATTATCATAACATGATGTGCTCTTACTAACTTTGACATCCTGTACTGTAGATGGATGACAACCTCCGCAGCAGCCCTCAGCACAAACCCCACAGAGTAGACCCCAAACCCAGCGAGAAGAGCTCCACACCTGCGTAACCCCCGACCTCTCCACCCTGATCCAGCCGAAAGAAAGGAAAGGGGCAGCTCTGAATCCAACTCAACATCCTAAAATCCCCCAGAAATATCCTCCAGCTGAACTATAGTTTGAATGGAAAAAAACCTAATAATGGAGTTATGACTATGATTATAAAAGAGACTATTTAACAGAGACCTAATGATGATAGATTTCAAAGATGCTGGTCTGAGAGAGAAGGAAAAGTGCATGTGTGAGGTTTTTAAAAAGGTTAAGTGCATGTATGTGGTTATGGATGGAATGCTAAGAAGTGGTGTTTAATGAGAAAGACACAAAGTCTAAATGAAAGCTGAAGGAAATGAAAAGTCCAGCAGGGAAGAGGTGGCCCTGTTTGACCTGAGAGTGGACCACTTAAAGGAGCAGTGTAGGAGTTAGTGGCATCTATCAGTTAGAAGTTATATTTCTACATAACATATTCCATTACTGCCAATAAGGCCACGTTTTTTAGTGCGGCTCTACTCGATTCTTCTCCAATGCGTAGGGTATCGAAAAACTGTAGCCTGGGTGATAAGCTAAGGTACGCTCCTTGATACTGCCGTGTAAATGGGAGACTTGCTGAATCATTTCAACTGCAACAAAACCGAGGAAAGTCTGCATTCCTTGGTTTACAGTTTAGTTTTTCCGGCTGCCATTTATTCAAAAAACCTTGGTGTAGTTAAAAGAAAAGCAAATGTGATCGCTATTGATAAAGCAAACGCCATAAATCCCCTTCATTCCACAATAATGGCCCTGGAACCTCTTCTTCCTTTTGATTCCTGTAGGAAGTATGTACTTTTTCTACAACCCTTTATATTTAACATATTTAAAGGTATAGTATGCAGTTTTCCCCCCAAAAAAGCGATGCATAGACTCCCTTTTAATCACCACTAATGACTCTGATGGTGTGTGGAGATTTATCAGCAGAGACCCTGCCCCCCTAGAGTATTTTCTCCTTGTTTTTTTCTGCGTCCAGGTTGTTTCTAAGGGTCATGGTGGACACAGCCAGCATCCCTAAGTGGACAAAGCTCATTCCAGTCTGAGGTTGGCTTTTAGCTTGCTGTATGTGACGCAGCATGTGGTTCACTGTGTGGTCTCCCACGTCTGGTGTATATGAGCTGGGGGGAGGAGGGGACATCTGATCTTTTACAAACGGCAAAGCAACAATTCCTGCATAGTATGCCTTTCAAGATATCACTAAAATATGAAATCTGTGCTAAAGCACCTAGATTTGTTTAGATATCTGATGTTATTCCAGTTTATAAATCTGTGTTATACCCTGAAAAACATGGGTCCCAGATCCTTTAGCGCCACTCTGAGCTCACATCCTCCTATCTGCTGTAAAAAAAGAAAAACCTGTGATTTCTAATGACATTCAGTTAGACTAATATACAGTAGGTGTGCAGTGGTGACTATAGGAATATCCTAACATTAGCTTTCTTTGCTCTCACCGCCTCTGCTTTGTAAAGATGTATAGTTGTAAATATGTTCATGATTCAAATCAATGCAATGCTCCCTCTATTAGAGCCGGATAGCTCCTTCACACTCTGCTAGATACACGGAGGACATTTATACTTTATACTATATAAGTTATTCACAATATGTGGGACTAATCTGTGTTTGTGTGTATGAGAAACCAGTGTGTGTCTTTTAATTATAATGTATTGTTTATGCAAGATGCTCTGTCTCATTAACAAACCACTTACTGTTGTTGCCATGGTTCTCCACTGTTTTGCAATCTTTGTTTGTTTAGATTTTCTGCTATGTTGTATGTTGTGCCTATTTAACGTTTATCATGTTAAAACTGAGGTGTCTGTCCCATTTGGTAATGTCTCATTAGCTGCCTTTTTTTTCTTCTTACTTTAACCGTCTGAATGTCTGAAATTGGACAGTAAAATGAGTTGCCACTATTCTTTACTGTTTTGTTCCCTAATTTTCTCACAGCCTAATGCATGTTTACTCCACGTTCATAGCTTCCCTGGGTGTCAGTCCAAAGGAAATAACTCTTGTAAAGATAGTTTGGCTCATGCTAATTCCCTAAAATCACTTCATGGTTCCATTCTCGGTAAAGCACTGCATTCTGAAACAAAAGTGTGTGTGTGTGTTTCCAATAACAAATCTTAGCGACCACAAACAGGCTGGTGAGGAACATATGGGTGTGTGTGCCTACACGACTGCGAGTGTCCTTGTACAATTGTCAACATGTTAACACTGTCCTTCATAATTTTTGTTTCTGTTCATTCTCTGTGGACGGCTGGTAACGACTCATCATATTATTGAAATACAAATAAGATAATCCAACTATGATCACTGTCTTTTTTTCTCCCAAGCAAATTAACGCTTAACATAATTTCCCTTGAAACAGTCAACATGGAGCCTGATTAAATGTATGAGCTGTTTGCAAGGCATGCTATTGGGTGATTTTCCAGTAGAAGATTTCACTGCTCACCATGCCTACTGAGTGATCAGCTGTTAGAGGATAGAGAGCTCTTTGTTTGGTTTTGGCCTTCGACTTGGAAAACATGAGAATGTTTAAGCTGTAGGGTAAAGAAGCATGCTGAACATCATCACATATTTTCTAAATCATCGGTCCTGTGAGGGAGAATCTTGAGTCTTATCTTGGCTGGCGTTGAATAGGTGTGGCAATGGGAAATAATTAGCACATCTGGATCTGTTGTCAATGTTGTGCTAAAGAAGATATGAATATGTTTTGTGAGCATCTCCTTAATGTAGTGATTTAATGCCACTTTTATCATCCCTTTTCTCTCAGTTATTTGTAGAATAAACCATGTCTGAGTCACAAAAACAGTAGTCTTCAGCAGTGAGATTGGAGCCTAACTTTCCTCTACAAGAGAAAAAGATCTTCCTGAGTTAAACTACAAATATTTCGCAACGCAGTGTTAGCAGTCCCATTCTCGGTGAAATGAGGCTGACAATTATAAAAAGCAGTGCAACAAATCACATGGAAGCCATCAGCTGTTCCCTGGCAGTCTTTATGTATTTACACCACAATCCCTTTCTCCCTTTCAATCCCCTCCTCTGTTTCCACAGGAATTAAGGGAAAATGCCTGGAGAAATAGTTTTGTAATAATTGTTAAAAGACATGTCCTCTGGAGAACCATGTAGCCTGTCTGAGGTGTATGGCTCCCACATCTACAGTAGCTGTAAGTCATCAAAATCAATCTGGACGGCTATTAAGTGCATGATAGATTTTGCAGGAGTTGTTAGGAACTAATTTTGAGCCGATATCACAGCCAATAATGGAAGGATTAGGCCCTCTGGTGGTAGGTGTGTGTTATGAGCTGAAAACAAACAAGTAGTCAAGTTGTGCAAATAGAAAAATAAACATGTTAATTCAGCTCAGATGTTAACATCAAGTCAAAGAGAGAAACAAAATGAATCTCCTCTTGCAACCAGTCTCACATAACAAAATATAGAAGAGGTCACATCTGTTTACAAAGGTTATTTACACAAATTCACAATATGAAATACAGTTCAAAAGTGCCACAGTATGTTTCTTGGAGCTATAAACTCCAAAATCAAAGGCTTTACTATTGTTTGAGTACAATGTGTGTTTCACTTCAATGATGAATGAAAACTTTAAATTAGTCAATCCTAGAACATTTACAGTAAAAAAAAAAATCAAATCAGCAAATATTATGGTCAAATTTACAAAATGATCCAAAACATGCCATTGACCAAACAAAGGAAGAAACTCAACTGTGGAAAAAAAATGCAAGGCACTCAATTTCAATCGAGTTGTTTTCCAGACTGTCATATTTTCACTGATTTTACAAGACAGCTTCTGCTTAAAAAATAGATACATGTTGGGTTTGTTTCCTGTTTATCAGAGACGGTGTGTTGAGGTAAACAAAAAAAAACACACAAACCAATAATTGGAGAAGAATGGGAACAAGTTAGTCCTCTGTCTTCACATCTTTTACATCCTGCATATCTGCAGTTTCATTTCAATTGTTATACGATGAGATCCTTCAAATCAAATGATGTCCAACATGAACTGTAAACTCCTCAGAGAGTGAGAGCTAGCTGTCCTTGGTAAACTCCGGCACCTCCTGCACCATGCTGACCTCCAGGCTGCCCGGCACCTCCAGGCCCAGAGCAGGGTGGCACGGCTGGGGGAAGCGCTGGCAGAAAGAGCCCAACACCTGCCCACTCTGAGCGTTGTAGAAAGACAGACGACCAAGCTTGTAATCCAGGAGAGTGCCCACCCGCTCAGGCATCTCCATCACAAACACACTGGACTGGACATCATTGTGCAGCAGCTGATAACTGCAGCTGGACAGAGAGAGAAAGGAAGAACAAGAGGTTTAGACCAGGGGTGTCCAAATTACAGCCCGCGGCCCATTTTGAAACGGCCCTCAGCTAATTAAAATAATATAATGAAATATGGCCCACAAATTAAACTTATGCTTGTCATATATTGTACTAATCAAATATATATGTACAAATATATATCAAAGTATTCATGTGTGCCCACTTTTCAAATTAATTAAATCAATTAAAGTTGGAAACATTTTCAAACTAATCTTAGTTGATATAAAAAGCCCAATCACTTATTTGCATAATAAATCTTTTTAGAAGCAATCTGAAGCTTCTGTTTTAAGCCATGAGCTGCACACTAAATAAATGAAACCCTATGGAGATCTGTGATGTAGGCTGTTGTGTTTCTTACAGCATTTTCAAGTATCAAGCTTAATTTACCTACATTTGATGATTTTGCTAACTTATAACTTAGCATATGAGGCAAAATACCTCACCTCTAGTGAGGGGCCCAGCCATTCATATATTTTTCTGTATGGGGCCCTCTGTGAAAAAAGTTTGGACACCCCTGTTCTAGACCAACACAGTGATGGGAAGTGCAATATATAAGGCAGTCAGGGAGTTCTTTATGCATACCCTGATGGTGTTGGGATACACTGCAAACACCATGACAAGCTGTTTTCTCCCAGTGGGCTGTTTCTATTGGCTGTGCTGTCTGCCACTCCGATCCTGTAAGCTGTGCTCCCTGACACCACGGTCTCCCAGTAGTAATGTCCGTGTGCCGGCAACAGCTCTCCCAGGATGGATGGACACCTGGAAAACACACAAACTCTCAGTTCAGTTTCAATTTGATACAAAAACAATTAAAAAGAACAGAAACAATCCTAAAACATAATAGAGATACGTGGGACACCATGATGAGCATTCTGAAGCTTGAGAATATGGGCCCAGACACTAACCATATAGTATTTAAAATATATACAGTGTTGTTTGTTATCATGTTTTAAAAAAAAGTAAATATATTAGACATTCTACCTACAAAACTTACTTTACAAACCCTGGATACCAAACTATGGTTCTAAAATATTTATAACATCAGTCCTAGCATTGGTATAATACAACAGGTACAATACAACAAATAGAGATGTTTAGCAAATGGGAGTAACAGTACAATTTTTAATTAGTATTAGAGTAGAGTTACTAGTTTAGAAGTCGCCAACCATTAAAGATATTAAGGCTTTAACATATTGTTGTAGCAACTGATTCCTTAAGATCTTTTAAAAACCGACTCAAATAAAGATGTTTGTGTTATACATTTGTTTTCCAGATGTGTGCTAACCATGCTAAAGCTTACACATTTACCTATTATGTGTAAACTCCTGTTGGAGTGGCCGAAGCCGGCTGAAACTCACTGTTTGTCTGTAGATTGTGTGTTTTCATGTGCGTCCTGAGAGTAGTGCACAGTGGTCTGATCCACTGACAGCTCCAGAGCAGGGTGAGCCGAGGCCTTCAGCAGGTGGAACCTCGTCCCTGAAGACAGAAACAGGTAAGAGACAATATCATGAGTGAATTATGTTCTGTTTTCCTATTTGTGTAATGTTACATCCAGACAGACTTACAGTTAAAGCGTGTGTTTAGTTACCTTTGCTGGAAATGAGGGCCGCCTCGCTCTGTTCGCTGGCTCCAGACTCATTCACAGCTTTGATGTAAAACAGATAATTCTCATTGGGCTGCAGGAGAACCTTCTGTTCACAGCTTCTGATCGCTGAGATGGACCTAAGTTGCAACACACACATGCAAACATAGATTAAAAGAAAAATGTAAAAAAAAATGATTAGTTAAAGTTAGGGTAGGTAAGAATGGAGAAACCAGCTCGAGTGCGCTAGAATTTGAAAATACGCAGCCGGAAAAAATCTGCCCCTTCCTTCCGACTTTCTTACAGAGCCCCTCCTCCAACACACACGAACGCGCACATGACCAATGAGGGCACGAGATAAGTTTGTGCACGAGAAAGGCTGACAGGCAGGTAGGCCATCCAGTTATTTTAGCCAGGCCGGCTTAGATGATTGGTCGTGCTTTTTACAGCGCTACGGCTTCCACAGATGAATTTTTTTTAATGTATTTATTGTCAAAGAATTTAATATATTCATTGCTATCGGGATGTTAAGAGCATTCCATGGAATATAACAAAAAGTGTTTCTGAAGTGAATTACCTACCCCACCTTTAAGCCTTTATTGATATTGATTTCGGGTAATTTCAGGTGTTGCATAATAAGCAGAAAGTCAGAAATAACTACAGCAAGCACTATATTCATGTCCTTACATTTTCATATCAGATATAGTTTCTTATGAGTATGTTTCGTACCAAATTGACCGACTTTCCATTTATTGTATTATTGCACATTTCTGTCTTTTCCACCTCTTTATATACATGAACCTATCTGTACACCCACCTGAGCCCCTCTCCCTCCAGCTCATACTGGCGACAGTACTCCAGGGTGTAACTCTGCTCTGGAGTCAGATTTGTTGAGCTCCATCGCAGCGTGGCTGAGTCCCACATGACAGTGCAGCGCTCCGTGTCGATCACTGGCACTGATGGAGCTGCCACAAAGAGAACAAGATGTCATTGACCTTTAACCTTTAAAAGTCTTTCTGGACCCCCAACAATATAGAAATATAACAGAAATGTCATAGAGTATCTTGCCCACAATGCCAGTAAAAAAAAGAGCAATGTTGTTGTGACTTTTAGCTTCAGTGTGTGTACTGACCGGTTCTGAAGGTGAGTCTCTCGCTGGGCAGAGAGCAGCCTGTGTAGTTGACGGCCATCACCCACACTTTGTAGGTCTTGTCAGGCTCCAGCTCCTCCAGCACACAGTAACTCTCCTTCACCGTCACACGGTACTCCTCTGACACCGCTGCAGACACAACACATGCACAGTGTTTATTAAATCAGAAAGTCAGTAAGACTTCATAGGTTTTGTGTAAATGGACCTATTCTAAATAAATAGAGGGAGTTAAACACCAAAAGAGGAAATACACGTATGTTCCATCTATGTGTTGTGCAATTTATTCATCTTGATTTTTTTTTGTCTGAGATGTAAGTGTTAGAGATACTGGCTATTGTCTGCTTTCTCTACAATATAATGGAACTCCAGTAGATGGGCCTTTGCTTATGGTGCTCAAAGCCGTAAACAAATATTTCCAGAAATCATGACCTGGCTTAGCTACTTAAGAAAATCCTTATATCTATAAGCAGAAAATATTTCTGAACTTTCCCATTAACAAAAAGTATGAATTAATTGGAATTTTAATGAAAATGATACATGAACTTAATGTCTGTTAATTAGTTTAGATGGTACATCAGTAGGTGGTGTTATACATAAAAGATGGGAGCACTTCCGCCAGCATATTCAAGTGTAAATACCATCCTGGACGTATTTACCTCCTTGTGGATCCTCCATGCAGTAGACCTGGAAGCAGTCTATGATGTCTCCAGGGTTGACCTTCCAGTAGACAGTGACGCTGGTGCTGGAGGCTGAGCCCGGCTCCTGAGCCTGCAGCGTGGGCCTCTGAGGCACTGAGGAGCACAGAAACTCAACATTCACAACTGCTACATATATGAAAAAAAAGCACAATAAATATGTGAGATGTTTCTGCAGAGATATGTTTACATCAGACCAACCTGGGATTCCTTTGCGCTGTGCGAGGTTTGAGCTGGAAGTGTTGCCCTTGGCGTAATCCTCGAACACCAGCAGGCCCTTGGGACCCAGCTCCAGTGACATGGCTGAGTCCAGAGCTGCCTTGAGACTGACCACACAACCACAGCATTTAGCCACAACTACAACTCAGTGACAAAACATATCTTTTGTATATCCTGAGCAGAGCAAAAGTGAAATTCTGACTGCAGATCAAGCAGCAGATTGTGTTGTTAATCACTTTCTAGTCAAATGTTGGTATTAACGGTATAAAAGGCCACATTAGCTCATCCTCCATTCACTAAAAAGCACATTACCTTGCATGAATTTCATCAGGTGACTGGTGGGAAAACAGATAAAAGAGGGTTTTATCAGATATGTCAAAAACCTTCATTGGCTGAAAATGATACCACAGATCAACCAGCTTCAGGACTCACCCGAGCGTCAGTCTCAGCCTCTCGGGCCGTGGTCTCCAGAGTGGCCTTGGCCGAGTCGATGCTCTCCTGGAACGACACAATCTGGTCGTAAAGCTGCTCCAATTTGGCTTTCTTCTCCTCCTCCATGCTGACAGACATGTTGTTGTACTGCTCCATCACCAGAGCCATCATCCCCTCATTCTGCGCCTGCATCGCGGCCTCGCTTTCCACAAACTGGTCCTAGTCGAGAAAAGAGGGGCGGAAAACAGAGATATTATATTTACAAATGTTTACAAATGAAATACTATGTATTATGACGTATTATATGTATTTGTCTAATGGCAAATAAAATATGTTGTGCCTTGTAGCCATCAGGCTCCACAACCAGGGTTAACCGTAACCCATCAAAAATAACCTGCAATAAATATTAATAATAATTGCACCCGCACTGGTACCTGCACATTTAAATGTTTATATATTTAACCAAGCCTACATATCTGTATATGTACATTCATACAGTACATACATGTTTATTCTTATTCTATATTATTTTTATTTTTATTAATATTATTATCCTTGTGTACTATCTTTCTTTCTTATTCTGTTGATGCTATAACACCTGAATTTCCCTACAAGGATCAATAGAGGTCCATCTTATCTTATCTTAAATATTCAAAAAAGGTATTGCATATTTTAGTATTAAATGTGGAGTAACTTTGTTTTACCTCTACAGAGTTGTAGGCCAGCTCGAGCTCAGACACCAGGTCCTCGATGTTCTCCGACCTGCCCTGAAGCTCTGAGATCCAGTCGCTCAGCTTCTCCTGATGAAACACACACGTGAGGGTAAGATGTAATGTTTATATCCCAAAGCGTCTGACAACAAGATACAGCTGGGATTATAGACATGTTCACAACTCCAAATCAAAAGAATACTTTCATTTACATGTTTAAATTAAAATAGCTTTTGTTGTTTTGTTATTATTCTTGTATTTATTCATTGTTTATCAATATTTACTATGACTATTTTTTGTATTAGTATTCATTCTTCTGCTGTACTCCTGCACCATTAAAAGCCCCTACAAAACATTATTACAGTACAGATTAACTACTGAAAATATACATATGTGCAAATGAATATTATCAGAAAGAAACTTGAACAATGTTAAACTATTCAGTGAAGAAAAATATGTTCATTGCACGTTTGTAGAAGTGACATTTCATGACAAACTAAGTCTTGATTCTTAAGTGTATGAAATTATGAATTGTATTAAGGCAATCTAATGGATCTGTACAATCCAAGTTAACAGGAGATGGATGCTTTCTGTTTTTAGACTGTAATAATAAGGAAGGATATTCTAGGAGAAACAGCAGTGCGATCCCCACCCAAACACTGACAGCTCACATTAAAGGCTGACAGCCACTCCTCTAAGGGTCCAAAGACAGGTGTGTGTGTGTGTGTGTGTGTGTGTGTGTGTGTGTGTGTGTGTGTGTGTGTGTGTGTGTGTGTGTGTGTGTGTGTGTGTGTGTGTGTGTGTGTGTGTGTGTGTGTGTGTGTGTGTGTGTGTGTGTGTGTGTGTGTGTGTGTGTGTGTGTGTGTGTGTGTGTGTGTGTGGGTGTGTACTTGTGTGTCTATATGTGTGAGGAAGAATGTTTGAGCATACTTGCACACATCCATGTCTGAAGAGTGATAGCAGTCGAGCATTGCACATATTAGTTTAGGATTGGACTGGAAACAGATTGGCAAAATTGTTTAGGTAAACTTTGATCAAGTTTCTCCCTTTGTGGAAAATCTGAATAGACTGCACACCTTGGTGCTGAGGTCATAATTGCAAACTAAGCTTTGATATTTGTCTCAAATATCATCTAGAATATAATTTAGAAATGACATTTGATCATCTTCAATGTGTTGCAGGTAATTTCCTAAATCTTTAGATGCAAAAAGCTGTGATTATTTACCAAATGCACATCGTCAAGTCATACTTGTTCTCTAAAGTATCCTCACTGATTACAGAATAACAATAGAAAACATATACATATATTGTATCTGTGAATAAATGGCTTAAGGTATGAACCTGCAGGTTAAAAACTGGACCGATGGCTAGTAAAAGACCCAAAAAATGTTGATTGCTATTAAAAAGCAAATGGCTGACCCTGTGCTGACCTGCTGACCCATAGGGATAGTCAGGGAGAATAGTGTGTTTGTTTGTCTGTGTGTGTGTTAACAGATCACATATCAGTCTCCGCTTTATGACACACTGGACCGTTCCCCATTTTAAAGTGGAGCATTACATCACGACAGTTCAATGTGCTTGGCTGCAGCCTGATAGCAGTGTGAGGTCTGCCAGCATTAATAAAAGGTTATATCCCACTCTCTTTGGATTACTTTATTCTACAGAGACTCAAACTAATGCCAGCAAAGTGTGCGATGATCATAACCCTGTGTTGTAATAATGCTGATGGAGTATATGATGATGAGCTGCTCTTTAATAACAGTATGCCATCAGACATCAGAACTGCATCTGAGTTGTTTCAGTGGTAGCAGCCTGCAACATTTGTAAATAAAACGGAAACTGGGAGATGCTGGGAAATCTCTGAGGCCACAAACAGAACAGTAAAAAAACATATACTCGGATCGACAAAGGAATTCTTCTAGATTTTGTTCGATTTTTGCTCCAAAATGTTGAACTATAGTCATTTACATATTTGTTTTTATTTTGCTCAATCCTTTGGGAAGTGTTTAGTGTGTTATATTTCATTTTACTAATACTGTGCATTATAAATAAGTCATACATTTGACTTACGGCATACTTTTAATAGTTATTGATGGTCTACATTTGACTTACTACTACTTATGAATAGGGTCATAAGTTATACATCAATTATGTTTGCTTCAATAACAGTTTTTGCAAACACTGTTGACACCCCTCTCAGATATATTAGTATTAGTCACTGCACACACACAGACGTACTTTTCTGTAGCAAACTCTAGAACCATGTAACCAGCTCAAATCCATATTAGGTGATAAAACAATGTATGTTATATGAGCTGTTTAATATAAAACATGCTCCCAGGCATTTACACAGTACATTACCTTGATTTCCTCATAGGCCTTGTCCACAGCAGTCACTTCGTGGTCGTGATGTTCCCCCGAGCTGCAGTCGTCTTCTGCCAGCAGACCGCCACAGGTCAGACAGAACCAGTCCATCCCCTGCAGCTCTGCAGCCAGCTGGGCCTGACTCTGCTCCTCTGCGTCAATGATGTCATAATCAGCTTCAATGACCTCTTCTTCTGGGGACACATCAAGGACTTTCTCCTCCGCCTCCTCCATCTCCATCTCCATCTCCATCTCCACCTCCATCTCCATCTCCATCTCCATCTCCATCTTCTGTTCTTTCTCCTGACCAGACTCCAGTTTTGGTTCCTCTACATCTCTGTGTATCTCAGGTTCGGGCATCTTTTTGACATCCTGTTTAGATATGATCTCATATCCAAGCTCCTCAACAATGTCCTCTTGAGCCTCTTCAACTTCCACATCTTGTTCGATCTTTTGGTCTACATCCTCTTTGTGCAGATCCATTTCTGGAATGAAATCCTCTTTAACAGGCCTTGTTTCTGGGGCCTCTTCCACTGTGGGCATTTCTACCGTTTGTTCTACATCTGCTGCTTCTGACTGTCTTTCCTCTGGCTGTAGCTCAGACAAATCCTCCTGGGGAGTAAAGCTCCTCAGAGTGGAAACAACACCCTCGTCTTCTATAAAGTCCAACTCCATCTTCTGCTCCTCTGTGTTGCCCTCCTCCGTAGTTGCTGGAGGAGAGTGCGTAGTGTCAAACTCGTTTCTGGGTAGAACGTCTTCCGGCTGTGCAACGTTTGTTTTCAGTTCCGTCATTGTTTCTTCATTGAGAGCGTCAAGAGTCTCTGGGCATGTTGTGAGGGGTTCAGATTCGTTGGTATGCTCCTCTGCAGTTGCTGGAGGAGAGTACCCAGCATCAAACTCCTTTCTGGGTAGTGTTTCTATCTCTGCAAACTCTGGGTCTACTTCCAGTTGAGGCTCGATCATTGTTTCTTCGTTTGGTGCCTGAATGGTCTCTGGGCATGTTGTGATGGTTTCAGGTGCTGGAAGGGAAGACCTTGTGTCTAACTCATTTTGTGGAAGAGCCAGTTCCTGTTGTGCAACCTCTGGTTCTACTTCCAGTTGAGGCTCTGCCGTTGTTTCTTCATTGGGAGCCTGAAGAGTCTCTGGGCATACTGTGGTGGGTTCAGATTCTATGGGATGCCCCTCTGCAGTTGCTGGAGGAGAGTACTTAGCATCTAACTCGTTTCTTGGTAGTGTTTCTATATCTACAACTTCTGGTTTGACTTCCAGATGAATTGTTTCTTCATTAGGAGCCTGAAAAGTCTCTTGGCATACTGCCGTGGGTTCAGGAGCAATTATTGGTTCACATGTGCTGTCAGGTTCAGAAAGAGTTACTGTATCACTTGTAGACTTCTCTGATGTCTGACTGAACTCGATGTCCACCTCTACAACTTGTCCTTTGGGAACAAGGAGGATAAACTCATGATCTACATGAACCTTCTCCCGAGCAACACTCCCAGTTACCTCAGCGTTGGCTTCATCGTTGGCTTCAGGTGCGAGCTCACTGTCAGGCATTGACTCATGCTGTGTTTCCTGTGAATCCATCTTGACTTCTTCTGGCATCTCCGGTTCTATTACTTCACTTGAAATCTCTGCTTTAACCTCTGGCTCCTGATCAGCTTCAGCGATATCGATAATTAATTCCGGGGACTGGCTCTTGACTGCGGTTTCATCTGTTAGAGCGCTGTCTTCCCCTTCAGGAGCTGCTGTTTGAATGTCTTTTGTCTCAGTACTTGTTAATTCCTGAAGATCAATCTGAACTTGAGTTTGGATCTCTTTTTCATCCACTGCTTTTTCAGTTACCTCCACCAACGCATGTACTGCAGAATCACAGTCAGTGAGGAGGACCTCTACAGGTGCAACGTCCTCAGGAACACCTTCTGCTGCTTCTTGTTTCCCACCGATAGATGTTTCAGCCGAGGTGTGCATTTCCTGTCTTTCAGTCTCAGGTTCTTTTACTTCGGCAGGAGCTTCTGCTATGGCCTCGGTTTCTACTTTCTCATTAGCAGCAGCCATCTTAGTTTCAGTACTCTCCTCAGACAAACTCTGCTCAGGGATGATGTGAGGCTCCTCACTGTCTACAGGCGCTGCAGCAGCTGTCTCCTCTGCAGCGTCTACCTCCACCTGAGCTGTTTCTTCTACCACTTCTTGTGTCTGACGCGGCTGCTCGGCTTCAACAATGCTAGTTGTTTCTGATGGCAAATCCCTCTCATGTTCCTCGCTTTCCTTTGCTTTCTCTACTTTACTGTCCACCTGTTGAGTTTCAGGAAGTGGTTTTTCAGTGTGGCTCTCGGTAGGTTGGATCTGGTCTTCTTTTACCTCATGTTTCACCTCCTGGTCCTCCATCTGATCATCTCCAAGTTTAATATCCTGAATCAATTCCTCTGAAGCTTCTCTGACAGCTTGCTCTTCAGTCACAGCAGAGAGTTGTATTTCCTCTTCCTTTCCTGCCACTGCAACTATTTCTCCTTTCTCTTCAAATGTTGCTGATTGTAAATCTTCACTTTTATCTTCAACAACCTCCTGTGTCTGTTGTTCCTCTGTCTTGTCCTCCTCGTCCTCTTTGTCCACTCTTGTAAGACATCCTGTTATGTCAAACCTACTCTGCGACCATATAACCCTTCCCTCCTTCTGACCCTCCTTCTGACCCTCCTTCTGACCCTCCTTCTGACCCTCCTCTGACTCTGGTTGAACCTCCATCGAGGGAATTTCATCCTTCAAAGTAAACTTCTCCAGGTACCCTTCCTCCTCTGAATCTGAAAAGCGTCTCCTGTAGGTCTTCTCTGATGAAACGCTCTCTGCCTCAGAGTGTTCCTCGTCGCTCCTTGTCCTCTCGCCTACAGCATCCTCGTAAAGGTCAGAGTACATGAAGGACATGGCGGTGGGCTCATCCAACAGGATTTGGTCGATGATCTTAGGGGGTCCAGAGGAGATAAAAATGGGCGTGAGGATGGTGTCTTCACCCCCAAACAACACAGAGCCTTTCTCCTTCACAGATCTCTGGCTTTCTAGTCTCATTCCCATCCTACCCTCAGCCTCATCTTCATTGCTCCGCTGCAGCGCATCAGCAGGAGCTCCTTCTCCGTAAAAGACCTCATCCAGGTGTTCCCCAACTATATCCACATCTGTAACAAAGTCAAAGGAGTCCTCCGATGCAGACAGGCTGTCTGTGGCTGTCTCCTTTTGCTCCTCAACTTTGGGCTTTGCTGCAGGCTGTTCTTCCTCCTCCTGCTGCTCTGGATCTTCTTCCTCAGGAACCGCCACATCAACCATGGTGAACGGCTCGAAGTAATCTATGTCCGCTGTGCTCTCCTTCTGAGTGTGTGCGTGTCTGTGCTCTGTGTCCTCTGACAGCTGAGAAGAGTCTTGCTTTGAGTGCTGAGAAAAGATCACAGTCAGTAAGTTAATCTATAGAGGACAATTCATTGTTTTAAACAGTATTTTATGATTGAATTTGACTTGAATAGCAGAGAAAGGCAATCAAAAACGAAATGCATGTTAGTGCTGGATTGAGATACCTAATAATAAAACACATGTAGATCAATAAGATAAATCAACTCATACCTCATGGGGATCCAGTACTTCCCCCTCCTCCTGCAGGGCTGGATTCTGTGTCCAGTCATGGTTGTTTCGGGACCTGATCATTGGTGTCTGGTCCAAATAGGACAAATTGTCCTTCAACTCTGTGCTCTCTTCCTCATCCACAGTGGGAAGTTTGGAGGGGACTCTGATGTTGAGAATCTCATAACCCTCTGAAATCAAACTAAACAGCTGCTGATCTTTGTTTTTGATTTCCTCCAAGTCCGGCTCTGTTTCGCTTTTCTCCTTTTTAATGTTAGGAAGAGACACCCCCGCCATCTCAGGTCGCTCCACTCCCAGGACTGAAGCCGACCTTGAACTACCAGGTCGGCTCAGCCTGTCCCCGAGCCGGCTCCTTCCTCCGGACCTCGTCCTCCTGCGGATGACTTTCTCCTCATCAAAGACGATGGTGATCTTTCCTGCGGCTCCAGGCCCCTCCATGCTGTAGGCGTCAGAGGTGGAGCTGGTCTCAGAGGCCCATGGCGTAGAGCAGCGGCTAGAGGCCGTCTCCCAAACAATACCGCTGTCCTCGCTCTGAACGGTCACCATAGAGAACGATTGATCCACCATCAGGCACTGGAGTTGTGGCTTCACAGACTGGTCCTGGACAGCCTCTCGCAGACTAGAAGTCAGAGAAATGTATATAGTTAGAGAAAGAGAGCAAGGTGTTTGTGCAGGAAGAGGAAGGGAATGACTAAACAGTGTGCAAGAGGAGATCCTGTTGCCACAGCTTTTGAAACCCAAGCTGAGGACAAACCAATGAATCAAAGCAAAACATATTTGTACAAGATGTGCCACCATGGAAACAACCAACACCAATTCAGTTTTTGCACCTGAGGCAACTAAGCTGAAAACGCATTAACACCCGCTAATCTACCCTTAAAATGTTGACTTGAGAAGTGTAGATCTCCGGGATTAAAACCATGTGCTGTGTGCCAGGCTGCCAAATGTGAGCGACGAGCTGAACAAAAATGATCAGATGTGCTCTGAGCTGTTGCTCCTGCTATCAATACAGCTCAGCCCCTGCAGGGTTACAGAAAGGTGACGTCCCAAAGCGTCATTTCTGTAATATTAGAGAAGAGATGCCTGGCCTTCCCAAATACATCCAACATATCAGTGTCCTCCACTATTTATGACAAGAAAAACTAGAGCAGCCAGTATGAAACATGATAAATGAGATGTAAAATATGGGACGGTGAATCATATCAAATGATAGAATAGAGCTGTTTGCAATGCCAGACACCTCCCTGTAAAAGCCGAGGAACAGATGATATTTTAATGTTAGATGAAATGAGTGCTGCCTTGTTTTACTTTGATACGCTCTTCAGACTGACACATGTTTTGGAGCTAAGAAGCCCAGAAACAAGTGGTTTCTTATAGCCTTCATTCCATATTTTTGATGATAGGATCTCTCAGCAAAAAAGACACCAGTTCACACTAAGATAAAGTGAGTGACAATTGAGGTATTTCAGCTTGTAAGATGTGTAAAGCACCTGTTCCGCAGTTCCTCCTCCTCGTCTTCATCGTCCTGGCTGAGGGCCTCTGAAGCTTCGCTCTGAACCTCCTGCAGCTCGGTCATCTCCGAGTCCAGACTCTCACACTCCTCCATCTTGGTAATATCCTCCAGCTCTTCCCTTTGTAGCCCCCACGGTTGTTTTTTCAGTGAATTTCAGAGTCCCCTTGGAGTTTTCAGCCACCCTGATTCCGGAGGAGTTGGTCTGCCTGTTTGTGTCATTCTAAGTTGGGAGCAGTCCATCTGACACAGCCCGGGACAAAAATAGGCTGAGAGAGGAACGAGAAGAGGGGTGTGGAGCTAGAGAGGGGAGCAGCTAGAGAGGGTGGGTCTCACTGGGTCTGGGAGTTTGTTGTTAGTGAAATTAACAAAAGAAGTTAGGTGACGAAGTTGCCATGAAAAGATTCTTATGCATTTGGGGAAATCCTCATTATTTTTGGTCAGTGCAAGATGAATGAACCAGTGGGACTTTAAGAACAAAATCCCCTCGCTGAGTTAAATATAGGCCGTGTGCTGAAACAGTACCCCCTGGTCCCCCTGCTGCCGGTGGCAACACTAAACAGACACGCACGCACGCACGCACGCACGCACGCACGCACACACACACCCCCCCCCAGGGTGAGTTATCTACCCCCCACCAGCACTGGCACTATACAAAAACCATAAAACAAGTCTAATAAGGTGTCAAACCACACAACAAAAACTAACTTGAGCACGAGCTGCCAGAGGAGGCGTCAGAGAACATTTTAACTTAAAATGTGGACATTCAGGAGCCAAGGCTTATGAATCAGCACATAAAACATCATCCTAAATGACTTCAGAATGATGGTCTAGTCGGCATTACCTCGAGGACAAAATTACATGAAATATCAGGTGAACGGGAGGGTAATTGTGCTTATGGTTAATATATGTTTCAGGTTAAAGGGGCCCTATTCTGCTCATTTTCAGGTTCGTATTTGTATTTTGTTCCTCTACTTCGAGATGTTTACATGCTTTCATGTTCAAAAAGTGCTTTATTTTTCTCATACTGCCTGTGCTGCAGCACAGCTGGCCCTGTCAATCACTTAGAGATGTCCCGCCCCTTATTCTATCACGTACAAGGTGTTGGAGTGCTAGCCAATAGAAGTGTGAGTGTTACGTAGTGATGTCACTGTCTCAGAAATAAACAAAGGAGTCTAATAAAGAATTTGGGAGAGAACCTCCCTCTTTCGTAATATTTGGGATTTTAGTCTTTGACATGCACAAAAACCTAACGCACTACAGGAAAGGGAAAACCCCAAAAATCACAATAGGGCCCCTTTAAACATCGTTTCTGTGGATAAAATCTCTAATCCTGATTCTTATTTCCAAGGTGATCAAATATAATTATGTACTATTTATTTTGAACTTCTATCAGCTCCAACTTGTCTGTAGCAAATAATTCAACATGCTTAACATCAAGCTCAAAAATATGAAAGACACACTCGTCATCCTCAGATATTTTATTTTTTTAATAAGCATTTAAAAGTTCAGTTTTGAGCAAAATGTACAAAAAGAGAAAATATAATCTGGAGAAGAATTAAAAAAAAGTCACGTCAAAGTGTAGATTATTTAAATAACTTATGCATTGAATGAACAGAATAATGAATGAATAGCATGAATTTATGTCCAAATAAATCAAGTAGATGAACTCAAATGACACAGCATAGGTCTATCAAGGGAAATGAATACAGCTCATCAGGAGCAATGAGGAAGAAGTGTCAACATCCAGAGTGTGGCCCCCCGCAGCCCTCTAATGATTCCCACAGTCACTTATACTATAACACCAACTTAAACAAGCTCAGTTTTAGGGGATTTTAGCAACTTAAAGATGATGAATTATGGAAAAAGGAGAGGATAGATATAGAAAACAATGTCTATGGATGTTTAAACCCACGATAGCTTCACCACTGACCTAGAAAAATAGAACGAAAGGTTCTGATATTACAAGTTGGTCCATACCGGCTGTAGACTACATACTGTACATACTGTATGATGCAAATTATTGGCACCTTCTTTAAAACTATGGCTCCAACAATGTGGATACAAATGTAACTGAGATGAACATGAACATGAACAGAGCAGTCGAACCAAAACGTTGCCGACTTCAGATTCTAACAGATTGCAGGAAGTATTTTCATCCTTTTTCTATATTCCTAACTACTTTCCAGTAATGCCAATCGAGTTGATAAAGAGTGTTATGTAGCAGCTATAACCATCCTTAATAACACTGACCATTATTATCCTGCTTCAGTGCAGCCTCCCACTGTAACCAAATTAGGATTTCAGAGCCCTCTGGTGTCACTTCAGAAATATTATATTTTTACATTTAGTTTCAATTATTTGAAGTTATAGAAGCATTTGAAAGTGAGCCCAGTATTTCCAAGTACAAGTACTGCCACTGGAAAAACCCTATGTGGCCCATATCAAGGCAGCGAGAGCATTCAGAGTCTTTTTTTTCCTGGCTGTGAGCACATCCAAATGGGTTTTTCTTTCCGGGGACAGGCCTCTCTTGAGGTAGAAGACTCCTGTCCGCTCGTCGAATGAGAGGAACCCCTTATCTCCTGGAGGACTCCTTATTAATGATTTCTCTGACTGGGAGGATGGAGTTCAGGTCCTGCACGTCCTCTAGTATCCGGTATGACTGCGCAGACACACAGATGAGAAGCAGAGGATTATGAATAACTCATGGCTGGCCCAGAGGCAGCTTAGAGTAAAGAGGAGAAAATACAGCGTAGTTCTTAGGACTGACCACAACAAACTCCGCTTTGATGGCGTCAAACTTGATCTTCTCATGGACTGCCCTGGCCACGTTGTTCCTTTCAAACGGCTCTGCAATACAAAACATTGCTGTGACCAGGTTCAGGTTATTTATTTGTACCAGTAGGTAGATTTTGTTTGCAGAGAAAAAGACAAGGGATCCATCCTGACACTAAGAGCAAACACAAACAACAGACACATCTCTAATAAAAGGACTAGTAAAAAGTACAAGTACACCCTGCTCAACCAAATCTCAAAATATTTCAGAAACATTTTAAGAAGGAATTTACTAGTACAAATATGGACACTCAAAATTCATAATTAAATAAATAAATAAAAATAGGCTTCTGTGTGACACTCCTATGATGTGCTAATTTGTGCAATAGCTGCTGGGATAAAACTGTACACTGGACATGTAGCATTTAGGCTCATGTTTTAGACACATGGTGGTGCAAATGTTTACCTTCCACACAAATGAATTTGTTTCTCCATGTCGGAGAGTTGTTCTTGGGAAAAGCTTTGGCCTCTCGAACAGAGATCACCTTCCTATCCCAACTGCAAGACAATGCAAAAGCAGGGGAATTATTTAATTGTTATTAGAATAAAATGACACAATGAAAAAGGTCCTCAATGACCTCAAGTTGAGCTAATCAACTACAAAATATGCAAACTTTCTTGCCAACTAACAAGGGGATAGATCTGTACCTCAGGCTCAGTTGGTTTTACTTTCATTCAATGCAGTCAATGCAACAAACAAATGAAACTCGCCAAGCAAAGATCATTTGAACATAAAACATTCCTATTTCTATCAAAGATAGAAGATTTTCATGTGGGTTCGGCAAAGTAAATCTTTAAAAAGAATACTATTCATCCTAGTCCTGAGTCGAAATATAGTGTGTCTTGTCCTCATATTATCTGTCATTTAACTAAAGTTTTAAATGACGAAGCTTCACTTAATGCATCAGATGAAAGGTACAGTTCGTTTTTCTGCAAACATCAAATGAAGAGATTTCCGTTACTGCAAATTAAACTTGATGATGGCTGTCAAGAAAGTAGGAAAATGTGTTGATCACTGTAAAAACTTGCAGTAACATAAAGCCCATACAATTTGTAAATCAAAGGCAAAAAAATGCAAAATCAAGGACCTGTTTGTCTGTTTGTGGAATAAAAAAATCTGTGGGTTTTTGTGAGTTTTAGTTCAGCCTTGTGACTGGAGCGTGACCAAGTTAACCAGAACTTCCCAAAAAGTTTGCTTAATTTTAAGGTTTTCGTATTTTTTAACCTAACATTTTATAGTATATATTATTTTGTGTCACTTCCACTTAATTCCCATCTTAAATACTCCTGGGATAGTGCAACCCTACGCGTGTTGCGGTAACACATATATATCGCAAACACAGGGATCATGGTATGTCATGTTAGTGCTGTGTAAGGCCAGAGGTCCCACCTGCTCCTGCCCCTCACCCAGAAACATGAAACCAGGGAAGAGGATGCAGGATAGAGGAGGGAGAGAAGAGATGGGGGACTGGAGAGGTGGGAGAAGTTAGCAAGAAGACAGGAGATAAGGAAAGGGAGCAAGATGGTATGGGTGAATGTGAAACACTAGACTCAGAAATGTGGTGTCTACCTGAAGACCGTGGCATAGTATCCGAGAAAGCCCAGAAGAAGCTCTCCCAGAGAGGACTGGTTGCTCGATATGTAGGGAGGGACGCGTTTGGGCCCCTCTGGGACCATGTCAATGTCCATGAGGGGCAAAAAGGAGTCCTGAAAATCAAGGCACGGGACAAAAAACAAAGACTTAAAACCAAGCACATAATGTGATTTATTTGTGATGAGTACAGGAAAGTCAATATGATGCAGAAATGTCTTCTTTTTAAAAGTGATACGAATTGTAAGGCATGTGCGCAAGGTGTTGAACGTTTTGTATTTTCTATAATTTGCCTATATAACATACTAGTTTGCACTTCTGGTAATTAACCTGGAATACACAGGTTACAATACGTTACAATGAATTGCAAAAACAGTGGAGACACTTACGGGGTAGTCCATCTGTAGAGAGGGAAGGACAGGTTCATTGAGAGCTGTAGAAAAAGCAACAAGATAAGTTTCACATTAAGTAATAAATGGAAACAGAAAGGTCTTTGCCTGTGTGTGAGTGTACTGACTCTGGAGGTAGTGCAGCACCAACAGCACGAGTGTGTAGCTGCTCAACGTTCCTTTGCTGGCATCATTGATATGATTGTGTTGGGCCCATTTCTTGACAACGAGGATCAGGGGTCTTATCCTGAGATCAGCTGAGAGACATCACACAACGGCAGCGGGTCAAAACAAGAAGCATTAAAAGCGCTGCTTGGGAAGGACAGTTGGAGCAGACTTAGAATTCGGCAGGAATGTAAAAAGATCTCACCCACCAAAGGCATAACTCCTCAGAAGGAATGTGTTTCTGATGCCCACTGTGTTGTTGAAATTCAGATCAAACTCCAGATCACTAAAGAGGGAAGGAGTATTAAAGGAGTCATTTTAACAATGCTTTCTGGCTTTGCTAAGGTAAAAGAATAATTATATAAAAGGAAAAATAGGTTTAATATCTGTTTTGTTCCTACCTGCCTCTCTCTCTGAACCTGAGGATCGGCACTTTGGCTCTGATCAGCTGAGTCCTCTCTACATATGCTATCAATCAAAATAAACATCATGACAGTTATGGTTGTTTTGGTTTCATTTCATGTTCACTTGAAACTCTCTCTCCAAAGGATAAATAGCTCCACCTGGTGGACTATGTGGAAAACATAAGTATGTCAACATAATCACAATATGTTCTACATTTTGTATTTATTCATTATGACTCACGTAGTGACTTGAACAACCTTTGGAGGACACTGAGTACGCTAATAGGATCGTGTTTTTTCTATAAAAAAAAAAAAAGGAAAAACATGTAGGTGTTTAAAAGGAAGTGGGTATCTCTGATTGTACAAACACATTCTGGATGACAAACATAGTATAGACTCAAAGCAACTCACATTTCCTTTGATGATCAGACACATATCAGCATCACTGCTCCTGCAGCCCAATCCATTCATAGAGGATCCAGTCAGGTAAAGCCGTGCCACTGTGAGAAACACACTGAGTGAAAAGGGACCACAACAGGAAGTCTGGGCATGATTGTGGATTTCATACACACCTGGATATTGACCCTGTATGTCGTCCTGCAGCCGAGTTCGGCACAACTCCTTCCGGTCCAAATCAGAAGCTTGCTGCTGGCACGCCTCGAACATCTCCACCATCTGACAGCTCAACTGAGGACACAAACACATGCACACTAAGAACTAAGCATTGCTGTGTAAACACATCAGATGTGATGTAAACTGCAGGTTAATGCCATTTGAATATACAATACCTCGTCCCTGGCATAGGCCTGCAGGCTGTTGAAGTTCTCAGGGACATCTATCCCCTGAGGATGGATGAGAGCAGGTGGACTCGGAAAGGAATGAGTATGACCAACGAAGGGAGGTCTCGATGACCCTGCCACCGCCCGGTCAGGACGACGGGGGGGAGGGGTTCGAGGTAGAGGAGAGGCTAAGGATGGGTGGGGATGGGACTCAATGCGTTGGCGCTTTACAACATTGGGGCTGTATTCGCTATTCTGCCTCCTGGAAAAAACACAAAAGGAAGGTTTAAGAAATAATAAAAGGAAACACGTCCAATCATGATTAAATGGTAAAATGACATACTTGCGACTGTTGGTCATGTTTGGTGCGTAGGGATGATGGACTGGACGAGGGGCTGGAGGAAGTGGCCTCTCTTTCCATGCATATGGTGGAAACCTCTGTGGTCCAGGACCATGGAAGCTACCAGAAAGACACAAATACATAAGCAAACAAGTAACCCAAACTCAGAGGTGGGAGAAGTACTCAGATCTTGTACTTGTGTAAAAGTAAAAGTACCAGAGTGTGGAAATACTCTGTTTCAAGGTAAAAGTCCTGCATCAAAACAATACGCAAAAGTACAAAAGTATTAGCATCAAAATATACTTAAAAGTACCAAAAGTAAAAGTACTCATTATGCAGATGGGCACATTTCAGAACAATATATATTATATGTGTTGATTATAATTATTGATGCATTAAAGTGTTATCAAAGTTGGTAAAGGTGCAGCTAGTTTTAATGATTTTGTATGCTGCAGAGTAGATTGTTAATTTACTCAAGGTGTAACTAACGTCTTATTTAAGAGTTGATTATATTTCACATTATTAATCAAAATCTGTAAACTAAATGTACGAAATACAGCTCTGAAAATAATTAAGAGACCACACACATTTTTCTTAAATCTCAATCTCTACATGTATGACAGCCATAACATGTCAGTGTCTGTTGAATTCCAACACAGAGAAATGTAGTAGTTTATAGAATAAAATAAAACACATTAACTTTACTCAAACACATACCTATAGTCACTCAAATGTGTACAGTACTTGAGTAAATATACTTGAACATTCACGACTATTTCAGTGATGTTGTTGTTGTCTAACAGATCAGAGCAGTGAGTATTTAGTCAGGCTTACTTGTTGACAGCAGCCCAGCTCCCGTGGTTGTAATTGTAGGTTTGGGGGCCCGGGGGAGGGTACGGGCCGTGACGGAAGGCTGATAGGTCCCTCGGTAAGGCGCTGCGGGGGAACATGCTGCTGGATATTCACTGAGCTCCAGCATCAACTCCAAAGACCTCCTGAAAGAAAGAAAACAACTGAGCCACAACACAGCTGGTAGTGTCCGCAATTAATGGAGAACTGTGGCTACCACCGATACGGAACACATAACCGAAACGTAATGTCAAAACAACTATTCTGAGGAAACCGAAACTAGAGATCAGTCAAAATGGTGAGCTAACTGACGCTAGCACCGCCCAGCTAGCTAATTCAAAAACGGTAACAACTATTATCTCTTAATTAAATCGGAGTATGTGTAGGTTGGTGTGAAGACTATGTTTATAGAGACGTGTAACAAAATGTTAAGCACATTTTACTCCAAAAACTAACTCTGTAACACTTACCAAATACATGTCACATGTAAACAAAACTGAATGTGGTAATTTCCTACACACTTCCGCATTGATGCCATGACGTAATGGATTTCGATTTAAAGGGCCAGTGGCCATAACAGTTGCATTAAAAGGTAAGGCTTATTTGATGTTGAGTTAAATACAGTGTAAACAAATAAGCCCACTTACTACTTGAGTGTTTCCATTGTATGCTACTTTATACTTTTACTCCACTATATTTTGAAAGCAAATATTGAACTTTTTATTCCACTACCTATATCTGACATCTTTAAGAAATAGTTACTTTTCACATTAAGAGTATGAGCTAAAACAAATATGTAATACATCTCAGTGTTTTAGTAATTACACACTGACATGTATAGGTTAAGAAGTTATTAAAATGTGCTCCCCTTTACAAGCTGTGAAAGAAACATGAATGCCTCAATAATAATAATTCAGTAATGCAATATAGTTGATTAGGAAATGGGCCATAACCCTTAACAAGTACTTTTACTTTTGAGTTCGATTTGATGCCAAGATTCTTTGTTCTTTGAATGCAGGATTTTGAATGCAGGATTTTTACTTGTAACAAAGAATGTTTACTTGTAACAGAGTTTTATTGTTTTACAATTTGTATTGTTACTTTTACTCCAAAAAATAAACTACCACGACTGGCTGTGGTCAGGTTGGGCATGATCTATTTTCTGTGCTGCAGCTTAAGGGTGGTTCCCAGCCTTTTCCCTTAAGGGACCCCTTCACAATCAATGACTAAACTGATGATACCTGACTAATGTAAAGTAACATATTTTATCAATAACTGCGGAAAGTTTGTGTAAAATTAGCAATATGGATCAATTTTCAGCGGATAGTTTCCTGTCAACAGGGCATCAGAGATCAGTTGTCTTAATATTATTTAGTAACTTTTCATTACAATTCTCTGTCTGCATTAGATCTTCTCCCTAATGACTGTCCATTATAATAATTGCTTTTTTATTGTTCAAATTGCATACTTTTTTTTTACACAGGTAGAGGCTGAAAAAAGGCTCTGTGTGTTCAGAGTCACACCTGAATACAATAAGTCTTTATCCTGTAAGATTAAAAAAATAGGTAATGATGCAACGTATGGTTTCTATTTTAGGGTGTGTTTTTGCTTTTCATGGTGTAGATGTTTCATCAATGATGAGATAAAGATAAGAGTGATGAGAAGACGACTGACATTAATGTTACGAGCACTTAATCTGCACATTTAACAAATGATTGACGTTGTTTGCTCTTCTCTTACTTTGTCTAGCAGCATCCCATACATTTTTAATGGAGGAAATCTATAGTTTACTTGACAGTGTTTGATCTATGTATATATTATAATATGACAAATAAATCACATCAAATCCCAACAATGTTTACAGTTCATACACAATAGTGCATGCATAATTTTATATACATAATTTAATTTTAAAGCAATATCCAGATTAGCAATTTGATTTATCTTTTGTTTAGAGGATGCCAACAACAATTGATTTATTGATACACAATCCCAAGCCTTAAAATGGACTGGGTTATTTAATATATTAAGACGGAGCCTTTCAGCAAATGAGATATTTTAATTCGATACTTTATGTGCTTTTATTTTGCTAATAATACTTCTGTATTTAAGTAGCAATTTGGAAGAAGGATCTTTTTGTTTTTTTAATATCTTTTATCAGAATCAGAATTCCTTTATTTGTCCTGCAACAGGGAAATGAAGGGTATTACAACAGCAAGAGTGCAGATTCATTAAAAAGAGTATACTTACATATGATATAAAAAAGGAGTCACATATTATTAATAATAAAAAACAAATAACACGTACATGGTGCTCCATGGTCAAATTAAATTAAAATAAGTAGCAGTATAGTTTAAAAACCATATACAAATATATAAGTAGCTGGTACTGTTTATAGTATATATTGCACAGTATTTTATTTTATAGATTATTGTTCTGCTTTTAGTAAAAGACCTGAATCTTCCACACTGCATAATACAGCCATGGAGTAACATTTTTCTTAAGAGTATTTGGTGAGTAGGCGTAGGCCACTTCCTACTAAACTTCTTATAAAACAATAACGCGTCAAATGGCATCAGTCCCTCGAGCATCGAGTGACGTCACTGCGGAGGACAGTGTCGTGACGTAGGCAGTTCAATACTGACAGTGATCTGAGTGGGAGGGAAGCGGGGACTCATCAGCCAGATGTGGAGCGGTTTTGGGGGCGGGGTGCACATCGGGGTGTGCGGATAGGCTTAGATCAATAAATCACTCTTACAGCCAAACGGAAGGATAGTTAATTCTATGCAAACGACTCTCCACATATCAGCATTGATCAGGAGCGATGTGAATCAGTTAAAAATAAAATCGATGTTGCATAAGCAGAATATATACTGCAGGTTTAGTCATAGAGAAAAATCGGAAATTGGCTTTATTCTAGAAATGCACTGGTAAGGGTGTGAAATAGTCTGGATGAGAGAGTGGGGGTGTGAGCCTATGGTAATTAGAGAGAGAAAGAGAGATAGAGGGAGGCGGGTGGACGGTGGGATGCTGTGCGTTATCTAGTGGCTAAATGAGGGTTGTCTTTCCCAGTTCAGGCAGCAAGGCTTCTCCACCCTTCCAGCGAGGATCTGTAATTTACGCGACAATTATCTCGGATCTCCATAAAGGACTCTGCGCTGGATCAGCTGCTCCATCACCAAGCCCTCAGCGCCAAAGCAGGAGTAGAAGGTCTGACTTCCGTGCCATGTGCAGAGCGACATGTATGTGTGATTTCATGCGGTGACAGCGCAGGGGAATGGACCAGTTGTCATCAAATTCCTGCAGATGCACCGACGGTGATAAATTGAAGCCTGTCGTGTAGAGAGAAGACTTTGATACGCAGCGGCCAATCCGAGATATATACGTTTTTATTGCCAGAGAGAACACATAGACCGCTGCAATGTCGACCATAACAATGGGGTAAGTGTGATTATTATCCAGTGGGTTGACTGAGACCCCCTTTCGCTCCTTTCTGTATTCATACCAGCTACGGCTGCTTCACAGGGTATGAACTTCTCCTCTAGAAACCACACCACATAACACAATAATGACCCGGGCGTGTGCTTTAAAATGTATCTCTGTGTCTTACATGACGTCTTATTGCCTAAATAGCTCAGGTAGGCTGTGCATGTGTGGTTGAGTAGGTTATCTTTGCAGGGCCTTGATGTGCTGCACACTAAAACAATGTATTTTCAGTCATTTAATGAAGGGCATTTATTTTCTCTCTCCTTTGAATATAATATATTAGTGAAACAGAAATATACGTTGGGCCCTACATGCTGTCACTCATATACTGGTGCATAAGTGGCTCCATCATCAAACTTTTAGGATCAAGATATAGTGGGTAAATCTGCAATGATTCCCAAAGTAGAAGTGATTGGGTGTTCTCACAGACATGAAGCAAGGCTTTAATTCACTCTTATTGCACAAGAACAATGAGAGTGAATACAGGTTTTTTTCCTAGGTCTCTGTTCTGCTGTTAACTCCCCACCTACATTACAGACAGTTATGTAATACTGAAAGAAGGCATGTATAACAACAGCATTTCTTCTCCAATATTCTCAGAGATCTGTGGTGTGATGAACATCCTGTTCCGGGTCTTGCTAAAAAAGGTCTGGGAACATTATAATATCAGAAGCAGGGGAATGTCAGTGTGCTTCACAAGGCTCCAGTGGCAGAAAGTGGCTTCCTGTCTCTATGGCAGTGACCGCCACCTTACACATCCTCAACACCAGGCACCCATCGGTGAAATATCCGCCTAGTGCGCAGCGCCGCTCATTTGCATGTCCCCTAACCCTGAGCTCAGCGGTCCATTTCCCCACACCAAGCCTGTCGTTCATTAACAGCTGTCTCCTGCAGTTCATTGTGATTAATTGCACGGCAGGAGGTTAACAATATGGCACAAGCATGGTGCGATTTCAAGGCATCAGCCAAAACTTCTGCATTAACTATTTACAATACACTGGAGGCTTCCCAGGCTCCCACTCTGCCCTCCTACAGTGTAGGCAGCACATCATTCAGCAGTCTCCCACTCAGCTGCAGCTCTCCACTGGGCTCTGCCATACTGGTGACTAAGTTACTGTTATGCAACTGACCCAATGACTCAATTGATCAGCAGTGGAATACATTGTAATTCAGAGCACTATGCTGCATGCAGTGTGTGTTAAAGTCTGAATACCACAGATGAGATGTAATCGTTCATAGTTACAGATATGTTGTCTGGCTGCCAATCTCGTGGTAATGGCACACACAGATAGAGTCATATTTCACTTCCGGCCTCATGGCTGAACACCAAGTCACTTACAGCTCTAATGGTAATGGCACAGAGAAGAACATTAGAGTTGGACGAGAACTGGAGATGCTTATCAACACTCTCTGATGCGCTCTCACTTCCTTGGGCAAATACAATTAATGCACTGACGGACTGAGTTTCTCTGCCTGTCTTTGCCTGTTTGTGTGGGTGTGATGTGTGCGTGTGTGTATGAAAGAGAGAGAGTGTGTGTTCATAGGCACAACTCAGGTCATCGAAGCCGCTCCCAGTAGATATAGCAACAGGGAGCTCTCTCATTAATGATCTCTCTCTACCTTAAATAAGATCTACTTGCCTCCAAGCGCTACTCTGTTGAATTAATGAAGACATCTGGAAATAAAGACAATTTCTTCAGAGACGGGGATGAACATAGAGCTGGCAAGGGAAAGCGAAATCTCCTGGGATGAACCTGTGTGTGTGTGTGTGTGTGTGTGTGTGTGTGTGTGTGTGTGTGTGTGTGTGTGTGTGTGTGTGTGTGTGTGTGTGTGTGTGTGTGTGTGTGTGTGTGTGTGGTGTGTGTGTGTGTGTGTGTGTGTGTGTGTGTGTGTGTGTGTGTGTGTGTGTGTGTGTGTGTGTGTGTGTGTGTGTGTGTGTGTGTGTGTGTGTGTGTGTGCAAGCTGTTTAGTAACATACTCGTACTCAAATGAGTGTGTGCACCTCTGCATCAATCCCGTGAAGCTCAAAAGGCGCTATATAAGCAACACTTGTTGGGACTGTGTGTGTGTGTGTGTGTGTGTGTGTGTGTGTGTGTGTGTGTGTGTGTGTGTGTGTGTGTGTGTGTGTGTGTGTGTGTGTGTGTGTGTGTGTGTGTGTGTGTGTGTGTGTGTGTGTGTGTGTGTACTCATGTGAAATGCCTTGTAGGTATTGGTACAGTGTTGTTTGCCAATCAATACCTATGTCACCATGTGCTGGGTTGATATGTGTGCCACAGTTCGACATATTTTAAAGGGTCAATTCACTCTGATTGTAAAATTCAATACAATCTAGCCATTCAGGAAGTGTGTGTTTTACATAATAGTTTACATCCATTCAAATCCTCCAACATCCATTTGAAAAGTTCTCATGGGGACTATTTATTTGGAAGTAAATTTGTCCAATAAAAACGGTTCACATTTTGATAGTCAAGACTGACTGAGGCAATGTTTCTGTTTTCCGTTTTCTGTTTAAAGATCAAACAACTTTCTTATTCACCTCGATTATACTTGAGTGAAGACAGAAAGGTTTCAAAACCTTGGCAAATAAAATCAAAACTATTTAGCCTAGATTATTTTGTTGCAATTGTTCTGTCCTGACCCTTTAAATCACAACCTACCCCAGAGCAATCACCCTGTCTCTATATCAGTCTACCTTTTGTTTCACTCTTCTCTGTTTTCTAAAACGTACCACTGCTGACTGAAAGCTTAAAGCCATAACTTTCATTTGACATGAAATGAAAGGTTTACTTTTAAAAAGAAAATGTTTCAGTACTCACTTGCCCAGATCACATCAGAGTAAAGTTTATTGACACGTTGGTTTACACATACAAGGAATTTGTATCACATATGAGTAGAAAAAATTATTTATTATGTTATATTATATATAATATTATACAACAGAACGTACTGCAACTTGCTTTTCTTGATGCAACTCTTACACAATCCATCCATCCATTTATCATCATCATCATCATTATCCTCCCACAACAAAGTGTCACACATCCTACTCATGTAGCTGTTTGACACTTTACCAGGCTTTTCCTTTAAAAACTGTTATTAGGTTCCTGAAAGTTCATATGAGCGGCGCACATCATTGTTTATATCGCACAAGCTGCAGTTTAGAGCATCCCACTTCCTTCATCTTCTTCTCATCCTCTCCTACATTCATCACCTCCTCCACATTTTCCTCATCCCGGCCTTCTTCTCTCACTTCATCAGTCTACCTCGCTCTCTCATTCTGCCTCCTTCTCTCTCTGTTTTAACATTCACGTTCCATCACCTGCCCGTGTGTCATGCCTACACTCCGCATGCTAAACACCTCCTCCTCTTATTCCTCCTCTGTGTTTTCCACATTCTCCTTGACCACTTATACGCATTACCGGGGTTGGGAGGGTTACTTATAAAAATGTATTCTGTTACAATTAAAGGGCCCATGTCATGCTTTTCCGGTTATTACCCGTCCCCTTGTGTGTTATGAAGGTTTTTATGCATGTAAACGGTCTGCAGAGTCACAAACCCTCAAAGTACACCCTGTAGCAAGTAGGGCTGTGCAATTAATCGTATTTTAATCGCAATTACGATTTTGGCCTGCCACAATTACGAAAACAACATAATCGAAAAAAACGATTATTTTGCTTTGCTAGGTTGTGACAGTGCACTGCAACATACTTGATCTAATTTATTTGTATTTATCATATTTATATATGTTTAGTAGCTTGTTGAAGTGCGCTCCAAAATATTTGTTGATCTTGTTTATTGGTATTTATTATTTTGATATTATTTATTTAAATGTAAATATAAATGTATCATTTATTTTATTTATTTTTGTATTGGTTTTTCAGTTGAATTATACGCTCAGGGAAATCAACAGTTAAAAAGATACTGTTCAAATTATTATTTGTATTTAAAAGTTCAATAAATGGATGTTTTCAAAGTCAATGAATAATCGTATTTAATAATCGTGATATCAATTATTGACCAAAATAATCGTGATTATGATTTTTGCCATAATCGCACAGCCCTAGTAGCAAGTAAAACTCTAACACAGAAAAGACCTGTCTATGCTGCCCCTGAACGCCTCGTTGGAGATTTCTCATTCTCCATTGTTTGCTTCCTGGGTTCTGTGACGTGTGAACACCCAAATTAACAACAAATGACCGGATTGGCCCAAATGGACCAATCCGCGGAGCACCTCACACACCAGGATCCCTTGGCTAACTAACAGGGAGTCCCTGAACGCTGGTAATAGACAAGTTGGGATCGCGGAGAAATGCTCTACCCATTCTCACAGCGTTATAAACCTTTTTCTTACTCAATATCAAGCCACACTTATTGTTTTTACTTAGGCTGTGAGTGTTTGTGTGTGCTCGGGATGAGTTTCGCTTGTTCTCGCTGTATCGCCGACCCGGAAGCCTGTCCGCTCCTCGCAGCAACGAGCCTCGCAACGTCCCGACCAATCAGAGCACACTGGGCTCACACGGAGGGGGGGGGGGGGCAGGAGCTCCAACAAGCCGTTTAGGACAGAGTGAATACCTGGCAGGGGCGGACTGGCCATTGGGAATACCGGTCGAGTTTCCCGGGCTGATTTTTAGTCCCAATCCGCCCCTGATACCTGGTGAATACACATACTATACAGAGATGCTGTATCAGAAACCAATGTGATTTTGGAAAATTGCACAATTTAAATCTATTCTAGTAGACCTCAACAATGGAAATATGATCAGTAGAAATGGCCATGACATGGGACCTTTAATAGTTACTTGTAAAAGAAAGTAATCAGTAACGTAAACTGAGTATAACAATATAAAAGTAATGTAACCTGATTTAGATTTCCTCAATATCAAATGCAATCCAAATAAATACAAGTGAAAATAAATGTCACTAAGATGTTTTACCGAGGTGTATTATATAAGACAACAGAACAATGTGACCTTAGAAAAGAAGAAACCACCCCAAGCCTGCGCATTACACTGAAATGACCCCTCCTCACTTTCTTTTTCCTCATCATTTTGAATTGTTCAGACCATGTTTCCCTTGTTATAGTGCCATGGGCAGATTTTGTTTTCACATGCACTCTCTTGTATGCTCTTTTGGAAGATAGACAGCATTTTAAGGCTTTATCTGCTGCTTTTGTTCTTCCCAGATGCTAAATCTGTGCAGCTCACTGATAGCGCCTGAGTTCACCTCTCGCTGAGTTCAAGAGGATCAACGTGTTCTTAATTGACCTCTATGCAATCCCATAACAAGTCATTCTGACAGGCTATTTGGCTCAGACCAGAATCACTGTAGAATAAAGTGGGGGCATTTATAATGGGCCTGATGCCTTTTGTGTTCTGGATATGCCTGTGTTTTAGGAGAGGAAAATATATAAATATAATTAAATGTCCGATATATTTTGTAAGATTCAATCGATCATTTATTCTTTGCCTTTCAAAAGTCTGGTTGTAGGAGTAAGTAGGCCTATTGCTTTCTCTTGTCTTTTTTTACAACTGGTGGGTGTTGTTCTGGAATAAAACTCTTTGGCTCAGGCGCTCATATGTAAAAATCAAAGCACAAGTAAGTTGCTGTGTTTGGTCCAAACACAATCGAGCAACAAGAATCACTAAACTTGCCACAGCTCCATCACATTATGCAATGAAAAACGATGCTGGTTGCCAAGCGGCTATTGCACGGATCATACGGACAGGCCGTGGTTGTGTGATGTGTGATTGGAGGGAGTTGAAGTGACTCACAGTTCTGCCACTTACACTGCTGTCGATGATTATGATAATTTGCGCACAGCACTCCACAAGCAGCTTTATGAAGCAGCATTTATCATCCCAGATTCACTCTCTGACTTCCCTTACTCTCCACATTCCCCATCTTTCTCTTCCTGTCTGACTTCCCTCTCTCCCCTTTCCCTGTCTCCATGTTTTTCTTTCTTTCCCAGTCTTGGCTAATCACACACAGGAGGGGTGCTGCTGCTGAATTTTTATATTCATTTATACAGCAAGCCTTTGATGTCCCCCATCACCCCCTCAGTGCAGTGTAAGCACTTCTCTATCTCCTGCTCTGCCAGCACCAGCACTGCCAGCCCAGAATATCTCCCTCTGCACCCTGCACTTTGTGTGTGTGTGTGTGTGTGTGTGTGTGTGTGTGTGTGTGTGTGTGTGTGTGTGTGTGTGTGTGTGTGTGTGTGTGTGTGTGTGTGTGTGTGTGTGTGTGTGTGTGTGTGTGTGTGTGTGTGTGTGTGTGTGTGTGTGTGTGTGTGTGTGTGTGTACTGACTGTAGATATTACCCAAAAAGCCCCAACAATGCTGAAATATACAAGGGCATGTTAAGAGCATACCGAGGAGTCGAAGGGTAAATGGACAAAGAGTGAAGGCGGTGCATTACTGACAGATGAGTTAATGGTCAAAAAACAAAGATGACTTTTATATAATCCCCAACAATATACAGTGGGGTGAATCCTAACTCTGTTATGAGCATCATCCAGGGGTCAATAAGGAATGAACTCATCTTAAACCACAATGGAGTTTTGATCCAAGCCACAGAGGCACACTTACAATCAGATGTATGATTCCACCACTTCTGTTTCATAGTCTGCTCATGTTTATATATATGCACATGCATTATGTGTGTCTGTGTGGAAACTGTAGTTCAGTGGGGTGTGTCTTTCTTGGTTAACCGTGGCCTACTGTCTATATTTAGCATTAAACCCTCTCCTTTCCCCTTCTGTGCTCCCCTGTGTGACCCTCGCTCAGTGCTGCAAGCATTTCCATATCAGAGCACGGAGAGACGGAGCTGACTTACAGGAAGTGAAAGACAGAGAGTTTATGTGAGCTGTTTGAGTTTAATGTATTGGTTTACAAGTACGACAATGTACGAGTGGAAGAGTAGACTTTAAGGGTTATGCGGGAACTCTGCTTTAGGTTGACAGCAGCTTGTTATCCAGGTGTAGACAATGTGTATATGTAGTAGTCTTTTGGCAGCCTCTCTTTCTGTGGCGTAACGATGGAGGATGGCGAGTTGGTCATTCGTGTGCCAGGGCGGTCTGAGTCCCCCGTGGGCAGCAGGAGTTGCGCTGCTGGCCGTGGGTTTGGGGAGACGTTAGTGTTGCAGCACAAAGAGGTTCACCACTTCTTCTTCGTCCCCTTCAGGGAGCAGCCCATCTACAGCACGAGGGCCCACGTCTTCCAGATTGACCCCAACACCAAGAAGAACTGGCTGCCCACCAGCAAGCACGCCGTCACCGTCTCGTACTTCTACGACAGTACGCGCAATGTCTACCGCATCATCAGCCTGGATGGCACCAAGGTGAGGGGTTGTGACTGAATGCCTAACACACTTTGTCACACACACAACTCTTGATACCTCCCAGACTGCATCCATTGTTAATTTTAATTTCTGCCAGCTGACATGTTTTATTAAGACGTCAAACAGTCTTCCAGGAGATTTTAGTGCCACTATGATCTACCGAGTGTTAATGATGTTATAAGCTCTGCACTGCGATTTAATGTTCAGACACATCTTAAAAGAGCTCGATGTGGCAGACTGTCTCAAGGATGACAGCTCATGTTTCATTGTGTGTTTGCATGCAACTACCGTATTTGTGTGTGTCCGTCTGCACACTTTAAGTCTCAGGATATTCTTGTTAGACATCCAGAAGGGATATTTCTGCCGGGCATGGTCTGATTTATAGGGAGGGACCAGTCACCAACATGCACACTCCCCGCCAATTATGGACAGAGGAGGGGGGAAGTTTAATGAGAGAAACAGATGACATACTGAGAAGAATTGGAGGTAGAAAAATAACCAGAGCGGCAAAGACGGAAAAGTGTGAATCCATTGACCAGGGGCAGCAAAGCCATGTCCCAGAGTTCAGATTTAATGATCTCAAATCAGGTGTGGGAACCTCTGCTGATGGTGAAATGAGAAAAAATCATGCATGTAGAAATCACAGCCCTCACACACACACACACACACACACACACACACACACACACACACACACACACACACACACACACACACACACACACACACACACACACACACACACACACACACAATGAGTGACTCCTGCCCCTTTTAACTCGTCATTATGTATTGATGCCAACCGCGACACAACTCTGCTAATTGGTCATCCATTCATTTGTTTTCCATAACAGTTATTTAACAATGGAGGTTAAATAAGATCTAGCCTTCTATTAAGACAGACAGACAGACAGACAGACAGACAGACAGACAGACAGACAGACAGACAGACAGACAGACAGACAGACAGACAGACAGACAGACAGACAGACAGACAGACAGACAGACAGACAGACAGACAATGTCACTGAAAAAGCAAATAATTTTTGCCAGCGGCTTTGGTGCACTAGTAATGATTTCTGGCAGTTGGAGGGTGTATGTATTGACTCATATTAACCTACCCAATTTGATCATTATGGTTATGATATAAATAGTTTTCGAACAACAACACTGGTCTATAGCACACAGAAATGTTATTCTCGGTTTTGGTCTTTTCATGCTTTTAATTGACAAAAAGAAACATTTAAAATATAGCCAGACTCACCCTTTAACTTAAATCTTTAAGTTTGTCAGCATTTACCAACTTTCAGACTCTGTGGTTTACGTTTTTTCGATTAACACACTTTCCCAGTTTCTCACCATAAGATCAATCACTTTTGCTTTTGTATTGCACTTTCAACTACTGGTGGACCACTGAATCCTTGGTTTTTTAAGTGCAATGCAGCAGCACCCTGTTAGCAGTCATTTGTAAAAGACATTTTCCAAATTCCCCAGAAGCCTAAGGTGATGACTTGAAAGACGTTGTTTAATCAAACACATTCAACTTACGATTACATAAATCTGAAAAAATCCTTATATTTGAGAAGCTTAAAGATTGTTCCTTGTTAAATAACTGACTTTTTTCATTTTTCATTTCTATCAATCGATTAATTGGCTAATTGCTCTGGCACTACTTCAATACTGTTTGAAACGTCTGAGAGACCCACGTTTAAGGCATTAATACCAACTGCTTCAGCTTTTGATGTGTACATTTTGTGTTCAAACTAAATAATGTCTCATTGCTGTTGTCATATATATTCCTAAATTGTAATGTGAATAATCTTCCTCATTCAGAAATTGAAAAAAAGCACATACAAATTCTCCTCAACACCACTATCTGTCTTACACACACATATGAAAATACACTGTGGTAATAACATTAATGTAATGAGTATTAAGTGGGTTGCTTCTATCCTGCAGGCAATAATCAACAGCACCATCAGTCCCAACATGACGTTCACAAAGACCTCACAGAAGTTTGGCCAGTGGGCGGACAGTCGAGCCAACACGGTGTACGGCCTGGGATTCTCCACCGAGCATCATCTAGCCAAGGTATCACCCCCATTCCTCTGCCCACACACACACACACACACACACACACACACACACACACACACACACACACACACACACACACACACACACACACACACACACACACACACACACACACACACACACACAGTATCCACTATAAACCTTTTAGCATCAATCTCAGGGCGGCTTCTCTTCTCTCGCGGACCCCAAGAGTGGATGGTATTTCTAATTTATTTTGCTCTAACTGCTATAGCTTCCTTAAAAGTGTAGAATCTTCTTAGCAGTAAGCCCTAATGAGGCTTTTTCTGTGTGTTTATGAAAGTTATGTATATCTGTGTTAACTGTGTGTGTGTGTTTGAGTAGGTAGTGAATTTTTGCTCCTCTGCAGTATGATTCAGCTCCATCGGGAACAGGGGCGGCTCACAGTCCTTAGTTACATGACTGCAACTAAGGACTGCAAGGACTGCAACCAAGGACTATTTTTATTGTAGATTATTTTATATATTATATTTGTTTTATGAAATGACATACTCAAGTATCTTGTATCGTCCACAAGATATTAAATTTACTGTCAAAGTGAAGTAAAGAAACTGGAAAATAATCTCATTGAAGAAGCAGATAACTTTGCCATCCTTTTAACCACTATTGTTAATACTTACAATAATATTCTATTCTCTTAATCTAATTTACAATTTGTGAAGTATTAACAGTAACATGATACATTTTATTTATTTAAAGCTCTGTAAATTCTCAATCAAACATTATTGTCAATAATCAAAGATAATAAATCATGAAAGTAAAAAAAGTTACATTTCCAAAAATAGTTGTTCATTTTCCCAACTTCTTGGAGACAAGTATGGTTTTATTGATTTACAGTTGATGTTACACCTTGAGAGAAATGTGTCTGAAGAGCAGTTTTAACAGACACTCACCAGACAATTAGAAGTACTTTCTGCGGCCTGAAGTAAAAATAATCAGATTCTCCTCTCAGATAACTGCGTTGCCAACACTCCTGTAGCACTTACACTGAGAACTGCATTTAGATCGCTGTAGCAGAACTATTATATTGCACCGAAGTGAAATGATATTAAGTTACTCATTGCAACTCCACCAGTCGTCAATTTGATTTCCTCTCCACTCTCTGCAGTACAGAATATAAAATAATACTCTGTAGGAGTACTGTCGGGGAATCACCACACCCTAAAGCGACATAGGGGATATGTATCTGTGTGTTTGTGCGCCAGGGTGTTTATATTTGTTCAAATCCCCTCAGAGCTGAGCTCACCTTACTGCTTTGGGCTCGATGAATGTATCCTTGCTCTCGACTAAAATAACCCTGGAGATCAAATTCAGACACTGACCACTTCTGATTAAACACAAAAACTCTACAGGAAAACACAATGACACAGTCTACTTTGATCTGTGTGTGTGTGTGTGTGTGTGTGTGTGTGTGTGTGTGTGTGTGTGTGTGTGTGTGTGTGTGTGTGTGTGTGTGTGTGTGTGTGTGTGTGTGGTGTGTGTGTGTGTGTGTGTGTGTGTGTGTGTGTGTGTGTGTGTGTGTGTGTGTGTGTGTGTGTGTGTGTGTGTGTGTGTGTGTGTGTGTAGAGGTCCATATAGAGAGGTTACTAACTGTGACCTAAATAGCTCATGTTTCGACTGAGGCATTGTGGGTAAGGGCCTTCTTTTCTAAGTTCAACTGTCGGTTGTTATTGGCAACGCCTCTGCCCTTCCCTCCTCTGGCTTCACGGCTGACCTATTACACACTGATCTCTGTCTCTCTCTATGTGTGTGTGTGTGTGTGTGTGTGTGTGTGTGTGTGTGTGTGTGTGTGTGTGTGTGTGTGTGTGTGTGTGTGTGTGTGTGTGTGTGTGTGTGTGTGTGTGTGTGTGTGTGTGTGTGTGTGTGTGTGTGTGTGTGTGTGTGTGTGTGTGTGTGTGTGTGTGTGTGTGTGTGTGTGTGTGTGTGTGTGAGAACATATGGCTTTACTGAACAGATTAAACCACAGTATAGTATAATTACTGTCCATACTGATGGCCGTCCTCTGTGTCCAGTTTGCAGAGAAGTTCGGGGAGTATAAAGAAGCGGCGCGGCTCGCTAAAGAGAAGAGTCAAGAGAAGATGGATATGGCCATGTCTCCCTCTCAGGTACGATCAGCACACACACTTTCCAAACTCGCCCCCCCCACACAAGTCTTAACCTTTCTGTGAGCCGACTCATGACCTCCTGCCACGGCATGCTGTGTGTGATGATGAGCAGCTGGTGAACAGGTCAACAAAGAACGATTGTGTTTATTTGTTGTTGTTTAGTTTGAATAACTACAGGTTGAAGTTATAGAACCAAATTTAGAAAACAAATAAAAATATTTGAGAGGAACGAGATGCCCAAATATGTTCAAGTAGAATTGTTTTTTAAAGGGGACCTATCCTGCAAAATCCACTTTTGTACGTCTTTACATGAATATGTGTCCCCGGTGTTCCAGGGAACTCACCAAGTGTCAGAAAACACAACCCTCTCTCTTTTCCTCCATACCCAAATCTCTAAAAACGGGGCTGCAACGGAGCTGATACAGATTTGAAATTGTTCTGACGTCAGTTAAGGGGTGCTCCGCCTATATGGGCAACTCTCCACCTATCAGGGGAATGGGGGGTTGGGCCACGGCCACGGCCATTGCCGCTCGAAAGCGCTGGAGACGCTGTAGTACATATGCCAGGCCTGTAAGTGGCGCTGTAGTCTGCCACAAAAGCAGCGAAGAAGACTTCTCACAGAATCAGCCCTTGGGCTGGAAAAGAGCAAATAGAGCGAAATGAGGCATGGCTAAAATGCATGATCTGTTTGGTATTTTGAAAAAAAAACTTCACAGACATGTTTTATATAGGTATGGCCCTACAATATATTATTCAAATATAGCATGATAGGTCCACTTTAAGTTGACACTTGATGAATGAAGAGTGTTCAAATCCTTAAGTAACCTATGCACAAGTCCTTCCTCTGAAATCTTCCTTCCTCTCAAGTTATAGTACAGTATTGTCAATACAATGTACTTAAAGTATCAAAAGTGGAAATATTTGTTCCACAGAAAAGTGGGAAGTCCTGTGACTGATATCTTATGCATCAATGTGTACACACACGTGTCACATATTTCCATTGTAACTGGTCAAGGGCGATAGTTTTGCTGCAAACATTTGTGTTAGTGATTTTTACGAGTCCTTGCTTTTTGGTGAAATAATAGATTATTTTACGGGTAAGGACATGAGAAGGGTAAATGTGTTTTTGGTGGAACTGCTAAAACCTCATAGACATCTGAAAAAAAAACAGGTCCCAACCAGAAACTGCTTTTTTGTAAAGGTACACACAAACATAAACACTGAAGCCAAAGAATAACCAATATCTACTTTTGTCAAATAAATGTTAAATTCACACTATTTCTTAAATGTAAAAAGTAGCATAAAAGTGTCTCAAAATTGTGATTGAATGCAGTACTATGCAGTAAATTGACGTTACCTTCCACCTCCACTTCTCCATAGATATATTATATACACCAATATGGTATTTTCTCTTAAACATTAAAAGAGCATCAAAAGAAAATGTTGTCCGTGGACTCCCCTTCAATTTGGAGAGTATAATTAGCCTGTATGTTGGGTATTTGTTGTGTGAGATATCTAATAATGCTAGGTTTAAGGGCATGTGTGACTGCATCTTAGAGAAAATGATCTTGTTTCTGGGAAGAATCCCCAGAGAAATCTGTTCTTTAAAATAAAGGGTCTTAGCAGGCTTCATGTCCTTGGCTGTTCATTATGGAGGCTCGGGGAGCGGCCCCCCTGTTGTTCTGCGCTCTATTACTCGTACAATGAATGCTGCGGCCCCCGTGTGCAGAAATGCTACAGTCCCTTCTGCTTCCCATGGGGGACGTTTTTTAATGAAGCCAAGTGGACAGCTGCACTCTCATCAGGGGTTGAAGGCTGCATGTGCGTGCCCCCCCCCCCCCCCCCCTCCACACTGTAGAGGCTGCGGCCTGCAGAGCTGCCTCTACCCAAGCTGCTCTGTTTCACTGCTGAAAATCACTGTTTCAGCCCTTACTCTTTCTCTGTTCTCTCCTTTCAATCAGTGATTAACAACCACCAGTGTGCCGTGAGAGATCGTCAGGTGTGCCGTGGGAAATTGTCCAACTTCACTTAATCGCTCCAAAAGATATGATTTAGTTGCTGCCAATACAATCCAACAATGCCATGGTTCCAAGCACGCTTAAACGTCCTCTCCAAACGAAACACAAATCACTTAAAACAAGAACATGGTCTATTTTGTCGTCTGCTTTAACAAACTGAGAAACGGGTCACTTTAATGAGAAAAAACACAAAGAGAGAGCTCTCAAAACTAGCTACAAATTGAGAGACTTGTCATTAAAGGATCATTGTATATATGCTGTATAAGACTACAATGTGTCTTTTTTTTATGTAAAAAAAAGGTGAAAAACACTGCTCTAAATAAACTGGAAAACAGGAGAGAGGAATTCTACTAAAACAAGATGAGAAAAACAAAGAGCTCAATGCTATATGCTGGTCCCAATAGGCCAGACCCCAGTAGACGAGCATCAAGAAGAGATACAAAATGGTATATTAATGAATGTGCATCGCAAAATGTAACGCTAGTCATAATCTCCCTGTTATCTCTCACTTCCTTCTCCTCCATTAGTGACGTACAGGCGGTGCCATTGTGCCGCTGCATTGTGCCCAAGCCCTGAGTCTTAATAGCTTTGTTTTATGTACGAGCAGCAGCTAAATGATTTGTCCCTCGTATAATTCTGTGGTTGTATGGGATATAAAGATAAGCTTTAATCTGTAATTCTGCCATGTCCCAGTGCTATAGTAAGCTATTTAATGGCCTATAGGGACGTAGGACTGTTCACTAGGACGCAGCAAGAGCTTTCAGAGTGAGAGGCAGCACCTCCACTTCCATCACCCCTAAACACACACACACACACACACGCACACACGCACGCACGCACGCATGCACGCACACACACACACACACACACACACACACACACACACACACACACACACACACACACCTCCATCATGTAAACTCCTTATAGGAAAAGGGTAAATGCATGAGGCTTTTTATCTAGTCGGCATCTCTTGTAATAACAAGTTGTCAAAATCTCTCACGTTAATTATAATTCATTTTATTTTACTGTATATAAATTCATCATAATGAATCACTTTCAGTAAGTGTTGTAGGACTGAAATGAGTAGTAGTAAAATAATTGCTAACGGTTTTGATACATTGTTTAATTGTAGTCATTTATCAAGGTTGATAATCTGTTATTATTTAAATCAATGTTAATTAATTCTCTCAAAGATAATCATTTCACTATATTACTATTTATTTTGAGCATTTGTGCTGACAAAAAAAGAAATGTACCTGGGACTGTGGTGGGGACATTTTATGAATATAACTGAATTAATTGATAATAGAAAATAATTGTAGAAAATCAATGAAAATTGTTGTAAATTGCAGCCTTAAAAAGATTCTCTATTTTAGCACATGATGGCTTGTGATAGCAGAAAACAACCAGATACCATTAAAAACTTAAAACGTAGAAAATCTGGCTGTTTTTTCGACCTAAGAAAATTAGAAATTGAAACGAAAATAGGAGGCATCATACAAATGTCCATTTATAGGGAAATTTCTCAAAAAGCAATTTGGTCAGTTTTTTTAAGGATTTTTGTTATGTGCCTCATCTTAACTGTGAAATATACACTTATTAAAAACATTTAATAGTGTTTGATTGATTATTCGATGTCTAACTAGCAGTCATAGTTATATACCTTTATTTTTTCATGTAGGAGTCTCCAGGAGGCGAGCTCTCGTCACCTTTGACCCCGGTGACCCCGCCCATGGAAACCATCAACGGCACAGATGACCTCTGCGATTCGACTCCAAACTTAGACTCCCGTCCAGAGCCGTCTCAGAACGCCCTGGCCTTCGCACACAGGTACACCCCACAGCGTGATGTGTTCACTGTCCCGTGTTGTCATGTTTACCACAACACAAACTTAACAGTCTGACCACACATTCACTGTCACAGAATACATACACTCAAACAATACTAAAATAGATGAATTATTCAGATTTTTTCTCTGTTACTCTATTTGTCTGAAACACTGAAGTTGTACCTGACTTCTTCTACGTCTGCGTGCGCCTATATATGTTGCATGTCAGCATGGTAGTGAACTTCCTCTATTCATGCTGCTCTCTCGTGTTTTTCCTCTCTAGGGAGCAGTTTAAGACTTGTCGGGTCTGCTCTTTCTGATAGGGATGTCATTACAAGTCCTGACTACTGCGACACCATAACTACGCATTTAAAAATAAAATTCAGGCACAAACTTTCCCAAAAGTTAGAGCCTGGTGCAGGTCAGCAACAGGGAGGGTCCTCTTTACAAATCCTGGTGCTCTGCTTGTTTACTAACTGCTAACTAATAAGGTAAAGCAGCACGACATCACTCCAGTCGGGAGGTATAATGGTGCAATGAATTATATCAGTGACAATCTGACTCACACGCTGTCACTTCACATGGACCAGCAAGAGATGTTACTTTAACCAATCTGAGCATGCTTGGTACAGAAACGTACATATATCTATAGTTCTGTGTTTGCCTACTGCAATGCAATAATATCTTTTAAAATTAAAATCTGTTATGTTTGGTGCATTACGGACTATGTGACGGTGTCACCTCTATGCATGCAGCACTACTGTTACACTGTATACATTCCTGATGTTTTTGTGTCCTGTTAGCAGACTGAATATTGAAATGGACAATTTATATTTGTTGTGATTGTTAATACTGGTTTATATACAATAGATTATGTAAGACAAAGCGGTCACAGTTCCATGTAAATATGTTTGATTTGTATAATGGCTTCCTGAAGAGGTGCGGCTGTGAGGTTCACCAAAAAGGTGTTGATGAAGCGTTTATGTAAGACTTATATAACATTCTGTGGGTAGTGGGAGGCAGAGAAAGAGCAAGACAGACAGACACACAGAGAGTGTGTTTGTCAGAAGCTGGAGAGAGAGAGAGGCGCATTGTATAAAGTCTGTGCATGAGTCACTGATACATAAGCACCCACCAACTGCAAACACACTCAATAAACTGAACAGGAGGGCATGCACGATGAGTTTGAACCATTTGAGTGAGTGAAGTGTTTCTTTCTCAGGAGAGAAAATATCCCTGTTTTCTACTGTCAACTGTAGTCGACTGTACACGGGTCTTTTCATTTGTAAAATCTCTGTAATCCTGTGCCACTCGTTTCATTATTTCTCTGGCTGCGATTCCTATTAATTAAAGATATCAATCAATCGCTTAATGTATTATCGTTCTTTTTTTTTGCTTGGCGATGGGTGTCTGAGAGGAGGCTTAACACATCTTTTTGACATTGAGATATCACTACAGGGATCTAAAGAGACACAGGTTTTTTTGTATTAGTGTGTTTAAGTCTGTAAAGCTGTGACAAGCTCAAGTGCAAATGCTTAGAAATCCCTACCGCTACATCATGAACTCTGTGAGGCTACACAGATCTGAGTGTGCAGTGAGAGCGTAGAGAGGACACCCACTGCCTGCTGCAGCCCTGCTGATGTTTCTATTAATGCTGCATGCGTGGGAGACCGGGTCGACTCCCAGCATTCACCATGGCAAGCATGGACTTAACAAGCAAACCTCAGTCTCACATTTCTCAGAGGCATATGCAGATAGGGTTGATGTTAGGACCGTCCATGATTTGACCACATAACCCTCTATTTTTCAGTATTCTCTATTATTAATATTTATTTTATTTAATATCATCTCACTTGTCTTAACACCTTTTAAATCAGCCTCTCATTTGCCTCAAGCTGCGGTTAATTCCTTTAATTTTGAAACAGTGTATGCACTTATAGTTAATTTAGGAGCCCAAAGAAAAGAATCATTATATTTGAAATGTAACTTTATTACTTTATGAGGGTTCAGACATACATATAAAACACACCTGCACTTTGCGGTCGTTTTTTTTTCTTGGTTTGTCATGTGACAAGAATTAGATGATGACTTATCTCCATAACATATACACCCCGCTGCTGCATAGCGGGGATGTGTAGGAGGGTTTGTAGGGGCGCATAGGGCAGAGGAAGAGAGAGTAGGATGAGATGTAGCTGTTTGCATGGTTGTGAGAGGGTTTTTTATATCGCAGGATGTAGGCGTGGAGTCGAGTTGAATGGGCTTCTGAATATTGGAAGAGCTTTAGTTGGGACTGCCTTGGCTGTATGGGCATGGTCTCCTCATGTTGGAGGGTGTAGGCGTCTTTCGGTGGGTTTTTGTGGTAGGCTTTTGTGAGATGGAGCCGATGTCATACGTCAGGTTGCCACGAGCGCCTCCGTTCCTCCAGTGCTGCCATGGCAACCGCTCTGGCTCCCTTCTTCTTGAAGTGCTCTGTGGGGAGGAAGAACCTACCTGACGACGCACCGCAGTCAGGACACAGCAGACACAGGAGAGGGAGAAGGAGAAACTGAGTTTATGTTTTGTGCCTGGCAGCTTTATTGAGCCTGGGAGGAGAATTATACCAACTTTGTGAAAGAGTAAACCACAAAACAGTGTGCTGATGTTTTATTGAGGTCATGAGGGGATATGCATTGTGTACAACAACAAAAAACATTCAAAATTCCAAAGAAATTAAGTTTAAAACAACAATTTAAAGAATAAAACAGTATAAAATGTGATACAAAAATACAAAAATTGCACCACAAAATGTTTCCTCTGGTGTTTCTTGTCTAAATTGAAATATTGTTCACATGGAAAAGATGAAAAACAGATCAAAATAAAACTCTGTAACACTGATGCAATCTTCTCTACAATATACAAAAGAGTCTGTGATTTTTTTATGATTTTATTAAATTATTGTTCAAAAACTGGCTTACAATTTTAAGTACAGTATATACAAACAGGAGAAAAAAAGCTTCAGTTTAAAATTACAATGGTCCCATGCATGACAAAAAATTGAATTATAACACAATTACATTATGATAAGCAACTGGAAAATATCATTAGCTACTAAAATAATCATGATGTAAATACACACATCATCTCCGTTGACACAGTCACCGCTAACTTACCCTCCATGTGTCTCTCACACCTCCAGATCTGCTCTGCTGTCCTCAGCCAGATTTCTGCTCCCCCCTTCAGACTTATTTAATGAAGACGAACACCAGTGTCAAAACATCTTGCACTCTTTTCTCTGCTCTTCTGTCCCTCCATCGCTCTCCCTTGCTCTCTCCGTCTGTCTCCATCTTCACTTCTTGACGTCTCTCCTGCTCTCCTGCTCTGCGAGCTGCTGTGTGGGGTTTATACATCGGCAGGGTTTGTGTGCCTTGGTGACAGCATCACTCCATGTGTGTGTGAGTGGTTGTGTGTCAGTTGATATGTGCATGTGTAGGATGAAGTGTCGTCTCCCTCCTATGCGTCACACACGCAGACACACTCACAGAGGGGGTGGCTGTTGTGTAAGAAGGCGCCGTGGGAGTCCTGCGTGAATATGATCTGGGTTTTCTCTCTTTTACATTTCAAAGAGTGGGTGTAATGGCATAGTGGAGTACTGCTGCAGTGTGAGCTTATATATGTGTGTGTGTGCAAGTGAGGGGGCAGAACAAAACTGAAAACAACATTGTTACGGGTCACTCACAGAACCTCATCACTCCTTGAGCGAGCTTAGCTTCCTTTTGTGCTTTTCTGTGTTTCCACCGCTGGGAGGAATTACTGTGAAGTATGTGGGCGTAGGAGCTCCTTTTCAAAGGTACTTGACTTGATGTCGGTACTCGACAACGGTTAGGTCTCTCATACATTCTCCCGCGCAAGCCGGACATTATGTGAGAGACAGAGAGTGGGCATTATGTAAAACTCAAATGAATGCCTGCAGTGCTCATATACAGATAGGAGATATACAGCGGAAGTGTTTTCCCTCCACAAAGTTGACTTCCTACATACATCTTATATTACACTTTCATTCTGAACTATCAACTATCCTGACCCTCCACCAGCCTGTTTCTCCCTCACACCCATTAGCAATTGAATCGCTTCTCCCTTATCGCTCATCTCATCTTCTCATCTGTGAGTAGCTGGACCAGATTAGGCTCCAGCCAGCAAGAGGATATAATCCTGGATTACAACTCATGTTGCAGACAGCTGGTTTCACAGCTTCATGTCAGGAAGTGACAAGCTCCAGTTTGAGTGCTCACTGAAGCCTTTGTCAGCTTTCATGATTGGATGCATGGAAACAAGTAGGAGTTTTTAAAAGGGCTCCATCAGGACAAGCCCAGTGTCCAGAGGGCATTTGGCTTCACCTGCAAAATGTCAATCAAAGAGACACAAATTGACTTCAAATGACTACAAAGAAACTCAAAAACCTACAAAAAATAGACGCAAAATAACCAACATCATAAAAATAAAGAGACTCAAAATATGACTCAAAATGACCAGAAAAAGACAAAAAATGTCTTAAAATAACAACTAGGAGACACATATAGACCCAAATTGGTCAGTCTGTAGGGGATTGGACTTTGGACCGAAGGGTCGCCGGTTCACGTCCCGATCGGACCAAAAATACGGAGTGTGGACTGGTACTGGAGAGGAGCCAGTTCACCTCCTGGGCCACTGCCGAAGTGCCCTTGAGCAAGGCACCTAACCCCCAACTGCTCACTGGCGCCGGCTAGACTGGCCTCCTCCGCTCTGACCTCTCAACTGCATGTGCATGTGTGCATATAACTGTGTGTGTATTTGTATATGTATGTGCATGATGTAAAAAGTGTGTACTGTGTGTACTGTATGTACCTGTATAAAAACGCATGTGTGTGTACGACAGAGTGGAAACTGAATTTCGATTAATAAACGTCCATCTTCTATCTTCTTCTTCTAAATTAGACCACTAAGAAACTCAAAAGCTTTCAAGAGAATCAAAATGATCAAAAACATATCCATATAGAGACTCAAACAACCACACAGTGAAACGAAACAAACTCGAAGAGACAATAAGCAACCATAGCAAGACTCAGAAGACCACAAAGAGACCCACAAACTGGAGGTCTTGATCCTATAAATGTATAAATGCTCGCTTACAAACAATATTGATTCTGATTTGTTGTGAACAAATACAGATTCAGTGCTTGCTTGATTTTGAAGAATCTGCCATTGTGAGTTTTTAGACGGACACATCTTACATTTATAGCATGACAACAAAAACCATTTGATGTGCCGTCATTGTAAAGTGACAGTCTGAACATCCCTTTGTTCTGCAGCCCCGTCATGACAAAACACTGGGAGGCTGAGCTGGAGGCACTAAAGGGAAACAATGCCAAGCTAACGGCAGCTCTTCTGGAGTCCACAGCCAACGTCAAACAGTGGAAACAACAACTGGCTGCCTACCAGGAGGAGGCCGAGAGACTACACAAACGGGTGAGGGACGGGGCAAAGAAATGCTCGCTGGCTTTTATTCATTCAACTCAGACAGGACAGATGATTGGGAAGGGATGATGTGGAGTAAGGATGAGAGATTATTGTTGAGTCCGTCTCTCACCATGGATCTTCATTTTAGTACCTCATCTTTTCCTTTTAGGTGACAGAGCTCGAGTGCCAGAGCAACCAAAGCCCAGTGATCAAATCCCAGAAGACTGAACTCAACCAAACCATAGAGGAGCTGGAGAACACGCTAAGGGATAAAGAAGAGGTGTGTATTTGTGTGGGGAAGTCTATATGTCTATGTTCAATGCCCTATATGTATTCTGCAAAGCCTATAAATCTGTTTTTATGTCTTCCAGGAAATGGAAAGGTTGAAAGAGGAATTGGAAAACATGAATGACCTAATGGAGCAAAAAGACACCCTAACCCAGAAACTTGAGGTGAGTGATACAAAGATGATCACATGATTATCAACACGCCTACTTCAATCGTAGTAGTATTATTGACGGTGGTATAAGTATTCAGATCCTTTCAGATACTACCACCAAACTGTAAAAATACCCTGTTCTAAGTAAAAGTCCTGCATTTAAAAGGGTTACTTCAGAATATGTAAGTATGATCAGCCACATGTAGTTGAAGTATTGAATTTAAAAGAACCCAATGCAAAACAATCTTTAAAAAATTACAAACAATCCTCAAAATAAATTAAATAAATTAAAGATGTACTGAATCTTTTGATAGATGCCAATTTATTTTCTCCCAATCAGATATAAACTGTTTTGTGGTTTAATTTATAATAAAACAAATTTGTATCTCTTTTGTTTTTTTTAACATCTTAATGTGTTAAGTAATTAGAAGCCAAACCTGTACATACATTTAATGCAGTAAAAATAACAACATTTATTTTTGAATCGTGAATAGTAGAAGTATAAAGTGAGTACCACAAATTAGCTTTTAAACTTACAATACTCGAGTAAATGTACTTAGTGACATTCCACCACTGATTGACCCCCCTCTGATGACACAAACCTGCAAACACTGCTGTCTGTGGTCCTGCAGGAGACAGAGCTGCGCAGCCGGGTGCTGGAGGAGCAGCTGTCGGGGGCCGAGCAGCGGCTGGAGGAGAACCAGGAGGAGCAGGAGAGCTTCAGGAAGAGCCTGCGGACGATGCTGGAGCTGCTGGACGGGAAGATCTTTGAGCTGACGGAGCTCAGAGACACCTTGGCCCGGCTCATAGAGGAGGCCAGCTAGAGGCGGAGCTGCCTCATCTCCACAGACAGAGCCATATGATAATTTAAACCCCCATCTCACCCACACAGATTCTACCCACAATGCCCCACCTTCCTCCTTACCCCACACACACATCCAAACTGAGACACCACACTGCCCCAATTCTGATTCTGATCAAAAAGGGCAGCTAATCCCCAGATTTACCTTGCAGGCATCAACTCCATGCCACCGCAGGCACTCCTGTAGTTCATGACACAACACAGGGACTACCTCGTCCTGCCTTCTGATTGGCTGGTGTAGGCGTGACCTTGGTTGTATTGATCTCTCTGGATGCCTGTCTTGGCATTCAGCAACTGCCCCCTAAACCCACCCACACACTTTCAAAAAGGAGTGAAACTAAAGATCTGTGCCTCAGTGCCATCTGCTGTTTGACCGGGAGAGCAGCATCACAGCTTGCAGCATCACACACACACACACACACACACACACACACACACACACACACACACACACACACACACACACACACACACACACACACACACACACACACACACACACACACACACACGCACACACACACAAGCCCCTTTCCTTCCTCTCTAAACTGCCCCCCCAAGGGGAATGTTGAAATTCATGTGGAAATCATTGCTGTTAAGACTCAGAGAACTGCGCCAAAGCTGCCAAATCCCCCCAAAATATTGTCCTCTTAACTCGCAGATGCTTTGATCCAAAGTGACTTACTGTACAGAGAAGTGCTGAACAGAGAAACAGAGAGTTGGAGCTCGGGCTGCCAGCGGAGCATCAATGGAAACAGAGAATCAAAGGACGGCTCTCAACAAAGTCGTCAGTCTTACCTATTGGCCAGGACACACAGGGCTGCTGGGAAATGAAGTTTGGTCTACTAACCCGCAATGACAGCTGTATATCCACACCCTATTTAAAAACCCCACATGATAGATGGTTATTGGATCTTCCAGAGGCATTGCTTATGCCACACAGAAATTTTAGAGGGCTTGCACCCATGTAACATTAGAGAAATTATTGTATCCAGACTGCTTCCACCGTTACACCTGACCTGTCTTCCTGCCAAACTCAGTGTGGTGTGTGTTCCCCAACAAGGCCTGACCTTCGACATAACGTGTGCCTTCAAAGCACATATGCGTGGACACATGTTTGTATATAATATGTGTGTGTGATTTGTGCTGTGAGAGAAAGGCCCTGTTTTTTGGACATCAAGGCACACACACACAACACACACACACACACTGAGCAATACCAGACAGGCTCTTTATGACACCTCTATCTAACTCTATCAGGTACTCTACTCAGTGGACTCATGCAGATAGGTCAAAACGCAGCTCAGCTGATCCCCCCTGTCCGACAGAAAGTGAACTACTGTTGACCGCGATCCTGTGTGGCAGCCCTGTCTGGTCGAAGACGACATCGTGAAGGGCTTACAGAGTGTCATCCACGTGTTTCGTAAATCTCCACCCTCAGTGAAGCTGGCCACAGATTTTCACTCCTCACGGGTGATTATAGAACTGTACTCAGTTTCTATCCTTTTTTTTACACAGGATATATAACACTGATGATATAATACAACTGCATAAGACAACTTTCTACTCATGACATTGTAAATGAATGGATGGATAACTCAAATGCAGTAACGTCCTGCAACGGCTTATTGTTGTGTATTAACCCACGGAAAAGTATTGCTTAGTTACTATTATAGAGTATCCAGTATGTAGGTGAACAATGAAACCTCTTCAATATATTTTTTAAATGCGTACAACACAATGTAAACACATAGTGTACCAAAACTTCTGAAGCAGCTCCTGTACCGGTAAAATCCAAAACTGCATCGTTAAATCGCTTTCTTCTTAAATCATAACATTTCTAAAAAGCTATATTCTCACATGAAATGCTGCTTATGGTATTTTTTAATTGAGCACCCTGTTTGCACTATGTTATTACACTGTTGTAACTACATTATATATCAAGAGATTTGCATTAAATACTAGCACAGCATAATTCTGTACTTAAAATATAGTGAGTAGTTACACAGGTTAATACACTGGAATAAGACCCATGTAAAGGAAGTTACCCATTTTTCTTTCTTTTGGTTGAACTTTGACAGTCGAATGACCGAGATGGAAAACCTTGATATTAATGCTATTGTTAATGAATGCCTTTGTACAGTAGTGGATAAGAAGCTTTTCATTCTCCTGTTTTGTAACTTATGGTATTTAAATGTAGGTATTATTATTGTATTTAGAGGTATGAGAAGACTGGCAATATTTTTGACTATTTAAAGTAATTTTGAACTCATGATATTAAAGAGGTACCTCAGGCTAATGATGTTTGCAGATTGGTGAGACTTGTGTGTTTGCAGGTGAAAGGATGTACCAAATGTTGGTGAAAAGCGATCAGGAGAGACACCTGTTGGTGCTTCAGCCAAATGTAATCCTTTGTTGGGTTCGAACAAAGAAAGCCCCACCAGGTCTCTGTGAATGAGAAATGCTATGTTTTATATTCAAATACAGTGACAGCAGAATTCAGTTTCACTTTTGTTCAGTTGTTGCTTTTTTAACAAAGACAATATTTACCAAATCATTAAACAATGAAACAGACAATCTAATAATTTGCTTTACAAGGTTTTATTCAAATGCAGGGGCAAGGCTGTGAATAATAATACAAAAGAAAGGTTTGATTCATGAAAACGATAGGACTATAGGCTGAGAGATATTCCTGGAATAGTATGTTTACACGCTACTGTGTTACAACAACTGCAACTTTAATACGTCCATTATTTTAGGCAATTCATCTGAACCCATTATCCCCCATTCACTTGTTTAATTTTTCTCTTGTATTTCCCTTTTTTGATGTTGCACTTCTCAAGTGTCTGACTGCCATATTCAGACAGCGGGTCATATTGTCAGCCTGTGGCCCGTCTGCATAGGAAACTCAGAAGCAAACACACATTTGGCTGGAAATCGTTCTGAAACAATAAAAACAGGATACAAACGAAGCCATAGAATGAAATGTAAAATTACAGTTTGCTGAAAAACACGTGTTGAGGTTATTTATAGACAAAGATCAGTGTTAAACATCAGTACGGTGATGGATAGGTGATACACGGCAAACGTGTCACATTCTGAGCCCAGTGTCCCAAACGTGTCGAGCACATTGCTACTGATTGTTTAGTGAAGCAGCTTAAACCTTTGCGCTAACATAGTTTGGGAAACTGCCCCGGTCGATAAAAGTCACATCAAGTCAGGTGAAGTGTAGGCTAAGCTTAATTTAAGAGTTAGGGTTAGTTCTGTCTCATGCTACATGAAGGTAGCACCATGAACGAGCAGTGTGAGAAGAAGAGATGTGCCTCAGGTTTGCTCTGCCAGGAAAATAAAAGACTCTCCTCGGCATTGAACTATTTTCAAGCTGCATGAAGTGACATATACTTGCAGGCTGCTTTTTTCTACATTGGCGCCTGCTCTCAACACAAGAACAAGAGCAAAAGCACAAATGAAAGCTGTTTGACACAGTGCATGCTGACAGTGTTTCAGACTCAGAGCTTTAGTCTATGAATTCACTCTTCTTGATGTTAGCGTGAATTCCTCTGAAGTATCCCACTGGTCCTCTCTTACCGACCTTCCATGACTTCTATACATGTTGTTCAGTGCTTTAAAACATACTCATCTACTACAGACACAATGTTTCACCAGTGATTATAAAACAAGTTGTTACTGTACATAAAAAGTGATACATAATTCATACTATATATCATGAAAGTGCTGAAAACGTATTTTAAGGAAAGAAAAAAGTAGAAGTAAAAGCTGTAAAAATCACTCGCCAGTAAAACGTTTGTGCACATGTTGGCTGTTAGTGAGTGTGTCCATGCGTGCATGAGAGTGTTTTCACTTCCAGCTCTGTGAGTAACAGGCCTCCTACTGTGTGCTTCTGCCCACTGAGTGCAGAGAAAAAAAATTAGAAGAGAGAAAGTGAATAAGATGGCAGGCGAAACCACATCCATCACAGCTGCCTGCTCCACAGCCCACAGTGACTCCCCGCAGAGAGAACCCAGCCTCCCCCAGACCATCCATCATTCAAACAAGTGCAAACGGTTTCTCAGCTCTGCCGTGACTATCCCACATACTAAGTTCGCAAACCACCAACCCACGTCCGCCCTCACTTTACAACAATGACTGACAGTAAGCACGACCTCCACCTCGCTAATGAAACTCTGCAGGGGACCCTTCAACCGGTCCCCTCCCACGCTAGGTGACCAGCTTCTGCTCAGAAACGTTGGTGGTTTCAGCACCAAATGATGAACCTCCATATCTCCCACCAGCCTGGCCATATGCTGCAGTGGAACAGATGGGTCGATATATATTCCCTCACCCAGAGATGGGCTGAGAATTGGGGGTAGTGAAGGTCGGAAGAGGACAGAAGCGGGGGTGGGGATCGGAAATGGTGCGACTGACTAAAGGATTTATGGTCTTTGTGCAATGTCAGATTAGACGAGCAGCGGTCATCATACAGTCGGATACTAACACACCCCCATGTGACGAGAAAAAACCAACTGTGCAGAATACAGTCGTGTGATTCCTTCACGGTACACTGGTTTGGTAACAGTAATAGAGAGTGTCAGCAGACGTGATCGTGTAATAGTCACCATCGACTCTTGTTTTCAATCCCTCACATGACACCCAAATAATCAAACATACCCGTTACGTATTTGTGTGACAGTCATTTCTAATGCTATGGGGCGTGTGGAATAAAATCACACACCTCACAGCACTATGAGGTTTTCACAAATAACTGTCATTGCATTGTTTTGCCAGTGCATGGCTATTCAACATTATGATCTGATTACTGAAATAAAACCACAGTAAAATATTTAGTAATAAAAACACAGTCCTTGATGATGTTGAATGTTAGAGCATTTAGGCCCCGGCATAGTCACTAGGTAGGTACATGTGTGACTGGACTGTGTGTGTGTGTGTGTGTGTGTGTGTGTGTGTGTGTGTGTGTGGGTGTGTGTGTGCGCGTGTGTGTGTGTGTGTGTGTGTGTGTGTGTTGTGTGTGTGTGTGTGTGTGTGTGTGTGAATGAGTAACTGTTTATAAGTGTACAGTGCCACGCAGCTTTATACAGTACAGTACGGTGCGTACAGTGCCAGAAGGTGCAGGCGTCTGTGTGCTTTTTATGTCCTGCGTCTGAGCCTTGGACCCTAGCTATCCCACGAGTCGTTCCCGTCCTCATCCGAGTCGGACTCTGGCGAGGCCTCCTTTATGCGGCGCAGCGCCTCATAGATGCTCCTGGTCAGGGGGTCGGTGGAAACCGGCAGCTCCCCCTGGTCCTTTCTCTCTGTCCTGGGGACACGCTTCAGTTTGACCCCTTTGCGAATCTGAGCCAGGATGGTGTTGGGTTCGTCGTCGTCCGTAGAGGGAGGAAGAGCCCGCTGGTCGACCTTCCTCAGATGGAAGCTGCCTCTCTTCAGGGAGGCTAGCACTTCGTCCATGGGCGAGCTCTCTGCATACAGGAAGACAACAAGGGAGATTGTGATTTACCTTTTATTGTTTTTTATTAGCATTTTCAGTATTTTAAGTCATGTTGCATGTTTGTACTGTGTGTATATAGTTGTTATTTTGAAATAAATTGTATTTAGGGTTCCTTAAAACATCTGTCCAGGGACAACAGTAAGTAAGTAAGTAAGTAAGTAAGTAAGTAAGTAAGTAAGTAAGTAAGGAGGTAAGGAAGTAAGTAAGTAAGTAAGATAGGCTACTGTACGTTTGTAATCTAATAGAAACTACTATGCTGCTAAATGGTGTCAGTACCTCTTCTGCTGGCAGAGTCAAACTCCGGAGTCTTCCTCAGCTTTTTGCGGGCGCTCAACAGTTGGCTGCTGTCAAAGAAGCGAGGGATGAACGGCCCGAGGGGGGAGAGCTGTTCTGCTGCTCCCATCTTCCCCTTGACCTTCTGCGGACCTGGGCTAGCAGTAGGTGACAACTCCTCCTTTGTTGGCAGGGGAGGTGGAGGTGGAGGGGGAGGAGGAGGGGACATGGGGGAGGACAGTAGGGAGGACAGGGAGCAGGGGGAGCAGGAGGAGTCTGCAGGACTGTGCACAGGCAGCGGAGGGAGGGAGGCTGTGAGGACTGTGACGGGCTGGGTGGTGAGGGTGGAGCTGGGGTCCGTCTGCACGCTGGTGCTGAGACACAGCGGGTGGCCCTGCGCCTGCACACACACCGAGGGCACCCGCTCCTCCCTCTCACACACACTACTCATCTCCATGCTCCTGCCGTGCCCTTTTCTTCTGGTGACGCGCAGACGGATGGACTTCAGAATCACCTGACCTGGGTTCCGCTGGAGAAAGACACAGCGAGACGGAAGACGAACAGTTAGATGGTTAAAAAGACAAATGTTGACATATGTCGCGACTTCCTTCCTTTGTGTCTCAACCGCGTCTTTCGCACAGGTTGCCATCTCTTAAGAGACTGGCGCCATGGGAAATGCAGTCTTTTATACTTCCTTGACTACAGAGGTCACGATTAGGTGACAATATTTGGCCTTTTAAAAAATGTAAATAAAAGAATGGCTCTAACAACACATTTACTTTTATAGGAGGGCACATACCTGCTTAAAAGTGCGTAGTCTGTCCAGAGTTCTCTGTCTCTCCTGACTAACTCTGCTATTCTTCCTCTCCTCGTCTTCCTCTTCTTCATCTTTCAACTGAAAAAGTAGAAGTGACGGGAGGAGAGAGTTGACAACAAAACTGTACAGTGATATAATATCAGTCATTATTATAATAGAGCATCTACCTGTAAGACCTGATGGGAGTCCTTGTGGAGGGCTTGATGTTTCTGCTGTTTCTGAGTGTGATTTGATACACAGATCTCCTGTAGAAAGATGAGAGAAAAACTAAACACTCATCCACACAGCATCCATCATACTACAACCAATTACAATTGCAATGCATTTTATTTTAATAAATATGATTCGGGTAAAGAAAAAAAACATAACAGGACACTTTTTCAAGAATAACTATAAAGTCCAATCAAATGGAATACACACTCCATTCTACAAATGGAATAGTATGCAGCAGAAGTATGTATAATCAAGGATACACTTCAGTCATGGAAATTAGTATGACTGTAGTGTTTACACACCTTTTTGTTCCTCAGATAGGAGCGCTTGGCAGTGATGCGCCCCCTTCTTGCCTCCAGCTGTCGAGCACTGACCTGAAGTCTGCGCAGCTCTTCCCTCTCGGCAGGATCATCCTGCTTTATATCGTCTGTACTTTGAAAGGTGTCATAGTACACCACCTCCTCCTGACGCTCTGATACACACACACACACACACACACACACACACACACACACACACACACACACACACACACACACACACACACACACACACATACACACACACACACACACACACACACACACACACCACACACACACACACACACACACACACACACACACACACACATATATAATATATACATTTGTGGTAAAGGTCTTTCATGTTTTTGACACTTCATAGAGTATTTATTCAGACTGTCATGTAGCAGGTTCATGCAGCCAACAGCACAGAACAGTCTGTAAAATGTAGTGTGTTGTAAGGAATATTTTACATACTAAAAATACTCATTTATATATTCATATATACTTGGTACAGTTCTGGACTCTAAGATGAGAAAAAGTATATTTTCAAGAGAAGCTCACAGTAATTTTATATTTGAGGTAACGTAGTGGCCTCTGTGTCAGCCAACATAAACCTTGCAAAGAAAACAATTTATGAGAGTGTTTTAACTTTTTCACCTTTCAGTCTGGAACTGTAGGATTTTGTCGATGGCAAGCAATATATTTGGCAAGCCCCAAAAGCCCTTGACAGAACTTTTTATGGAAGAATGAGGAAGAAAGAGAGGAGTATCGTGGTAAGTAGTTTGTATCCTCTTCCTCTTCTGCGGGAGGCGCTATATAGTAGACTAAACCAAACATTTCAAATAACTCAACTAGATCATCAACAAAACATGATATTTTTTTGTTTTGTAGTACAACCTGTCCGTGTGTTTAACTGTCTGTTTTCTATGCTGTTGTTTCTTGTGTTTGATGTGCCAAAATACCAGAAATCTGCCTGCGAATGCTGTCGAGTTGCGCGATGAGAAGCAGCTCTTCACACTGTAATATCTCCGCCTGGATGTCGTACAGTTGCAGCTGCCGCTCATAGTACTGTGTCTCCATGTGGTCTAAGAGGGCCATGGCGTTCTCACTGCTACACAGACTCTGCATCTGAGGGGACAAGAAACAAAAACTTAGACAAAATAAATCTGCGTGTGTCTATGTCTGTGCATATGTGTTTTTTGTATGGTGTTGTTGAGTGTTCCTTCCACACCTCCTCTCGTAGTGTGTGCTTCCTCTGCTCCAGACAGATCTCCCGGGCTCTCTGGAGCTGCAGAGTTTCCTTTGCCACAGAGTAGCGGAGTCTCTCCATGCGCTCCACCGCAGCCGTCCAAGAGGATTTACCAAACTTGCGCTGGTCCACCTTCATACGCTCATACACCCCTGTCCACAAAAACAAACAAAGGGCAATGACACCTCAACATGTCCAGAGGTGGAAGAAGTACTCAGATCCTGTACTTAAGTAAAAGTAGAAGTACCAGAGTGTAGGAATACTCTGTTACAAGTAAAAGTCCTGCATTTAATATGTTACTCAAGTAAAAGTACAAAAGTTTTAGCATCAAAATATACTTTAAGTACCAAAAGTACTCATTATGCAGATTGGCCCATTTCACAATCATATATATTATTTCTTTTGATTATAATTATTGATGTATTAATGTGTTTATTAAAGCTAGTAAAGGTGGAACACATTTGTATAACTTCTTTATTGCCGGGTAGCATGTCATTTTAATCCAGGTTTAACTAAAGTCTTAATTAAGTGTTGATCATATTGTTTGTTATTAATCTTTATCTCCAAAGTAACTGAGGGTACTACATAAATGTTGTTGAGTAAAAGTACAATATTTACCTCTGAATTGTACTGGAGTAGAAGTACAAAGTAACATAAAATGGAAATACTCAAGTAAAGTACAATGACCTCAAAATTGTACTTAAGTACAGTACTTAAGTGAATGTACTTAGTTACTTAACCCCACTGCACATATCTTATAGTTAGGTGTTCTTTTGGTAAAAGTGAGTCACCGACACGATCAAGAGTTGTTTTCACCCACTGTCTTTTCTTTGAATGTGATGACTAAGTTATAACAATAATGTAAAGGGAGACATCTATTGGCCACATGTGCACATTACAACCTCTTTGATCCCAGTTTGTACTTGAAGCCACTCACTTATGTCGAGTTTGATCTAATAAGTGTCAAATAATAAATGGACCAATCAGCAGTGGGGGAAAAACGTGGCTAAGCAGGGGCCCGTTGTGGAGTAACCCCGCACAGACACACTGCTGGCAGAGCACTGTGATCGATAGTTTGTTCTTGTTTCTTCCTGTCCTGTCAAACCATGGCTGTCTGTGCTGCCTCATTAAAACCAAATTACATTAGCCCTGGTGTTCAGAGCCACACACAGGTCAATAGCAGACCCCTGTGTGTGTGTGGGTGTGTGTGTATGTGTGTATGTGTGTATGTGTGTATGATTATTCAAAGTCATTCGTCTGCTGCTTTATTGACTTGACATTGACAGTGACAGTGACAGTGACAGTGACAGTGACAGTGACAGTGACAGTGATGGTAGACTGTACCTTTCTGGGCTTTGGCAGTGATCTCAAAGTATTTTATAGTAAACTCCTGTATGTTGAGGACGGCCTCTTGAGCTTTTTTCTGCCAGTCAGAGTCCTCCTTTTTTAGAGCTTCAATCCGCCTCGGCCCCAGGTAGTCATTCTCCAAGGAAATCTGTCGAGGGAGAATGAACACATTTTTGTCAGCAAGGTTAAGAACTACGAGAGAGATGTTAATGGTGAATAATATATTCTGAAGAAATATAGGATACAACGTTTTATACAAACAGAGGAAAAGTGGCATTACTTGAGTTCCAGAGGTGGTGGGAACCCCAAATGTCATACATCACTGCCACAAAGGGGCAACAGTAAAGTTGGTCAACTAAAAGGAGGACATGTTTGTGATAATTAAGAGACAGTTGGTTGTGATTCACATGAAAGCACAGTGAACCTACCCTACACATATTGTAGTGCAAGAGTGTCTGTCTTAAATGGCGGCATGCTATGAGGATTAAAGAGTCCCTGTTATGCTTTTTTTCTGGTTTTCCCTTTCCTGTAATGTGTTATAAAGGTTTGTGTGCATGTAAATGGTCTGCAAAGGCTAAAATCCAAAAAGTTCACGCCAGAGGGAGTTTCTCTCCCAATCTCTAAGCGGTTGACCAATCACAACAGAGCCGGCCAGCTAACCAATCAGAGCAGACAGGGCTCTGGTTTCAGACAGAGGGTGAAAAGAGGTGCTGAAAATAAATAGCTTTTTGCACATTAAAGCATGTAAACATGTCACAGTCGAGGCACAAAATACACATGAACCTGAAGAGGAGAATAATAGGGCCCCTTTAATATAGGTACAAAATGTGCAGTCCTTCTCAATGGCTTCACCAGAGAAAGCTAGCCTGGAGAGGGAGCCAAACTCCCACACATGCCAGCGATGACAATATGCAGTATTTTTACCATGCCATTCACAAACACACATGCACCTGTGCAAACACAATGATTTAATAAAAGGCTATTTCAACTGCTCAAAACAGCATAATCACCATTTAGATGGAACCTTTTAATTAATAGTGCAGACAGTTGAACACCGTGAAAATGCCTTCTCACTTTTTTCATTAGAAGGAAGATTGCTAATAATTTCTCCATTTATAACCACCTAAAAAGCTATTAAAAACCATAATATTCCAGCAGTATACACACATACCCATTTGTAGAAATACAAAATAATTGTAGTATGATAATGCTAAGTCTCCCTACGCAGACAACTCCCTTGTTTCCTAGAGGAAACACAGAAGTTGTCTGTGCAGCATTAGTAGTAAAGTGAGCAGCAAAGGTTACAGAGCTGCATCTCAGTCTGACCTGCACTACTCAGCAGTGCACCAGTATCATCTAACACTGCAATTTCCTGCTGTCTGGTTGCCAGTGCTCACTCTTTTGATTTGTTCCTGCATTGCCCTACATAGTGTAATTTAAGACATGTTGGCTTCACATTGTATGATTATATTACTGTATATCTTAGTGAGATATAGTTGACATGAAAACCTGCTATCTGAAACATACTAGTCACACATTTATCAACGATGTAGATTTACTGTATGGCCTTGTTTTGCCCTTCTGAATGCACAATATTAGAGGACACATTGAGACCCAAACACTGGTTAGGCTGATACTCTTCTTCAACATGCTAACTCATGTGTATGTGTAGGATTCATGACTAATCAATAGGATAACAAATATTTGTTCTTTGTATTTTAAAGTGTATTATCAATATTTAAAGCTATGGTATAACAATTGTGTCCTTTCTTTGTATTCAGTGACCACAATGACTGTTTTCCAACTCATACAATACTGTAATCTTGTTTCTCTTAGTATTTCCTCTTTCCCCATATCACATCATCCTTTTTCACTTAAACTATTCATTAGATTTGTGTATTTTTGATCGCTGTAAAGTGAGAAAAAACTACATTACACCGCTCCCTCTTACAGTTCAATAGAACAATTTGTAGCTCAGAGTATTTCAAAAACAGAAACAGTGAAAAATGATGCCAAATTAATACAAACATTTAAAAAAGGACCAGCACAACTACAGGAATTCAGATGAAGAGCCACAGAGAGCCATGCTGTGCTGGACCTACAGACATTGCAGGCTATAAATAGACCCGGTTGTACCAGTTCATTCAAGGATCGCACCCTCCCCCCAACAACATGTGTTTGTACAAGGTGCCATGGTGTAATGGTTAGCACTCTGGACTCTGAATCCAGCGATCCGAGTTCAAATCTCGGTGGGACCTGAGTTTTTCTGGTACTCTCTCAGGGGTCCACTGTAATGCTAGAACTAGAACTGCACTAACAATAACAACGAAACTGGGCTATGAAGACAGGCTTTGGTCTGAACTTTGACCTAATAAGTATGTTGTGGTTCAGAGGTAAAGGTTATCCTGACTTCTATAACATACTATAAACTTACATGTACAGTGTGCAGGTTTATCTTTGCAGCTTTCTGAACTGTGAAGTGAGTCTAGAGATATGACAATATCACACCGATCCTCACTTTCTCACACTGGCTACCTCAATCGGTAACACTTGGTAAGGGTACATGAATCATCATGAATTCATTCATGTAGTACTTCATGAACTATCAGTTGTGTACAAGGGTTAATAGTATCTCATGCATGACTTAATGCAGGAACAATACCTTAATTAATGCATCAACTCAGGTATCTCAATCATCATGACTTCTGAGTTATTAATGATGTTCATTCTTCTTCATATAGATCTGCAGTTAAAGTGACAGGCCAAAAAACTGACCAGTCAGAGCAATTCCAAGTGTTGCAATCATGATTAACTAAGCATTATTTTGTCATTACTTCATCATGTTTGTGCTCCTTCAAATAAAGTGGTGACCTGTTCCATCGTTTACACTGATAAATAACATATGATTAATGGCCTATGTGAAATCACCGTTATTAACCATTTGGTGCAAATGCATCAATCATCTTTGTGATCCCTCAAATAAAGTCAGTCCTTATGTCTATTTAGGCATCATGTATTTGGCAATATTACAAATGCAAATTAGATCATCATTTTGGACTTAATTTCAATTATCAATTATTTAGTTAGGACTTTTTTTTATGTATCATACAGTATTATCTTAAAGCTCACAAACCATTTAAGATAACTCATTCATAATATTAACAAACTTTAATTTATAATCCAAAGCCAACAAGATCACATTTTCACATATCATGTCACATAAGAAAGCAATAAAAAATGTCGGCAAAGACACAAGATGGCAATAGTAAGTTAATAGTAAATCATACCATGTTTAATTTGTTGAATTATTTGTGATTTGAACTTGACCACAACAGATAAAATGCACTGAAATTACTCAGGGATTTATCTTTCAGAAAAAAACTCCTGACTCATATGTAATGATAATAGATGTGAGGCACGAACAGGGGCTATCTTCAAACGTCCATCTTCTTCGTATCTGAAGTCAGTGAGCTCTTGGTGGTTCAATCAGGGAAACATGACCCGAATGTCCTTCAGTCAACGACCGAGAGGTCCTTTCTTATGCCTGTTTCCAAGCCAGTAAGTCCATTCTATAACTGCAAGATGTTCTTTCAAAAGTTTCTCAGTTCGGTTTCCCCTAAGCCGCCAAATTATTGATTTGTAGTTAATCATGATTACAACACTTTGAATTCAACAGAATACATGCACTGCTGTGACCGACAGAACGGGTCACCACTTTATTTGAAGAGGCACAAACATGATGAAGTAATGACAAATGCTTAGTTAATCATGATTGCAACACTTGGAATTGCTCTGACTGGTCAGTTTTTTTGGCCTGTCACTTTAACTGCAGATCTAAATGAAGAAGACATGAACATCATTAATAACTCAGAAGTCATGATGATTGAGATACCTGAGTTGATGCATTAATTAAGGTATTGTTCCTGCATTAAGTCATGCATGAGATACTATTAACCCTTGTACATTACTGATATTTTCATGAAGTACTACATGAATGAATTCATGCTTTTTCATGCATTAAGTCATGCATGAATTCATGATGATTAATGTACCCTTACCATAAAGTGTTACCCCTCAATCCATGTCAACTAGATCAATGTTACTGATTACTTACAAAGCCCTGAGAGCCCTTGTCGGAGCTATTTATCCAACCTTTTATTGCCTTATTCACCCTCCCACCCTGAGATCCTCAAAAGCGTCTCTCATGGTCGTTCCAAGGTCCAGGTGCAAACACAAAGGAGACAGAGCCTTTGCTGTCAGGGCAGAGGAGTGCTTTTTAGAATTGCTTTTATGTGATTGTTTCACATTTAATGACTTATTAAGATTTGTTTTACTCTGTTTTACTTTCTGTGTTTTAAAAGGAATTTATTTTGTTAATTTCATTCTTTAAATGTGTAGAATGTGTTCTGTCTTTATGTAAAGCACCTTGCAACTTTGATTTCATATTCATTCATTTATTTATTTAGACTCTTAAATCTACTAACTCCACAGAACAGAGCAGATGTCTTAAGCAATGCAAAATGGGAAATAAAGGCTATATAAGGAATCGAATAGTCTATTTGGAATACAAATTTGATTACCAACACATGTTTCACATAGTCCAGCAGTTCAGATGTTATTTTTGTAGGCTCTTTCAAAAATTATCCCCTTCAAATAAATAAAATGGATGAAAATAATCATTTATCACAAATTATTCAAAATATTAACACATTTTGGGTGGGGTCAGTCTGCGTAATTCGGACTTAATTAGCTTTAATAATTGCACTTATCTTTATAAAATCTAGTTTTTTTCAGCCCCCCCACTCCATCTTTTCATCTCTGCTGCATGGCTGCGGATCCCAGTGTATCGGAGTAATCATGAACCCGCAGTAAACCTATAGGACCGCACACAACATGACTTATTCATGTCTCTGTGAGACTGCAGGAAATTTGAGATCCATGGCGCTCCAGCTCACAATATGTCACTCAACGCCTAACAGCCACATCCCAAGTGTTTCAGAAACTGTGGAGAAGGACAACACTGACAAGAAGGTGTTTCCAAGGTTGTCAATAGATGTATATTTTTGCTTTTGTATTGGTGAATGTTCTGTAGTAATGTGATACTGCAGTCATTTACTGACGTGAGTCATTGAGCTAAATATAAATAGGCCACCAGCACTAAAATAATAATTTCCAACATGTATCCATTCACCAGCCTCCATCTTCTCTTTGGAATGAGATACATCTCACCACCCTCATATTGCTTTGCTAATCATAAATATGTGTTCACAATACATCACAGTCACACACACACACACACACACACACACACACACACACACACACACACACACACACACACACACACACACACACACACACACACACACACACACACACACACACACACACACACACACACACACACACACACACACACAGCAGCAAACTCTATTTTATGAGCCATGATCATTTCCTGTGACTTTCCATTGTGTTTTATGACCGTTCCACGTGCACATCTGCATTGATTCCCACATACAGTATGTTAGTTAAGCATAGTAGCCAATGTTTGTAGATCATTCGTGTGTGTGTGTGTGTGTGTGTGTGTGTGTGTGTGTGTGTGTGTGTGTGTGTGTGTGTGTGTGTGTGTGTGTGTGTGTGTGTGTGTGTGTGTGTGTGTGTGTGTGTGCGTGCGTGCGTGCGTGCGTGTGTGTGGGACTGACTGGGTGGAATGACATGTGGGTGAATCTGCTGTGTGTGTGAAAAAGCCAAAGAAGTTGTTGCAAATTGCTGGGTCAACATATTTGGGCCCAAGTTCTGTATTACTGTAACCTGGATTTAATAAGACAATTTCCGCTAAAAAGTATGAAAGACATCTTACTATCTTCTGCACACATATATATATATATACGTATATACTGTACATTCAAACTGCAGACTTTATCTTGTTACCTTGATCTGCTGTCTGCGTAGCATTGCCAGTTCCCTCATGTCTCTGAAGGGCTGCAGCAGGTACTGGTACAGCTGGGTGGAGGCCTCCAGCAGTCCTCCATATGCCTCGTCTTCCTCCTCATAAACCTTCAACAGCTCCACCATACTGTCAATGGTCTTGTGCTTGTCCAGCAGCTGCATCACAAAGACACACAGGATGATATTGTCATCAACACACAAACAACTTTCAGAATATTAAAACGGTTAAACATATATAGCTCCTTTTAAAATCTCGGCAAGGCCTTGTTAATGAGGCATTTGCAGTATCCATATTAAAAGTTGTAAACTGGTTTCAAAAGAAGACAAAACCCACAAAAATTCCTAATATTAATACAGTGGAAAGCAAGTTTATTGAAAAATATGAAACACACATTTAACATACTATAGATGGCTGTAATGTTGATGTTACATGTTTGTCTAATTGCCTGGTATCTGTTGTAATTATCTGTGTAGTGTAATGTGTGTCAGAGAGTCTGTGAACCCATTACATGTATACAGAAGCCAGGAGAACATACTTAAAAACATCTTTAAGGGGCACTCAACAATGATGAATAGATACCTCTGAGGATACTTAGTGTAACTATAAATAATAGGAGCTTTGCACAGACTATGGCTGAGCAGGCAGAGGCCTTCCCTGCTGCTGCTGCTGCTGCTGCTGCTGGGAATAAGATCAATACACACACATTTTTGGCAGACTGAGCAATCCTGCAGGCTACCAGCAAGCACTGAAATACCCATTAACTCAGCCCTCAAATGGAGTGAAAGGATCAATAAACCAGGGTGTGTGTGTGTGTGTGTGTGTGTGTGTGTGTGTGTGTGTGTGTGTGTGTGTGTGTGTGTGTGTGTGTGTGTGTGTGTGTGTGTGTGTGTGTGTGTGTGTGTGTGTGTGTGTGTGTGTGTGTGTGTGTGTGTGTGTGTGTGTGTGTGTGTGTGTGTGTGTGTGTGTGTGTGTGTAGGATCATACCACACAACATTCTGTGAACTTCTGTACAGAGCTCTTCCTCTATTTTCAGGTTGAATACACCTTTAGTAAACTATATATCACACACAGCGACAGGCATTTATTTAATCAGTCAGAGTAAACAGTTTGGGATGGTTGTGTGAGCATTTTGTGAAACTGATAGCTCTGCTGTTTGACTTGTTCTTGCTCAGGAGGGGCAGTAAGCCAACGTTTCCTGTGTCTGCTTTTCTGTATGCTTTACTTGGAGTGTGTGTGTGTGTGTGTGTGTGTGCGTGCGTGCATGCGTGCGTGCGTGCGTGCGTGCGTGCGTGCGTGCGTGTGTGTGTGTGTGTGTGGAATGACATGTGGGTGAATCTGCTGTTCTCACAGTCTCACTGCATAAAGAGGAAACGCCTTGGCCTTCTGGTCAAACACAGCATTATACATAGATCTTGACTAATATAGACTCTTCTTACTTTTGCAAAGATAGTAAATGTTGGGGAAATACTGAATGTACTCTTCTAATATCAGAGTAGCACATGATAGCAAAGGCCCTACGTAGCTGTGTACGTAACAGGAAGTATGAGTGATATTTTTCTAACAGTAAACATACTAACAGTATAAAATGTAAAATATACTTTACTTCCAATTTTTTTAATCACAATTATTTAAACCAAATAATTGCTGATTTAGATGTATAAATAATAATTATAAAATGTTATATATCTTACCATTGACACTGCAAATCTGATTCACCTTTAAAGTTCACCATCTTAATAACAATTATAATCACAAGGAATATGTGTGTATTAGGGAATTGGTTCAACTGTAATGGCATATCCATCTTGGTCAGTATTGAATGTATTTAAAATATATATATTATGTAAATACAGGTAACAGTGGAATTTGATGCACTATAATGGACCGGAGTAACACTGTGATGTTATTAAAATGTCTCTCTTCCATTAACGCTCTTTCTCACCGTCTCTCAGAGGACGTGCACTCTCCAGCTCTATGAGTCAAGGCTGCATTAATATAACCCCATTGATTAGTAGCACAAATTGAGAGCCAGTGACTATCAATAACATGTCTGTTTATATTAAGAGCAGTTAATCAATCACTAGCTGCTGCTGATGTGTAAAAGGAGCCGACCAGGAGTGTGTATGGTGTCTGGTTTATCTCCACTGTGCCAAGTCATAGACACAAAGCAGAACTGAGTCTAGCATGTAAAATATTGGCACTGGTCTTTGGTTATGTGTTATACATACAGAATGGTTTCACGGAAATGTCTGTTAGTGTTTATATTATAACTTCTTTTAATATTCTAACATCTTTTGGAAAATATCTTTTAAAAGACAGGTTGACTTTATACTCAATAACACAGATCATCAAAAATCAATCATTGTCTTTTTTTTCAAATCCATACACATGTCTGGCTGGTTTAAAACCATGTTATCCATACTATTGTGTGTGTTTTTTTATTTCCTGCTACAAGGTGTGACATTAACAGTATAAGAATGACACAAAAAGGGGATTCATGAATTCTGATATTGAAGCAAGTGACATAAAAAATGGCACCATAGCATGTTGCTATCCTCATGGTAAAGTCTTATCACCCAGACCTTTTGGATGCAATGTGTTAGTCTTAGTTAGATTGTACCATGGAGAACATTAGATGTATGCTTTATCAGAAGTGTTTTCAAGCAGTATTCTTTGGTGGTAAAATAGAAAAGACTTCAAGATGGCAGACTAACTGGTTGGTTTCGGAAATGCATGTTTGGTTAAACGCCCCACCTCTGTCTAAGAGCATTCACAAACCATGACTTTTCTCATTGCATCAACAGGGTCATTCTTAAGAAGTGCTTGAAATGTGTTTATGTGTGTGTTCACTTGACCGTCTCAGCTGTGTAAACAGAAGACAGCAGCTTTTCTGAGTGTATAATATTCCTAAAAGTCCTCTTTTAACTCAAGGTACTTTTTTCATAGTAATAAAATGATAATACCTCAGCTGTCTCACCGCTGTGCTATTAGGGAAGGCCTGTTTATTTTTGTCACACCTCAACGCTTTTGGATGTTAGATCGTGGTATGCCTTGTTTCAGACTGTGACCTCTTTTGCTTCCAGACCTTAATTATTTTCTTTAAATGTTCTGACAATTTTCTGGTTCTTGTACTTTACTTGAGTAATTGCATTTTTTGCTACTTTGTACTTTTACCCCACTTCAATTATTTCATACCTTAAGTTACTTTGCAGATTTTGTTTAATGATATAAAATATAAACAACACTAAAATAAGACTTTAGTTACACCTGGGGTCAAATTCAACCATGCAGCATAAAAAGTAATTCACCTTTAACAGCTTTGAAAACACTCTAATGCATCAACAATTATGATCAAAACATGTTATCATTCTTAAATGGGCCAATCTGCTTAATTAGTACTTTTGGTAATCTAAGTATATTTTGATGGTAATACTGTTGTACTTTTACCTGAGTATAATTTTGATTGCAGGACTTTTACTTATAATAGTACTTGCTTTTTCTTAAGTATAAGATGTGAGTACTTCTTTTGAAGTACTGGCAGACAAAAGCCACCCTGAAATAAATGAAACTTTGACTTTAATTAGATGTATTATGTCAACAGATTTCCCATAACTGTGAGGTTAGTTGAAAGCAATACTATTAGGTATATTTCAACTTATTGCTTTTCAACTAACCTCATATACAGTTATGTAATACCTAATATATATATATCATTCCAATAACTTGTATATAGACTCATACTGCACTATTCCACATCATAACTTTATTTCATTTTTATAACTATTATTATTTTTGTATTGCTCTTGCTCTTATTGTTATTATGTTATGTTGCATTGTTGGAGAAGCCTGTGACATAAGATTTTCAACTGCATAATTACTCTGTAGCTATGTCAGATTGACAATAAAGAACCTTGAACCTTGAACCTTGAATGTGAAATCTGTTGACATGATACATTTAATTAAAGTTAACGTTTCAGTTGTTTCAGTGTATGCTCAGTCTATGTTTTGAAGCTGATTAAGTCATGGACATAAAACTCTCACCTCTTGCAGATGTTTTGTTGCCCGGTTGAGTGCCTCTTCGTACCCAGACTGCCTCAGCTCGCTCAGGCTCTCGTAGTACTCATCTGGGTCGTCTTTTTCCGTGAACAGAACCTGCGACAGGATCTTCCATCCACAGATATCGAGTGAGTGGCTCAGGTACCTCTGCAAACTGTAGCAAAGCTTATCCGTTTCTGTCTCGGGTACTTCCGCCATGCCGAACAGCACTGTCCACATCCCGGCTGGTTCCTCTGGAAACACCGGGAGGCAAGGCTCCAGGTCCGAGTTCACCGAGCACAGCTGCTGGTGGACCGACCGCAGGTCCTGGAAGGAGAAAAGCCCGGCCCAGCTGCAGTCCTCCCGGCTCAGACTGTCCAGCTCCTCCAGATCCAAGAGGTCCAGAGAGGGGGACAGCTGGTCCTCTCTGAGAGGTTTTAACACCTCAGTGTCACCACTGACTGAAGGGATTTTGACAGGACTCATTGTTGGTGCCATGACGGATTTGGTTTTAGGGCTGCAGACTCCTTTGCTTGGACTCCTGGAGACTTTATCTCTGGTGGGACTTTCGGGCCATTTTGTTTTGTCTCCATCCTGGCCAGTGGCCTCGGCCAGTGGGTCCCTACCAACGCTTCTCCTCTGCACCGTCCTGTTGTGACACGTAATGGCAAATTTGTCCTCCACTTCATTCCATGCAACAATAAAAACAAATTTGTGCTTTTCCTTATCATCAAAGGCGTTCGGGCGGACAGCTACCCAGCCCGACTCGAAATTATCCTCCATTGTGAAGGACATGTCTGCAAAGTGAGGGCACAAAAATAACAACAATGCTGGATCCAGCAAAACCTGCGTCGGTACTGTGGATACAACTTAGTATAACGCCGTTTTTTACGTTGTTAAAACCACCAAAAAGTGTTTTTCTTCCGAGGATATTTTGCCTGGAGGGCTATCCTCCTTTGCACAACAAGCGGATGAATTTGGAGCAGTGCGGTGTCACTTCCCATCTCTGGCCCACCTGGCTTCAAACTCAGATATCTGACTTCCTATTTCATCCTCCTGCAACCCGATAGTTGTATCCTAAGCTTTGCGAGCATATTAGCCTCGAGTGTGACACATAACATGCGACAGTGTTTACAACGTCAGCTGTGCCCCATTATTCTCCATACCTCAGCTCCAGACCTCCTTTCTCATCACAAAGTATGCTACCAGCCGGATCCAAAAACAGCGGCGTGCATCGATTCGTTTACATACAACAGACGGAGGTGATGAATAATTGTGACAAGGCACTGTCTTCAGAAAGCTTAGCATCGTCTCCAAACTCATAACATCACATCTCCATCGTTCGCCAAACAAGACCACATACGCAAAATAATAACGTTGGCTTCAAGTGCTGCAAAAAATATCGGAATTTCCATGCAGCTTGCAAGAAACAGCAACCAAAGTTTAGTGCGACAGTTTTATACATTTCTAATAGCCTTCACCTTTTTTCTTGCTATACACCCGTTTAGAAAACGGTATCATCACTGGCTAAATAAAAAGTTAACTACAATTAAGCTGCATGTAGTCTTGCGAAACACTGCAAAGAGCAGATGGAGGTTGTAAATCCGAGGAACATTTAAAGGCAACATTAGTGTCTCAGCTTGAGTAGGGCATGTATGGAGGACAGAACATGATAGATAACAAATACATAAATATATAAATACAGAATAAATACAGGAATAAAAAAATACAAGAATGAAAAAAATGGGAACAAAATTGAAATAAAAAAATTAATGTGGAAATAAATACAGGAATAAATAAACACAAGAACAAATAAATAAATAATATGGACATTAATAAATATTTGTATTAATGTATATAATAAATATATTTATTAATGTCTGTGTGTGTTTCACACAATGTTGTTTTGCTTGGTAGCCTTGTATTCTGTGGATACAGCAACATTTATAACAAATGTACTTTCAATTGTTCTGAAAGTTTCAACAAATGCACGTGTCTTTAACAATATCTTTGGGTTGCTATAATATTTTATTTAACTTCCTCTGACCCGTCCCACTTTTATTTGGAAGCTTTGTATCAAGTTGTACATTTTCACACGCAAGGAGAAACACAGTGACTCTTCTCTCTTCAATACATATTTTAAAAGCTTACAGCACCGGAAATCTGTGTATTCATGTTCTGTATAAACTGTAAAGCCCCCTGAGACAAAAGTACAATTTGTGATATTGGGCTAATTACATAAACTTAGATGTACTTTTATTGATGTATTTGGCATAAGAAGTACACTTCAGGGCCCTCAAGAGCCAGATATAAATGTTTATTAGCATCAAAAATTGTGTTGCTATTAAATATTTTTCTACTACCTAAAACTCAGTAACAGGAGTGTAAGGGATGGGATTTCTAACAGGTTTGAGGTCTTTGATTTTGAACCCCTCTCCAGCAGTGAGATAACGCACAAATGTAACAAGCAGCACACTACACACTAGGATAAATCAACATGATAACTGCATGGCTGGGATTGAACCCACCACCTTCTGCCTCAAAGACAACAGCTCTTCCTCTCAGCCACAGCCAAATGATGGGCTGTTGTTCAGAAATGATGATAGCCCGAATGTCCCAATCGAGATAACCGTTTTGTTTCAAGGTTTTTCTTTTTAATTTTCCTGAAACTTTCAGAATCTCTTTACACATGTTAATGTATAAAAGACATGAAAAGTGGATTTTGCACAATACGTGACCTTTAAATATAAAAATGACACAATGACAACATTTCTTACATCCTCATATCGTCTCTCGATTTAATAGACTCAGTAAAGTACTTGAGTAAATCTATTTAGTTACTTTACACCACTGTCTGTTTTGTAAATGTACACATACCCGTTCACTGGGGAAAGATGTTTTTCTTGTCACTCAATTAAAACCATTTTTTGAAAACGTTTTTTTTAATCCACATCAATATATTTTAGAACAGTTTGACTTTCATAAATCTAAATTAGCTATAGTTAAATCTCACTGTCATATTTTGAAGAAATAAATGGAGCTTTATATTTAAACAATAACTTAATTAAAAAGATTTCAAGTAAAGTTCTACCAAAATTCCTTCACTTCTTTTTGTACATTTTCAATATGTCTACTGTAAGTAAAATGCTACCAAAAACACTTCATACATTAATGGTCTCTACACATTGCTTGAAAATAATATGCTATTGCATAACTTTAATTAACTCTCTCTCTCTCAATAAACCTTCCAGAGAGCTCCTACTCTTTTTTTCTGTGTCCGATTTGTTTTTAAATGTTTTTTATTCCTTTATTTTATTCTATTCATTTTACAGAGTTCACAGAGGTATGTGGTTCCATGGTGTAATGGTTAGCACTCTGGACTTTGAATCCAGCGATCCGAGTTCAAGTCTCGGTGGAACCTCGTGATTTTGAGAAGAATCTGCATTTGTTGGTAAGTATAGAGTGATCCACAGTATGTCATTACAATTACAAAGACAAAGCTCTGTATGAATACATAATCATCAAACTACAAAGATACTATGTATGGATTGTCATGAACAAGTTGAAACTAGTATCAAACTCAGACTAGAGTAACCAGACCAAATCTAACTGGGGTCACGCAGGTTTTCAGCATTAACAGAAGTTATGGCCAAAAATATTAGACAAAACAGAAAACTGAAGCCCATAAGAGAGTCTGGGTGTTATAAACACAGTTGGTTTTCCACGATCAACCTGCATTTCTTTGCTTTTACATAATTCGTAAATGTTTAACAGGTTAGACAACCTTTCATCAACCCTGGAGAGGAGAGGTTGTGAAATTGAGGAAGGAACAAATGACTCATTATTCTGCATTTTGTATATTTTGTAAGTAATTGCTGTTGTCTAATTTTCTTTTTCTTATGTACTTTTAGTTTAATTGTTTTGGTTGTACATGTTGTGTATTAATCTTAATAAAAATGTGATCACAAAAAAAAAGGAAGGAACAAATGAGGGCTACAACATGCTGTGGCACCATTTCAAAATGTTAACGTAATCATAACTATTATATTAACTTTTATTACATTTCTATGGCAACATCTGAATAAAAGTAAGGTCTCCTCACCTGACCTGACTTTTAACCCAGATTCATGAGGCCGGTGTCTGTCTCCTGACATAACCCGACTTTCACCCTGATTCAGTGTTACAATGACAGCTGATAATGATTACCGCTGAAATTATCCATGTGTAAGGCACAGCAGGAGAGGAAGACTTTGGCCTATGCTTTCCTAAATGTTAAAATGTGTCTGCATTGCCCTTAGTGAGGCCGGTAATCAAAAACAGAAAAAGCATATTTTATTACTTTGTTTAAAATTAAAATGATAAAAACATGAGATTTTTTCTTTTTTTAATTAAACATGAACAATTGTATAGCACATTTCAGCATTCTAACAACAAATAGGACAAACTTGTGAGGATATTTTACAACTTATAAAGGCAATATATATAAGGTGTTAATATTTTCAGTCATAGCAAACAGCAGACAGATTTTTAAACATCTGATCAGAAGACAGCAGAGACAAATTCTACCATTCATGATTTTGCACAATAAAGACAGGCGATTGTGTTGTTAAGTTTGACTACAGCTATTGGTGATCTTCCCTCTTATTCATCAGCTGGTGTGGCCATGGAGGGGCATTTTGGACGTCCAGAAGCAGGCAAAAGGTTTTCCCAGTACTCCCGACGAGCCCTAGGATGCATTTTGGTAGATTAGTTGGTTGTAAATCAGTGAGGTTTGACTTGAAAAGAGCGGCAACTGTTGTGTTCAGTCTTACCTGGCTCTGACCCAGGGCTTAGTGTGCATCTCCAGAGCAGCTCCCCACAGTCCGTGCTTCTCCGAGGCTGGAGGCAGGAATCCTCTCTCTGCAGCCAACTCTTCCGCTATAGCTCTGATGTGGTAGGCCTCGAATCCACAGCAGCCACCAATATAACGAATTCCAGCATTGTAAGCCTCTCTGGCGTATTTCTGCATATCCCAGCGGGTCATTGCTCTGGTCTCCAGTGCTGAGAGGAGAGTCAAATATGTATATTAGCCCAGGCATTTGGTTATATTGATGCTCTTTCAGAATCAGAATTACTTTATCCCTCCCACAAAGGGGAAATGTACATTGTTACAGAAAAGTAAATATAGATAGAGACGGAAAAAAAATAGAACACTATTAAATAAAAGGCATGCACATAGTACGTAAAATAAAAAATGATTGCACTTTACAGGTGTACACATTCAGGTAAATAAGTAAGCAGCAGCAGTATTTATCAAATAAAATAAGTGTAACATTGTAGAATGAAGTGTGGTATATTACAGCAGTCAAATTATTATTGCACATAGTTACATAAATATTCTTATTATAGTAATGGATGGACTAACAAACTAACTAACTAACTGACTAACTAACTAACTAACTAACTAACTAACTAACTAAGAAGCAGCTAGTAGTAATAGTAATAGTGCACATAAGTGTCAAGGCTTTATTTGTTTCATTTTTTTATATAATTGCACATTGGTGTTATTTTACAACAGTGGTGTCATAGTCTGTGTTGTTGTGTGTCTTTACACTCACATACCTTACATGTTTATGCTTAAAACAATTATTTCTATTTGATCAACAATAACTTTTCTAACATATGTTATTTTCTTATCCTACACGAAAGAAAATGCTGACCAAAGGGGAACTCAGGTAGCGAGACGTATCCCCCCAGGTTGCACTCAGGTGTGTGGAAGCCAAGCGGCTGGATCATGAGATGAGCTTTGAGTCCAGCTTTCTCTAATCCTGCTTTCATCAACTTCACGGTACGGACGCACGTCAGAGGATCCAGGTGGCAATTTATCCCGACAATGTCCGCTCCTGCACGTGAACACATCAAAAAAAGAAGATGGGGGAGCTGTAACGTGTTAAGACTTGTCCTCTTGAAGTGCCACATCCCAGAGGGTCAGTGTACCTGCTTTGACCAGCCTGACAGCACACTCTCCAGGTGGGACTCCGTCCATGTCTCCGTGAGGCGAGATGCACAGTGTTGCACCTATGGTTTTGCCGCTGGTTTTCAGCACCTCCACTGCCCACATGTTCAAAAAACTGGAGAAAAATATTCATGCAATAAATAAATCTTTGATTCAAGAAAGAAGCTTGTGAAGCAGATGTTTAACCAGAATGTACAACGAAAAAACCCTAGAATATTTACTTTGGTTTAGTTGATGTCTCTATAATGGCAGTCATTTTAGTCATTGTTAAGATAAGAATCAGACAAAAGATCTTCCCAATGTTCACATTTTCGATCTAACAGAGATCTTCTTGAGCATCAAGCTTAGCCTGTGATGGGGATATGACTGCCTGGATGAAGAAACTTTGAAAAATAAAATTCCTGGGAGCTATAATACGGGTTTTTCGTCTGAATCCTGGGTTTAACTCAGTACCTGTAAACGTTAGTTTTTTTTTGATGTGGCACACCCACCATTTCATTGTTGAGATTTAAGAAATATGATTATTGTAAGCAATACACACAGCTAATTCCCTTGTTAATAACTACAGTTATTCCTCATACCTCTGCAATAAAGAAATCAATGTCCTTCTTCATGAAATTATCCATCTGCTTCTTAAAGATGGCCTTGACCTCAGGCTCACTGTGACTCTTCACATAGCAGGGAGTTTGGGAAACACCCCCAGCGACCAACGCATCCCCCTCATTGGCTACCTCCCAGGCCATGTCACAGGCTGCCTCGTTGATCTGGGCCCCCTGGATCAGACGAGAGCAAGTCGGACCATCAGATTGATATCGTTTTCATTGCAGTTTGATTAAAAGGTTTTGTACTGACCGTGATGCTCTTGACATTGCCACTGATCTCCAGTTTATCCTCGCTGCAGTAGAAGGTAAAGGTCTGGATCACGTTGGCTCCTGCTCTCAGGAACTCCCTGTGCAGCTGCCGCACTGACAGAGATACAAAACTAAGTATTATCATGAGTATTTGTCCTTGCAGCTTCAACAACTTCACACTTAACATTGCACTTCCTTGGACACCAGCAATACACTGCGTGCCAATAGGTTTTGATAGTTTGTTAATTGCCCATGTGGGGGAATAGGACCACTCGTTATTTACAAACATTATTTGCATATTTTTTGGCTTTTGTTATGTAAAGAGCCATTCAATCAGAACGTTTTTTGGTAGTGAGGCTTGGATTTGTGCCCCTTATTTATGCAATGAGCACGTTCCTACCTGCTTCAGGATGCTCTACAGCAGCTTCAGGTGTCCAGTGTCCAGCCTTCACATATCCACGGCGCTCCAGCTGCATCACATAACCTCCGTCTCCTACAACCACCTCGCCAGCATTCAGGCGCTCCAAGATACCCTGAATGAGAACACACGCGAGCAAACAGACAGACAGACAGACAGACAGACAGACAGACAGAGAGACACACACACACGACACACACACACACACACACACACACACAGGCTACTTTTACAAAATCTGCCTAAATACTAGGAATGCAGAATACTTGTATAACAAGTTTCTAAGACGTTTGGTAAAAATACTTCAAACAAGCGTGTCTTTGTAAATATGATCTGAATGTTACTATGTACAAAATGTGCTGCCCTGCTTTTCTCTCTCACTCAAATAGACATATGTTCCAGTGCACTGAAATGGAGCTTTTCCATAATAATCCAAATATCCATTATTAGAAACATTGATAAACATCCTCAATGCAGTGTAGGTCTATTTTAGAAATATGCTAACCCTTTGCATTACAGTAAATCAGTAACAACTAAGTACATTTACTCAAGTACTGTACTTTTACTACACTACACACATTAATTGAACATCTTTAGTTACTTTGCAGACTTGGATTAATTATGAGAAATATAATCAAACACTTAAATCAGACTTTAGTTACACCTGGAGTAAATTCACAAACTACCCTGCAGTATACAAAGTATGTAAAACTAGCTGCACCTTTGCCAGCTTTGATAACACCTTAATGCATCAATAACTATAATTAAAATCCAAAACCCAAAACATATAATACATATTATTCTGAAATGGGCCAATCTGCATAAAAAGTACTTTTACTTTTGGTACTTTTAGTATAGTTTGATGCTAATAATGATATACTCTTACTTGAATAACATTTTAAATGCAGGACTTTTACTTGTAACAGAGTATTCCTACACTCTACTTCTACTTCTACTTAAGTACAAGATCTGAGTAGGCTACTTCTCCCACCTCTGCAGGGAACTGCTCCCAGGAATAAATACTTTTTTTATCAGGTGTTTTGAGCGACACATTGCACCCTCGAACACGGGTTAGATATCAAGTTATTACCCACCTTCTCTAAATAAATCGGAGCGAGAGAAGTTTTTATGTTTATTTTACTTACCTTTCTCTTGCTCCCCATAGTAAACAATGTCCTGGCTTGCAGCACTTTGAAAAAATGATAAGACCAAGGTCCTTTGATATGAGTCGGGACTTCACACACCGGATAGAAAGTGTAAACAAGTGGATCAGTAAGTGGAAGGCTGCTTTAGCTGCCTGTCAGATGCTGGAGGCTATCACACACCTTAAAAATCCCTCAGCGGCCCGCCCCTTTTGCTTCTAGCCAATCAGCACGCCCCCCACTGTCTGGTCAAATGTCATCAAAATGCAATTACATAAAAAGTCGAATATCAATCTAAAAAAAAGAAATACTGTACACTCTTAAAAATTCCATTATCTAAGTTGAATAAGAAGAACAGGAATATACAAATTAAATGATTGACAGATGAAGCATAAACCCCTTTTAATGAACAATATAATGAATGTTTTGCTCCAGAAAAGGTCAATTATTATAGATAATTGGCTAATGCATTGTACTTTGTAATGTAAGCTGGACCCATAAACTATAAACCTGATATATATTTGCTTATAGAATATCAAACAGCCTATGTAGTATTTTCTTCTGTTACAAAAACGGATTGAGAAAGAGATTTTTTTATTGTTTTTATTAGATTATTTTGCAGAAAATTACAACAATAATCAGTCAATAAGAAAAATATGTTTATTGACCACTTTGGAAAGAGTGAACTGTGTAAATGGTTAAACGATGTGGTTGATCCAAATTCTTAATATGAAACAAGTGGTTAATCTGAACAGAATTATGACGAATAAAGAAACCTTCTTGACGTATACAAATTATTATGTTGGTATTTAAGATTCCAGCTGTTTTTCATAGTCATCGCCTGGCGGGCCCATGGAGGGGCAATAGGGGCGTCCAGAAGCAGGCAGCAGGTTCTCCCAGTACTCTCGACCAGCCCTAAGAAAAATGTTGTTAGATTAGATGGTTGTAACCCAAACCTTTGCAGAGCAGAAACATGTGCGTGCATATTTCCTCTGGTATTTTGCCTATAGCTGTCATAAGCAATTATGTGTAAAAAACACTGCTTTAAACCTTGTGTTTAACATACATGTAGCAGCTTGATTGTAAGGCAGTAGCTGTGTTTCTATTCAGTCTTACTTGGCTCTGACCCAGGGTTTAGTGTGCATGTCCAGAGCAGCTCCCCACAGTCCGTGCTTCTCCGAGGCCGGAGGCAGGAATCCTCTCTCTGCGGCCAACTCTTCTGCTATAGCTCTGATGTGGTAGGCCTCGAATCCACAGCAGCCACCAATATAACGAATTCCAGCATTGTAAGCCTCCCTCGCGTATTTATGTATGTCCCAGCGGGTCATTGCTCTGGTCTCCATTGCTGAGAGGAGAGTAAAATGTCAGTATTTTGTTATAATGATCTTGACATTTTGTATACAGGGAGTTCAATAAGCTAACACGAATTGTACACTCTACACTCACCCTACGTTAGTGCATGGGGATTAGGAATAATTGATTTATGTCCTTTTCAAGCACCACATAGTAGGATCTCTAGCTTCCTCCCATTAAGTTATGAGACACAACAGAGTGGCCCACTGAGAACAGCTGTTAGAGTTACAGTGGATCCAAAAGGGAGAGCAGACATATTGATTGATTGATTGAAAAGTTTATTAACAGCTTGTATATTGGGTACAGTACAGTACAGCTCAAAACATACAATTGTTAAGGGGATGCAGACCAGAGAAAGACTTTCGTCTTGTTTACATCAGGGTCCCCCATTTCCAATTCATCATATCATTTAAGACATATAAGACATATTTGACATACAGATGGCTTATTTACAATTTACATACAGGTGGTTTTTTACATACAGATGGCTTATTTACAATTTTCATTTTAGATTTCGTTCTAATACATCCTAACCGGACATTTAAGACATACCAAGTCTACAGATATACAGTTAGTAACAGAGTCTAAAATGCGAGTATATACATAGATGGGGGGGGGGAAGCTGTCCATTGTACGACAGGTTGAGATTTGTACCATTACCGGGGCCAGTTTTGCAATGCTTTCCCCCGAAGGTGCTCTTTAAGAGAGGTTTTGAAGGTAAGTATAGTTTTACTTTCCTTTACAGTTGTGGGAAGAGCGTTCCACCTTGATGTGGCATAATTGCGAAACGTGTATTCCCCTTTTTTTGTGCCAAATCTGGGTTTTACATGATTTGTGGAGCTCCCTCTGGTGTTATGATCATGGTATTCCTTGACCTTTGGGAAGAATTTTGACATGTACATGGGTACCATAGAGGTGTAGTGGATCTTGTAGACCAGGCCCATTGCAAGTAGCTGTACTCTGTCGTCTACTCTAAGCCATCCTAGGTTGTCAAAGTGGGCAGAGGTGAGGTGGGTTCTAGATGAAAGGTCAAGCAGTAGTCTGACCAGTTTATTTTGCGATGTTTGAAGTTTTATTTTTAGCGCCTTGGAGGTGCTATGGTACCATGACGTGCAAGCATAGTCATAGTACCCTTGAATGAGTGCTCCTGCCAGAGTTTTCAGGGTGTTTTTGTTTACCAGAGAGGAGATCCGGTATAGGAATCTAGTTCTTTGATTGACTTTTTTTATTACATTGGATGCCATTTTGTCACAGGAGAGGTTTGCCTCAAGAATAGATCCTAGGTATGTAATTTCCTTCTTACTTGTGACAATAATGTCACCCACTGCAACTGAGAAGTCGTCGGATTTGCTGAGATTATGTTTCGAACCGAAGAGAATGGACTCTGTTTTACCCAGGTGTAATGATAATTTATTATCGGCGAGCCAGGTGCAGATTCTGCCGAGCTCGGAGCTGAGGGTTTTTTCAACCTGCAATCTGCTCCTGTCAGAGACCAGCAGGGCTGAGTCGTCCGCGAACAGGAACAAGTTGCAGTCACATGCTGATGACATGTCATTTGCATAAATTAGGAACAGTAACGGACCTAATATGCTTCCTTGTGGAACACCACAGCTCACTGGGAGGGGGGGGGGGACAGAGTACCGTTTACCTCCACCATCTGTTCTCTCCCCTCCAGGTAGGATTGCATCCAGCTCACCGATAGTTTATCAAAACCAATTGCTTTTAGCTTGTCAATCAGAATGGGGTGATTGACAGTGTCGAAAGCCTTTTGTAGGTCCAGCATCACCATGCCGCAGTATTTACCCTCGTCCACCTACCACATACACCGTAACCACATACTATGAGAGCATTTAGACCTTATTGGATGACATTAAGGGGCCCTTTGCTTTAAGTCAGCAGCAGATGATACTGCTGGCTTGTCTGTGCCAGTAAGAACAATTTTACTTATGGTTCAATGTCCTCATGCCACTTGTGTAGACTGTCAGAAGATGGCTGTATCTGGTAGATGCAGTACATTTAGTGCAATATAAATACCCTGGAAAAGCCAGACCTTTAGGGTAGATGGTGTTGGACACTACATCTCTGTTATCCAGCTGTTTTTCTCATGCTCTTTCTCCTTGGCCAAGCTCCCATATCTTCCAGGGTGATACATGAAGTCGGTCTCCTGCAGCTTCTTTTGGTTTCCAATTACTCTGCTGACAGTTACAGTTTGGTCAAATTGGTATAGATTGTCTTTTTTAGGCAGTAAATTACATATTTAAAGGTATAAAATGTAATCTTTCCCTTGAAAATGTCTAAATACGTGTAGATGTTATATGTTTTGTTAAGTTTTGAACATGTGTTCATGTTTCCAAAAATGTTCAAACCTAAAGAAATCAGTAAATGTAATCAGGGCAACGTTTTGTTTGGTCACCTGTAATGGCCCTGACTGCATTTTTGCAGCGTCAGCAAAATGAGTTTCTGACAGAAGCTGTCATCAACTGACTTTTAAAACAGTTTTAGTCCACAAAGTCTTTAAAATTAATATATTTTAAGAGGATGAAGGATTTAAGTGATCGTCACCATACTCCTTTTTTTTTACAATTGCATACTGTTTTGATCTCCTTAAACACATTTGTAGTTTGTTGTATAGTCTAAAACAACATATAGATTACATCACTAAATCAATGTAAAATAATGGAATGTTATTGAATGAGTGTTTTCTCTTTGTTCTGCTCAAAAGGATGATATAATAATGCTGACCAAAGGGGTACTCAGGAAGGCTGGTGTATCCCCCCAGGTTGCACTCAGGTGTGTGGAAGCCCAGCGGCTGGATCATGAGATGAGCTTTGAGTCCAGCTTTGTCTAATCCTGCTTTCATCAACTTCACCGTACGGACGCACGTCAGAGGGTCCAGGTGGCAATTTATCCCGACAATGTCCGCTCCTGCACGTCAACACATAAAACAAATTGAGATGGTGGAGCTGCAACATGTCAGACTTGTCATCTTGAAGTGCCACATCCCAGAGGGTCAGAGTACCTGCTTTGACCAGCCTGACAGCACACTCTCCAGGTGGGACTCCGTCCAAGTCTCCGTGAGGCGAGATGCACAGTGTTGCACCCACCGGTTTACCGCTGGTCTTCAGCACCTCCACTGCCCACACTGCCTCCTCCACATGATCGACAAACTACAGGAGGAATGTGCATACAATTATCAAACAATGAGCAGGAAAAGAAACACTGAATTCATACACGTTACCATCTGTTGTACAGGGGCTGCTCAGACCTCCACTATGAAGAAATCAATGTTCTTCTTCATGAAGTCATCCATCTGTTTCTTAAAGATGGCCTTGACCTCAGGCTCACTGTGACTCTTCAAATAGCAGGGAGTCTTAGACACAGATCCAGCGACCAACGCATCCCCCTCATTGGCTACCTCCCGGGCCATGTCACAGGCTGCCTCGTTGATCTGGGCCCCCTGGATCAGACGAGAGCAAGTCGGACCATCAGATTGATATCGTTTTCATTGTTGTTTGATTAAAAGGTTTTGTACTGACCGTGATGCTCTTGACATTGCTACTGATCTCCAGTTTATCCTCACTGCAGTAGAAGGTAAAGGTCTGGATCACGTTGGCTCCTGCTCTCAGGAACTCCCTGTGCAGCTGCCGCACTGACAGAGAGACAAAGAAATATGCTTTTAACGAAAAAACAAAGACATCGTATGCAAATAAAAAAGTTCTTAGGACATAATGGGGAGATAAAGTCGTAGAAAATTGATATAAATACAATTTTGTGGTTCTTTTACTTTACATTTCCTGCTACATTATACATCTTCTCCACTTCAATTCAGAGGCAAATGTTGTACTTTACTACGCTACAAAATATGATAACTTTAGTTACAGTGACAGAGTATTTATTCACTGTGGTATTAGTACTTTTGGGACTGGAATACATTGTCCACCTGGGTATGTACCTGCTTCAGGATGCTCTACAGCAGCTTCAGGTGTCCAGTGCCCAGCCTTCACGTAACCACGGTGCTCCAGCTGCATCACATAACCTCCATCTCCTACAACCACCTCCCCAGCATTCAGGCGCTCCAAGATACCCTGAATGCACACACACACACACACACACACACACACACACACACACACACACACACACACACACACACACACACACACACACACACACACACACACACACACACACACACACACACACACACACACACACACACACACACACAATGCCAAATACATTTTTGCTTAATTGAAATGAACCATTATCAGGCTTCTTTGTTTAATTAATTAAACAACAAAATGTATTCTAAGCATTTAGTGCCTGATTCCATGAACTGACACATAATCAGCTATATATTTAGTTCGTATACAATGAAAAGAAAACTTGGTTAAAACGTTTAATCTATTGTCAATGTAATGAAAAATATTATGTTGTTTGTGTCTGGGAGCTTGTTAATTAGCCTGACAAGAGATTGACAGGCATGCACTGACTGGACTGACTTGAAGTGAATAAAAAGTCTGAAATATCCAAGGCTAACATAATTAGATTAGATAAGATTCAACTTTATTGTACTTGAGACAACGAAGTGCAGAGAAGTGCAAAACAAACAGTAAAGTGCAGAGATATTCATATGATATATAAATACATCTTAGTTCTTGTCTCGAATTAAATATGGCCGTGAGGACATCCTCATTTATGTAGCTCAAGTTCAAGTTCAGGTCCAAGGCTTTTATTGTCATTTGTACATAGCTACAGTGTAGTTATGACAATTAAATTCGTAGGTCACAGGCTCCTCCAACAGTGCAACACAACACACAATAGAGTGCAAGTAATAATATAACAGGTCTAGTACATTTGAGAAGAGCCCACACTCTTTCAGTGTTACTTGTTAAATATAGGCAGATACCGGTGCTGCATTTCTCTCCTAAGAAGTTTTATTGCTCGTGTTCCTGTTTGCATTTCCTTCTTGAATTTATGTTGGATGAATTTATGAGACAATTTCTGTCGATCGAATTCGAAACCTCTCTTAAGAATTCAATATAAATTAAACCATGAGGTTTAAGACTGTTTAGTTAGTAAAAGACAATATTTTAAATCAAATTAGACAAATAGACCGATAAGGCTCTGCAAACTAACTCACCCTTCTCTTCTTGCTCTCCATGTTCGAAGTCTCTGTGCACCGTTAAAGAAACAGCCCTGCGCGATCCTGCAGAGCAGCGTGAGAGCACTGTAATCTATTCTCACGAGATTCAGGAAACCACATACTACAGTGAGCAGTGCAGTGAGCAGCAGGTCTCATGCATTACAGACTGCTGGCCCTCCGCTTAAAAGGAGAGCATAATTCGATGTAATTCAAATGTATTTTAGTTTTGAATAAATTGGGTTTTCGTCAAAAGATCCAGCAGACTGATGAACAATTCTCAACATAGCCTCCTCCAGCCATATAAAAGAAGACTGTGTTGAATACATCTTGGTGTCTGTTTTTCTTTTCATCAAAAAAATTCAAATATTTATAATAATTTATAGCATTAATTCAACGTATTATTATTTATACGTTTAATGATAGCCTAAATAATAATACTGGACGTGTTATCCTGGTTGAACTTGACAAATGTGTACTTGTGTCAGATGTGTTATTAAATGTTTAGACTATTCAGAATTGAAGATGCAGAAATTGCAGAAAAGTGACTAAGTCAATCTTCATAACATAACCTACTGTATTAACAGTTATTTATATTTTCTTTACATTAAGACTAACACTTAATATATATATATATATATATGTTTTTGTTGGTGCCATCTAGCCTACCAAACAAAAGGTTTGGACACTGGCACTAATATAACCAATCAATTCACCTTTGGACACTATTAACCTCGAAAAACACTAGCATTATCTAACCTTGAGCTATGCACCTGATTAGTTAATAATTGTCAAAATAAGACCATACAAACTACATTGGCACCACTTGATTTTTCCACATAAACGATCTGTACTCCTGAGTCCTGAATGTGCCCTGAATAAAGTCAAAGCTCAGAGGGGACCGTGCTTTCGGCCCCTAAACTGGTGCTATCCCAAAATAATTGATTTTAAATGGTCTATTGTGTTTACTATATGGCTGTTATTGTTTTTATTCTTATTTGTTTTTGCCTTTTTATTCGTATTTTTTACTTATTTTATGGTTTGAGAGCTGAGCTGTGTGATTTTTGTATTTTATTCCTCGATACAGCACTTTGGTCTGGAGGTTTACATTGCTTTACAAAGAAAGCTGTATCTTATCTTGCACCTCCTGCCATCGGCCTGAAGAGGGCGCTGCTCAGAGTGTTGGTAGAATCAATCTGACGTCACTTCCTGGCGGGATTTTAAAAACGGATATAAACAAAACAAGTGACCGAAATATTGAACGACACCGTTTTTTTTTTTAAACAGTGCTTCATGTGTCAAATAACATATAATTAGAGTCGTACTACGGTAACGAAACGGTATATGTATTACACTTTGTTTTACCGGCAACGATACGCTTCATAAATAAGGTAACATGTTTATAAACTCCTGTTTTTAATTAATATACCAGTATTGTTATATAGAAATATGCTGATGTTGGACTTTGACTCTTGTATTTGAAGCACTTTATTTATTATGAGTGATGTTTGGATATAAAGAGTATATCAATATTCTTGATCGTAATCTATTTATATGCTGTAAAAACAAGAATGTCAACTAGTGTACAAAAAGACAAAATAAAACTAACGATACACTTTATTGTGTGTTGTTGTCTCATAGTCCCATACACTGCTGCGATGAGTTTTGGGAAAACATACTAATCCTAAACTAAACCATTTTTCCTTGTCAGAGAAAAGCAAGAATAACTGTAAATCGGCTGGATTATAAACCTATTATTAAACTGTTTATCCAGCTGTTTTATTCCTTTTACCCGGTGAGTCACTATTGCGTTTTACAAAGACTAGTGCATTACTTGCTGACAATTATATTTACACTTGTTTGCATATTAATCTTGTTGTAAGAATCATATTTAGCTATCATTTAATATTCAGTAATGTGTCTGCATGATGCTTGCATTTAAATTGAATGTAATAATAAATTCAATAGCTCTTAAATACATTCTTTTCAATCACTGCTACTACATTGGTTAATCTCCTTGGATTAAACCCAGATGATCTGATATCTTTGAGGTGACTTGTCTCTCCAGGCACCTTCCCTGTTCTGTGATGGACCTGTCCGACGGCGTGGGGAACCTGAATCTCATGGTGGAGGCTGCGGCCCTGAATCCTGCTGCGGACAGCTCCAACGCACAGAAAGACACCCCGCCTGCAGACATGTTGAGGTTCTCCCTCCACCTCTGCTTTAACACATCATTCATCATTTAACAATGTATTACACCCCACCTCTATTACCTCTTATCATAAAACAATGACTAGAATCTTTAAAGTTGCTAAATGTACTGTTTTCAGAATGAATCAGCAGATGTCCAACCAGTGCTTTGAGATGGCCGTACAGCTCCAAGCAGGTACCAAATACAACTGTGTGTTTTTCCATCATGCTGAGTTTCAATGAAGTGTACAATCTAAAAAAAAAAGGCTGAACATTGTTTACTGTCACAGGAAAAAGTAAGAGATCATGCAGCATATCTCAAGCTGATAGAGATTTGTGAGTATTTGAAATATACATTTTTAAGTGGACCTAGAATGTTGGCCACATTTAAGATTAGTGTTCATTTCAACATGTTTACTGTTAACATGTCTTTTTCTAATGAAATGTTGCAGGCCAGATTATGTCAAAGAGCTGGAAAGAGTCAAGACCCTTAACTTTAACAGCACATTAATACTACACAGGTAAACCGCCGCCTTATCATTTACAATGTCCTTGATATAATGCACAACCAAGTTTAATAAAGACGCAGTAAACTTTGATCAGTCAATGATTGAACTGGTTTCTTTCAGAATGCAGATGTGGCACGCTATTGGAGAAACACTGAAACGGAATGATTCAGAGGCGGTGTAAGTACATTTACAACATGTTAAAACAACTCGTATACAACTATGTTTGATTATTTGAACGACTGTGTCTTTATGTTTCTCTCAGTGCCCTGAAAGCTGGGAATGATCGCTGCATGGCTCTTTGTTCACAAATAAAACTAGTTCAGCAAGTAAGCACCCTAATCATTGTTTATAAAATATTCAATTGGATAAAATTGTATTTTGTATTTCCTTGATGTTGTTGTAGATAACTTGTTTGAGCAGGAGAGTTATTGAATGTTGGTCAGACAGGTATATGGTGGTGAATTACCTCGTAAGACAATATTTGGTTTTGGTAAAATAATTTGAGTAAGTAATAACAACTTAACAAATAATTGCAAGTTTCTTCAGTGCGCATGTCACAAAACGAGATGCATTGTGGGACATGTAGTTTATGAGCAACCTGCTTCTGTAAAGTGGCATGTAACCGTATAATAAACTTATTATATTATTTGCAAGCTCTCTTATTTGAAGTCGCGGGCCGGATTTGGCCCCCGGGCCTTGAGTTTGACACCCCTGATCTAATCAGTTTAAATTATCCCTTCATCTAATACATGTAATATCACTATGTTCTTGATGAGCTTTTAATGAAGATGTCTTTTAAATGATTGTTCAGATTTGAGAGAACGGATTGACTCATACATGTTTACTGCCACAACTTGAGATGTATGAATTAAGTATAGCAGGAAATTGTAAAAACATATTTTAGGCACCAGAAAAATCAAGTATTCGCTATATATTTTTTATATTTTCACTGCTTTGCCTTCTTGTCAGACAGCCCATCCTTACAGGGTGGTGGAGTTGTCATATTAATCAATGCTCTCTTCAAAGCCACTTTGGTGTTTTAAAGGGTCAGTGTAGACTCACCAAACTCTCACAATAACTAAAACGAACAGATAGATGTTGAAAAATACCAGAAACGTCCATGTTCTGTTACTGTAAATGGAGTCTGGTGTTTATATAAAGAGCATAGATAAAGTGTGTTTTCTGTCTGTTTGACCGCAAAGTGAAAAAGTGTAAGACTACACTCAAACATGAACCTTCCTTTTAGTTGTATTAAATAGCTACATCAGTTCACTCATTTGCTTCCTTGCTCGTACTCCTGTCTGTTTGTCCAAACTGGTGCCATCTAGTGTAGGGAATACACTGACTAGAGAAGTCTCTCATACAACCCCAGAACAAACAATGTTAAATTAAACCCAAATAACTTGATAAGCAGGGGAGAGAAAACTGGAACTGGCTGGTTTTGTAGATACTAAAGCTGACAGTAGTTATAAACGTCCTTCTTTATGACCTTGTTATCCAGGAGATTGTTTTCTGGGACTCGAGCATGGGTCTAGGAGGTTTTCTTCCTTTATACACAACACAATAAAGATTGACCTGAAAGTACAGCATCAACAGTGATCATTGAAATTGAGATGATTCATTCTGAACCAGATTCCCTCTGTTTTGTTAACAGGAGTCAAAAGTTCTTCAAGATGAAATTACCGAAGTACAGAAGAAAAGGCTTGGTACGTATGATGGTTTACGATGAAAAAAAGTACAACTATATTTGGAATTAGAGTTTTTCCACAGCTTTTTTAGCAATAATTGTTGTGTGTGTGTAGAAATGAAGCGGCTCATACATGAGAACATGAAAGAGATGGAAGACTTGAAGTCCAAGAAAGAGCACGGGGATACAGAGAAGTACAAAGCTGCGCTGGAGAAAGGACAGGGGAACCTGGAGAAATACAGAAAGATGAGCGTCATGACACAAAACGTCCTCAGGGTAAACAAATCGCACCAGACTTATATTAACTCTTAAATGGGCATTCACTATTTACACTGTTATTACACCCTTATACACCACTAGTACTCCGTTATACACCCATGTTACACTGTTATTACACCCTTATACACCACTAGTACTCCGTTATACACCCATGTTACACTGTTATTATACCCATATTACACTCTATATAAAAGCAATATTACACTGTTATTATGCCCATATTACACTGTCATTACACCCATATTACACTGTCATTATACCCATATTACACTATTACACCCATATTACACTGTCATTATACCCATATTACACTATTACACCCATATTACACTGTTATTATACCCAGGGGTGCACATAACTGGTACGCAGGTACGCATGCGCGGCAACAATCTGAAATGCGTAACGTCACTTGTGTCACAACGCGCCTTTGCGTACCTGATAGGTCATCAAAACAAAAACACATATTTCGTCTATACGTGTTTCTTGTCAACACTCAGTGGAGTAAATTATTAGACATGTCCAAAAAAAACAAAGACATTAAGCAGCCACTTTGCCGTTTCGCTCCCTGCAAAAATCTTCGGACTTTCTATGACTGATTGAACTGGGTGCTGGCTGTGCCGCGCAGGACATAACCGACGGACCTGTGAAGCTTCACAGGAGAAAGAGGCTTAGATCACTGGACGACAGAGTTGGTCGCCGTGTGCACAGACGGGGCTGCTGTTAACGTCGGTGTGTACAACATAATTGTACCAAAACTACATCAACTGGCTGCAGTGGGAGACTCCCCTGTGCACATTCTGTGCCCCGCGCACACACTGGAGAACTGCGCAAAATCAGCTGATCACAACGTTCACGCTCTGTGGTCAAGCTGTTGCAGTTTTATTTACAACAAAGTGGAGTAAAACACACAGCTGCAAACTTACTCAGGCTGTTAATGGAAGAGTTTGAAATCAGACAGAGGTGGAAGAAGTGTTACTCAAGTAAAATTAGAAAAGTATTATCATCAACACCTAGTTAAAGTAGCGACAGTAAAAGTAGTCATTTTGCAGATTGGTCCATTTCATAATAATGTATATGATATGTTTTATAATTATTGATCATTAAAGTGTTTAAAAATTTGTTTGAATGACTTTGTATAGGCTACTGCAGGGTAGCTTGTGAATTTACTCCAGGTGGAACTAAAGTCTGATTTAAGACTTGATTATATTTCACATCATTCATCCAGATCTGTGAAGTAACTAAAATGTATTAACTACATGTAGTGGAGGAAAAGTACATGATTTACCTCTGAACTGTAGTGGAGTAGAAGTACAAAGTAGCATAAATTGTACCTAAGTACAGTACTTGAATAAATGTACTTTGTTACTTCCCTCCTCTGAAATCAGATATAACTACAAGTCATGTGATAATTTCTTAGTATTTGATCCTTCAACTTGGCCTCAGGAAATGCAAGGACTTCACAGTTTTGGCAACAAGTTTTGGAGAAAGCAAATCGGAGGCTTAAAAAGAGACAGGGAGGTGCATCTTCATCATCTAGCATGCAAGAAGTGTAAATAGAGGACAGTGAAGGAGACACTGAGGAGGACAGTGAGGAAGACTGCACTTATTAAAACCACGCTTCATGTGGGGTGAGTACCAAACGCTGTCTCCTGGTACTCATCTGAGTAACTCACTAAAAAAGTTATGTGCACCCCTGATTATACCCATATTACACTTATTATACCCATATTACACTGTCATTATACCCATATTACACTATTACACCCATATTACACTGTCATTACACCCATATTACAATGTTATTACACCCATATTACACTGTTATTATACCCATATTACACTGTCATTACACCCATATTACAATGTTATTACACCCATATTACACTGTTATTATACCCATATTACACTGTCATTATACCCATATTACACTATTACACCCATATTACACTGTCATTACACCCATATTACAATGTTATTATACCCATATTACACTGTCATTATACCCATATTACACTATTACACCCATATTACACTGTCATTACACCCATATTACAATGTTATTACACCCATATTACACTGTTATTATACCCATATTACACTTATTATACCCATATTACACTGTCATTATACCCATATTACACTTATTATACCCATATTACACTGTCATTATACCCATATTACACTATTACACCCATATTACACTGTTATTATACCCATATTACACTTATTACACCCATATTACACTACATATAAAAGCAATATTACACTGTTATTATACCCATATTACACTGTTATTACACCCATATTACACTCCAAATAAAAGCAATATTACACTGTTATTATACCCATATTACACTATATAAAAGCAATATTACACTGTTATTATACCAATGTTACACTGTTATTACACCCATATTACACTCCAAATAAAAGCAATATTACACTGTTATTATACCAATGTTACACTGTTGTTATACCCATATTACACTGTTATTATACCCATATTACACTGTTATTACACCCATATTACACTCCAAATAAAAGCAATATTACACTGTTATTATACCCATATTACACTCTATATAAAAGCAATATTACACTGTTATTATACCAATGTTACACTGTTATTACACCCATATTACACTCCAAATAAAAGCAATATTACACTGTTATTACACCCATATTACACTCCAAATAAAAGCAATATTACACTGTTATTATACCAATGTTACACTGTTATACCCATATTACACTGTTATTATACCAATGTTACACTGTTATTACACCCATATTACACTCCAAATAAAAGCAATATTACACTGTTATTATACCAATGTTACACTGTTGTTATACCCATATTACACTGTTATTACACCCATATTACACTCCAAATAAAAGCAATATTACACTGTTATTATACCCATATTACACTCTATATAAAAGCAATATTACACTGTTATTATACCAATGTTACACTGTTATTACACCCATATTACACTCCAAATAAAAGCAATATTACACTGTTATTATACCCATATTACACTCCATATAAAAGCAATATTGCACTGTTATTATACCAATGTTACACTGTTGTTATACCCATATTACACTGTTATTATACCCATATTACACTCCAAATAAAAACAATGTTACACTGTTATTATACCCATATTACACTCCATATAAAAGCAATATTACACCTTAATTACAATATTATTACTCCCATGTTACACTGTTATTATGCCCCATGTTACATTACATCCATGTCACACCATTATGACACCCGTATTACACCCATGCTACACTGTTATTACAAACATATTGCACTGTTATAAGACCAATATTAAACCAATGTATATGATGCCGTAATTACAATGTAATGACATACATGTTACACATGGACAAAGCCTATCCCCCAGGATACAGAAACGATTTAACAATTTGGCATAGCATATGCAGCTTTTGTATTAAGTAAATGTTTCTCTTCAGGGCATCATCTTGGCCTGCAAAATCAACTGGATGGACGATCCCAAACTTCGAGACATCGTCATGACGCTGGAGGACTTGCCCTTCTATGACTAAAAAACAAATCAATGTATCTTATATTTATACGTGTCTGTATTGTATTGTCAAATAAAGAATCAATAAAAGTACTCAAACCGCTCTTGTGATTTATGGTAAAGGTAATGTAGAGACGTCCAGCAGCCACTAGAGGGCGGAACCGGAAGCAAAGAGAGATTCTCCTCACTCTGCACATCCTGTCAGTGAAGAAGAAAGTGAGGCTACACGTGTTTACAGCCCCCAAGACGAATATACTTTGAATAACTGTTTAACATTTGGATTTCTGGATCTCTAACTAGAATACAACTAATTAAAAATGCCGAAAGTCAAGCCGGAGAGGAGAAGCAGGCAGCACCAAGAGGTGAAAAACCAAGGTATGTTTCTCCAGAAGGAGTTAGCGTTAGCACGATAGCAAACATTACTGTCAGCTGCTGGAGGGAATGGGCTTTAAATGTCCTCTTTATATCATATCCCTGCAACACATACTGAGCAGTTTACTACTCCAGTACCAGTTTAAAAACAACACATTATTGGTATTTGAGGTTGTCAAATCTGTCGCATGTGTTTACAGTAGACATGTTTACTAACGCTCATCAATACATGTTGTGAGACTCACGCCAAAGTGAATCGCTATGTAACGTGGCACCATTTACCTACCAATGTAAATTCACAGACAGTGTTGTAAACATACTTTAAACATTTCGAGTGCCTTTTAGTTATTTCGCCACACTGTTATTGCATGTTTATTCATTTCTTAACTTTAATTGTCATTATCCCCCTCTATAATCTCATGTGTACTACCTGTGTGCTTCTCTTATTCTGCTATAACTCCTGATTTCCCTACACTACAGGGATCAATAAAGGTCCATCTTATCATAGAGATGTACCCAATTAACCAGTTCATTTTTGGAAAAATGCCAATTAAGTTCTCAGTCGCAAAAGTAATGTTATGTACATTTCTGTAATAGTTACATATAAGCTCTTACATTATATTAACACCAAATCATAATGTTATTTGGCTTCTTAAAGGTCCCATGTCATGGCCATTTCTACTGATCATAATTCCATTGTTGAAGTATACTAAAATAGATTTATATTGTGCAATTTTCCAAAATAGCATTGGTTTCTCATACAGCATCTCTGTAAAGTATGTGTATTCACTCTGTCCTAAACGGCTTGTTGGAGCTCCTGCCCCCCCCTCCCTATGAGCCCAGTGGCCATCTGCGAGACACAGCGAAACCCAGCCCGAACACACACACACCGACTCACAGCCTGGCTGAGAGTGTGTGTGTGTGTGCTCACTCACAGCCTCGCCGCATCCCGCCGTCTCAGGGAGGAGAAATCGGCATAGCTGCAGCTGAGAAAAGATTGTGTGTGTGTGAGGAAGTCCCAATCCGCGGACTTAACGTAACGGCTCCGCGGACGTGATCAATGGGTCCATTTGGGTATGGGCACGTCACTGTGAGAAATCTCCAACAAGGCGTTCTGGGGCAGCATAGACAGGTCTTTTCTGTGTTAGAGTTTTACTCGCTACAGGGTGTACTTTGAGGGTTTGTGACTTTGCAGACCGTTTACATGCATAAAAAGCTTCATAACACACAAGGGGACAGGTAATAACCGGAAAAGCATGACATGGGACCTTTAAACTCGAGTAGATTGTACAAAGACTACCATTGTGATCACAGGTTTCACTCACATTTTACTCTTCGGACAAAGCATTTTAATGTTATTAAATTATGCAAGAGCCCTTCAGTTAGAATTGGATGTAAATATATACCTTGCTTTACTAATCTACATCACACAAGCTCAGTACAACGTGTCTCATCTTGTCTGTTGCAGGGATTATGTTTAACACCGGCATCGGTCAGCACATTCTGAAGAATCCACTGGTTGTCAATGGGATCATTGAGAAGGTACGCTGTACTGGTGCAACGTACAGTTAATTTTTTACACACATACACGACTATTTGTGAACAAAGACTCTAATGTTACAAAGATGATCACGATGTACAGTGTTGTTAAACCCTACTCATGGTTCATGATTTTCAGGCTGCCCTGAGGCCGACGGATGTGGTTCTGGAGGTGGGACCCGGTACTGGTAACATGACCGTGAAGCTGCTGGAAAAAGCCAAGAAGGTGAGAGCATGAAGGAGTCAACTCAATATCATTAATTTAGCCAGTATCCCATGTGCCTCTATGCATTTGAACAGAATGTTACATCAGTGTTTCATGGATCGAATGTTGTCAGGGTTATTCCTTTTTTTTTGTATCCAACCCTCATAGAAATGTTGTTTTCCCATCACCTTTGATTTCTTTAGTTTGAGGTCTTCAACAGCTTTTAACAATCTAATTGGACAAAGCATTAGAAAGGTTAACATGTAGCTAACTGACATTTTTTACCACATTTTCCAGCTTACATTTGTCCTTCATCTTTTGCTTTTATCTGTTTTCTTTGTGTTTTTTGAAGTGTCCACAGCGGTGTTACAGTAATTGTGTTTCACTGTCCAGTCATTACAGAAATGTCTATTTTTGCAGGTGGTGGCCTGTGAGTTGGACGGCAGATTAGTGGCTGAACTTCAGAAAAGAGTACAGTGCACGTGAGTGGAGAGGGCGGCATGATTACCACATATACATGTAAACATAAGTATCTGCAATAGATGAAAAGTAAATACATGGTCTATTAATAAAAACATTGTGTTTTCCTACAGACCCATGCAGGCCAAACTTCAAATATTAATCGGAGATGTGCTAAAAACAGAATTGCCTTTCTTTGACGTCTGTGTGGCTAATTTACCTTACCAGGTAAATACATGTTTCCTCCACTCTGCATCGCTTTATCCAGAGTCATTCAAAAACAATCCTGCATTTTATTTTAAACCCAACTCTTCTCAATTTGCAGATTTCGTCACCATTTGTCTTTAAGCTCCTTCTGCATCGACCTTTCTTCAGGTAAGAAATAACCCATGGCTACCGAGAGGACACTGTGTATGTCCATGTTGAGCGTTCAGCATTTCTCTTGTGTTTTACCTTTGCTCAGGTGTGCCGTGTTGATGTTCCAGAGAGAGTTTGCCATGCGACTTGTTGCCCAACCTGGAGACAAGCTGTTCTGCAGATTGTCCATCAACACACAGCTCCTGGCCCGTGTGGACCATCTCATGAAGGTCAGTGCGTAACCTCTGATGTCTAAAAGCAAATCCCGAAAACAGCAAATTACAGATTTTTTTTATTTATTAAAAAAGGTTCCCATCACCTTTTGTAATGAGCCTTTAATTAGTTGTTATCATAATGAATGACCTCATCACCTTAAGACAATGGATAGGGGATATTGTTGTTATTGTGGTGATATGGTGCTAATCCGCAACAAATCCAAATACTCAATAATGTCTTTGGACTCAGAAACGCTCTGTACTGTCTGGAAATCTTTGGATTACACAAGTCAGAAAAAATCCTACGCATCCAGCCCTCCATCCTATTCTCAAATAGTATAACACTTATCATAGTATCATACCCTCATCTTTATCTGCAACTTTGCTGGAAAAACGGTTTAAACAGGAGAAATCCACAAAGAAAGGCTGTGCCGTATTGAATGAGGATTTAAAATGTCAGTGTTATGAATGGAAATTCAAAGTATTTGATACAGTCTTTTGATGAAGTCTTCCTTTCATTCAAGGTTATTCCAATAAACAACTGTGTCTGTATGATATGTTTCCCTTTATCAGGTAGGGAAGAATAATTTCCGTCCCCCTCCAAAAGTGGAGTCAAGTGTTGTGAGGATAGAACCGAAAAACCCTCCTCCTCCAGTCAACTTCCAGGTGAGGTTTGGCTCTATTAACAATTCATTATGTGATAATGCTGTTTGTTTTCTAAATATTTAAAAGTCTGTTTTCTCTTCTCTTGAATAGGAGTGGGATGGCCTGGTCAGGATAGCCTTTGTAAGGAAGAACAAAACACTCAATGCCGCTTTTAAGTAAGTACCTGCTTGCTGCACACACTGCCCCGTCGGCCAAATCTGTTTTCTGTGACAAAAAAAGAAACGGGTGATCATATAGATTCATATTTCCAGGTCCAGTGCGGTTGAACAGCTGCTGGAAAAGAACTACAGGATTCACTGCTCTGTAAACAATGTGGTGAGTCATAGTGTCCTTTGTCCCGCATGTTGCACTCTCAAGAGTTTTCAAAATGTCCAAGATCCAGAGATGGGAAGTAGTGGAGTAAAAATACTTCGTTACTGTACTTAAGTACATTTTTCTGGTATCAGTACTTTACTCCACTACTTATTTTTCGGACTACTTTTTACTTTTACATTTTTCACACAAATACCTGTACTTTCTACTTCTCACATTTTCAAAACGGGTTCGTTACTTTAGTTTTAATCTGCGTTTGGTGGCCGAAACATTAATTATCTAACAATGACATTATTGTTCTATTAATATAATTAATCTAAAGGGAGGTCAGTTACTCTAACTAGGTATGGGTACTTTTTACTTGAGTACATTTCAAAGCCCATATTTCTTTACTTTTACTTGAGTAAGTAGATTAATCACTACTTCTACTTTTACCAGAGTATTTTTAAACATGAGTATCTGTACTTCTACTTGAGTAAAGGATGTGTGTACTTTTGCCATCTCTGCCAAGACCACGCCTCGGCCACTTTTGAATCTAAAATCCTGTTCTTAATCCTGACAGGAAATCCCAGCTGACTTCAGCATCACCAAGAAGGTTGAGAGTGTTTTGCAGGGGGTTGAGTTCAGTGAGAAGAGAGCCCGGACCATGGACATCGATGACTTCATGGTGTAAGTTGAACATCTATTTATCTAATCGACTGAAATAAATAATAATGTTTTGACCTGTTTTTAATTATGACTTTCCTTCATCCTCAGGCTGCTTCATGCATTCAACTCAGCAGGGATCCACTTTACTTAAATGGCAGAGGGAACTAGTGCTACGACTCTTATGTCCTGCCTTTATAACGAGAGGAGTGGAAAGTGCTTTGCTTGGAGGACCTGAACATCAAATGCTTAAATAGTTTGAGGAAATGTTCAAAGATTATTGTAGGATACTTTTTAAGAGCTCATATTGAGTGTGTTATTCTGCCTTAATGAGTTGGGCATGTGTTTGTCAGGTGGAAGCAGTTTGAGCCCTCTTGGTTGTACTAGAGCCTGCCAGTGTGTTTGAGAGTTTGTTATTCATTAATCTGATATTAATACTAATATTCTTAATCTACATTTGTTTTGAAAAAAATTACCTCCTTGTGGAAAAGGTAAATATTTAACAGTGTAGGTTTATGAGTGTCTGCAGTCTATCCATATCATAAATAATTTCAGATTGTCCACGTTTCTTTCCGTGTCAATGTTTTCTTACTCACTAAGACTAAATGCAAATTTCCCCTCTGTGGGACTAATAAAGGTATTCTGATTCTGATGTAGCTACAGATTGCAACGATTGATTGCTCTGTGTAATTGTGTTGTCTCCTGGGTTCTGTAGTGCCCGGAGTCTTGTCTTTTTATTTTTTTCCTCCCAAACCCCATCCCCTCAGGAAGCCTTTTGCCTCCTGTCAGGTCATCATTGTAAATAAGAATTTGTTCTTAATTGATTTTCCTGGCTAAATAAAGGTTCTACTACTACTACATTGATCACTTTCTCCTCAATCCGTTTTTTTTAAATAGGATATAGCTTCGTTTAAAAGTCAAATAAACAAAAAAAAATCACAATTTCCCGGAGCCCTATGTGATGTATATCAGCGCAAAACACGAAATACATTACATTTACAACAATGAGAAGTAGCACATTTTAGAAACTAGAGTAAATCTTTGCCATGCTTTTTGGTAAAACGATTTTTCGAATAATTGAAGCCGTTAGCTAAAACCATAGACTGTAAAGGCTAAAACCGTATTAGCGCTTCCGGTGAGACCCTTTCAAAACAAAACTCCTTGCATTTATCCAAAAATAACGCGGAAGGAAAGTTTAATTTGCTACAAAAAACATCGATATTTTCAAATTGACGCCCGTCCGGTGCTAAAATGCAATAAAGATGAAAAAGGTAGCCATTTATAATCCTGTGTTTCATAAAGGTAATGGTGACATCTATCGGCCAACCTGGGTATTACAACTCAAACCACTTTTACCCGTTGATCAGATGTCCAGTTTAGCATTGTCATTTTCAGATAATTAAACAGTTCACAATCAGCGTCTCTTTGAAAGGTGAACCTCCTTTGTCCCTTTATGTAAAACAGGAAGCAGCTGTCACCATGGATACAATACACATAGCTTCTCTAGCCGTTGTCACTATGTGGTGTTTTATGTAAATGAAAAACTAATCCAACAGTGTGTATAATGCTACAAGATACATGCTTAATGTAAATGTTTAAATATACATTTCTAAATGTCGAGCCCAATATCTGAGGATATATGTGATGACTTGTGTTTTAGTGACAGGTACATGATTTTCCAAGTCAGTAGGGTTTCATAACACACCATTTCTACTCAAAGGTGTTAGAAGATGGCTCTTGTTGAAAGTTATTCATTTCTAAATATATGGAAAACTAATTGTCACAAAAGTCCTTTAAATTAAGCACATTCATCTTTATTACTTAGTAAGAGTTTGCAAACTACATGTAGTCGTGCCGAACATCAAGTGGTTATGTTTCCGTAGGGGCCACTAAAAAAATCTTCAGTCTCTAGAGAGCACGTGGCCTCTTGGGAACGATCTGCTTACTGGCTTGCTCCTCATCTCGGAGTGTAGAGCGGAATGACTTCACTTTATCTGAGAGGAAAATAAATGAAAAAGGGATTAGTGTTTTCTGGAGCAGGGTGTTTAGTCATCATCAGGCCATCGCGTGTTTCTGCCATACCCCGGAGCTCAGTGAGGATTTCTATCTTCTGGTCTAGGATCTGCTCCAGTTGAGTGGCGTATGTTTCCACGTCATAATCCACCTCCTCTGTCATCTCCAGCAGCACCTTCTCATCTTCCAACCAGCGGATAGACTCCTGCTCACAGAAGACACACACATACAGAAAGGCATTTTTAGTTTATGACAGCCAGAGTTGAACTCAGAGGTTATCAATGCAAGTTTGACTTTTACCTACAGAAAACTGATTTTATTTAATGTTTAGAACTTGTCAATGTGAAGCTCACTGTATTTGCATACCGTCAATATGTATAGCATTCTAATGAACCTAAACAGAACATGACGTATCTCTATATTGACATAAAAATGATGAGCAAGAGTTTTCAAAGAGTCTTGGGTTTTTTCTTTGATGTTCTGACCTGGAAAACCGCTCGATGGTCCTCCAGGACCTGCTCCTCCATCTCCACTAACTGAGACACCGCCTCGTGGAAGGTAAATAACTGGGGAGACACCTCCTCCTCCTGGGAACATAGTTACAGGGTCAACAAGAGACAGAAACAGAATATTCACTAACACTTCTGAAATAGCTAAAACATAAATCCAATTACCGTCTACAAGTAATTCATATGGATTATTTAAAAGCACATTTCTCACAAGCAACAAGGTCTATGTAAAATATACCTTAACTATTAAGCTTCTCAACTATGAATTGTTGGACACAACGTGCCTTAACTTTACAGCCCTTTAATAGCAGGTTTGTAATCCGTTTCCAAAACGTTTGGTGACAGGTGTTACATCACAACAGGTTGTATATTGATATGGTAATGAGTTAGAAATAAAAAGACAACCCTGTTAGCTTACATTCTGCTCACAGAGCAGTTTGAGGTCGTCTCTCTGCGGCGAGATACTCAGCCAGTCCTCGCCTAAAAGCTCCAGCTGGTTTACAGCGTGGATGTTGGGTCGGCCCCCGTCCATCATTTGGTTGGGGTCCACTGACAGCTCCTTCACCCTGCAGAGAAAAGGACTTTGAGCCGGGTTGGAGCGTATCTTTCAACCAAGTCTGCGGGGGGCTGCGGTTGGATCTGCATTATGACAGTAACTTGGGGTTTAAAGGACCACAGAACGCACAGGATGGCAGCAACATGACAGCGGTGACATCATGCATGTGGAAAGATGACTGTAGATGATTTGAAACCTAATATAATTCATAAAAGTGGTATTCTCATAACAGGCATGCTTACAGCGCTAATCCATCAATATGGACAGCAGCTAATACCCTATTGGGTCAAGTTTTGTAATGCCATGTATTCTTTGTGACTCATCGCACACAGCTTACACAGTAACAGTTACACAGAGCAAATAAAAGACACACCCACATGGACAGGCGGACGGATGTATTGTTTCTTCAGGATTTAAAAGAAACAAATATTTACACAGCTTAGACAAAGATAAGAGTGGGAGTCAAAGCAAGGGAGGAGGATGAAAAGGCATGCAGATGAGAAATAGAAAAGGACGAGACAGTGAACAGCAGGTGAAGAGAATGAAAGCAGCTAAGATGAGCCCATGGATGTACAGAGGGGGATAAATACCTGGAGGGAGCGCATGCATTATGTGTGTGTGTGTGTGTGTGTGTGTTTATGTGTGCAGTGCTGTGGGGGGTTCTTGACCTGCTGGGGGAGGTAGCAGCAAAGTCATCGTATTCAAAGGTATTGGTAGGCGAGAGCTCAGAGCGACCGCCCTGAGAGAAGGGGATGTCCGACGGACTAATCCCAAACTCCTTCACTCTACACAGCGGCGATCCGCCACACCAGGGCACAGAGGAGCAGAGGGAAACAAAGCAGGAAACAGAGAGGAGAGAGGGGATACAAGAGAGTCAGACAGAACTAATAGAGTAGGCAGAGAAATGTACATTTGACAACTATCTATACAAAAACATCTGGGAGTCAGAGGCATTAAAAGGAGCTATCATGTCGTAACATTGCATCATTTCTGTTTGTTCCTGTGACAATAAAGCTTTGTGTGAATCAGGGTTAGTAAACATATTCCCACCTGTTGGCGTAGCGTAGTGTGTTGAGGGTATTCTCACAGGATGTCATTCCAGGAGAGATTGTTGCAATCTGTGCAGAGAACGTAAAACAAATTATTCAAATGAATCCCATCCAGAAGACACATGGACTTTGGATATGAATCAAGGGCCACAAACTGACCATGCATGTGCGTGAGTTCTCCCCGATGAAAGAGTCTCTCAGGACCTGGGTGAGCTTACTGGCTCTGAATGGAGTGTGGGGCTTGTTGCGGCCCAGAGCCCTGATACACTCCTGAAACAAAAGCAGACACACATTGTTTGGTAAATAAAAGTATCACTTTTTTTGGAATCAGTGCAATTTTGCAGCAGCCGTCTAACCGACAAACCTTGAGGGCCAGCAGGCTCTTGTTGATCTCCGCCCCCTCCAGACGGGTTTGGCGGTCAGCGCTCGATGTGTCGGCCCCCCTCTCGTTACCTGCGAGGTCGATGAGGGAGAACTTGCCGTGCATCTTGCCCTTCCTGCGGAGAATGATCTGGAAAACGGCGTGGCTGCGAGATGAGTGGGCGTTGGCTGATGTCTGCCCTGAGGTTCTGGAAGGGAGAGGAAGGATACAGAAATATTAACATGGCACAAGGAAGAGTGAAGAGCGCACACAAAATAATAATTGTAGAGGAGGGAAAATGTGAAAAATGCGCTTGACTTTATTTTCAGTTATCATGGACTAAGATGTGATATTCTATTAAGAAACATTTGCAGCCTAGTGACCAACTCATTTCATGCATTAAAAAAAGCGATAAGATCATATTATTATCATTTAACAAACAAATCCAGTAAGTCTCACACCACTGACAACCAGATAGACAGTTCCTGCTGTGGTACCTGCAGCTGTTGCCCACTTCTATGAGTTTCAGGACCTCCTCTGTGCACTTGACATCCTTCTCCTGAAGTCCCACAACCTGCACCTGCTGTTTCCCATCCTCCAACACCCTCAGCTTAGTTTTACGATTCAGCAGGTCAAACACCTAAGAAAACATTTACATCGTCAGAATTGTTTTTCTTTTGGGGGTAAAAAACACAAACAAATGATTACTCGTCATCACTTGCCTTTCCGCTGTAGATTTCAAAGAAGGTCGCGTGCACTTGCAGGTCTAACTTCTTGTAGTTGGGTTTCTTCAACATGAGAAATACATCCCGAGCTGCATGGAAGAGAGAAGAGATCTTACACTTCACCTAAGCAAGCCAAACCCATCATAATAAAAGATATTGTAAGGCGTAAATAAAGTATATTTACACTTTGACCAACTAGAAAACATTAAATCAGCTGGAAACACAACCGCTGACTTACCAGCTAATGCATAAATTCCTTTAGAGCAGTCCTGGTTCTTCCCAGAGAAATCTCCACCCATAGTCTGAAAGACAGAAAACAATATCAGTCAGAAACAGGTTTATTACCAGGTAGGAGGAATTTGACTTGGTATTGTGGTGAATACATAAAAGTAAAACAAAAATTAAAAACACAGATAGAAAACTATAATAACATTAAAAAATATAGCAGTTGAATTGATGTAATATTATAATGGTAATATTATATAGGTAATTCCAAATCATTTCCAAGGGTACAACTCTTAACAGTAGCTGTCGCGTCTGATTCGTAGTAATCCCTTTATTATCAAAGGGGTCTAGGTGTGTAACTCACGTGTGTTTTTCCACTGCCCGTCTGCCCATAGGCAAAGCATGTGGCCATGCCCCTCTCAAAAATGGTCTCCACTAGCGGTCTGGCTGTGAACCTGCAGGATGAGACAGAACACACATTTATTCACTAATCCAATGAAAGATATTACATAATGCACACAATCGAATAAATAGGTCAGTTCAGTTCCGCATTATCCATGTTTCAAAGCAAATGAAACAGCTCTGTCCGTGTTTCTTGGTTCGTTGTTACCAACCTGTAAACCATCTCATTGGTGGTGCTGTCGTCGAAGGCGTAGTCAAAGCGGAAGGTCTGGTTCTCCAGGTAGCGGGTCAGGTCCACTTTCTGTTTGGGTTCGTGAACCATCACCACGTCCTTACTGGGGACGGTGAGCACATCCAAATCCTTCATGGCCAACTCTGGAACACCAGCAGAGGCAAGACGTTTAATATCATTCAGACCTTAACAATAAACAAAACATGTGGTTTCCGAATCAAGAGCTTACCTTTCTTGTTGAGCGGACGTTTCCTCACACAAACGCATATTCTGTGCTCTTCAATCTGGACGGTGCAACAAAGACGGACATTTTATTAAATTGTTTTCTAATGGTAGATGTCTACAAATCCAGAGAGAATGAGAAGCTTCATCTACTCACCAGATCTGCCGTGGTCAGGGGCCGGTAGTCCAGGCTGGCTCGGAAATCTCTGATCATGTACATGATCTCGTAGTTAGGGATGGTGGTATCCACCTCCTGAAGGAAGGTAAACAGTGAGGTACCAGCTTAATAACCACAGCTAAGTCATTCCTAGATGTTCAATACATTAAGAGGTTATCAAAATGAATTGAATATATTCTGTGAATTGAGAAGGTTGAATCATGTTGATGTACCTGAGCTCTCTTCTCTCGTAGCTCCTGCTGCTGAATCCGGCGCCTCTCTCTCTTCTCCTGCAGCTTCTCCACCTCCTTCACGCAGTTTGACTTCCTCCTCGCTGCCATAAAGACAAGACAACGGAAGGAACAGTCACTCTACTGCCTTTCAAAGGGTAAGCCTTTCTCAGCAAAAGGGTCTCTTTCTTTCTTCTACTTCCTCAGTCTTTTTCCTCGTCTTGAGCTGTATCTTTCTCTGAGTCTTTCCTGTCTCATGGTAACCCTTCAAACAAAAATGGAGACTTTTTCTGGCTATTTCCTACAAAGCAGAATACAGAAGTGCTGAAGCACGGAGCAGGATGCAGCGGCTGGCACACAGTCCCTCCACTACAACACTAGCTTCCTTCTCTAGATATAAACAAAAGGCCTCCACAGTATGTTTAAAAATATTCATATATGCCTTCAATCTGCATCTCAACACAGCTGGACCAAGAAACTGACATACACATCACTCACGATCTGAGATCTGATCTTTACTGCAATTACGCCAATTAAAATTAGAGGTGGTTTCAAATCAGGTGTGATTATCCAATAATCAACCAGAAGCTTATTCCGAATCTCCCAGGAAAGCACACCCACACATTAGTTTTGTTCCAGGTCAATCACAAAGACTTAGTTACAATATTAAGAAGAACAGAAATCAGCAAACATGTGTGTAAAAGTTCTGATTGCTTGCAGAGATGATCAGAAACAGAGCCATCTGATTGGCCCTGGCACGCCGCACAGCTAAGCCAAAGCTCTCTAAAACAGTCCTGTTGGCTGCATTCCCCGAGAAGCCAGAATATCAGAGCAAAGGGATTAATAATCTGCTCTAATCTGGGAGGAGAAGAGGAGCTGGGTCGGCACCGGGACAGGGCGAGATAAGAGGGATTCAGTTCCATCGCTGTGTCTGGGTTACTCTCTCTAACACGAGGCGGGGGGAACAAGGACCTTTTCCCCCTGCTCCTCTTAGTTCATCAAATGACAGTTGGAGGGAATAGAGGATGAATAAAAGGGTTATTGTTGCTGTCTGAGCCTTGAGGAGTATCGCACAGAGGAACAGGCTAATCCATGCGTGTGCCTGTGTGTGACTCAGCAGAAATCAGACAGCCCAACAACATTTTTCTCTCCCTGTCTAATACCCAGAAAAGCCTGTCTGCTGGATGGATTGTGTTTGTGCTACTTTACCACCACACCACAGCTTCAAGTTGTATTGGACACACAATTTGACTAGAGGACTCTCAGTTTCTATTGGGGGACTGATATTAGAATCACCATTAGACATTGAGGGCAGGGGGAACATGCAGGTGATACATACAAAGCTGTCCAAGATCCTTTCTGGATATCAGCTGATGAGAGGATTCTGTGATAAACACGTGGTCAACAGAAACATGAGACATTACAATTTAACAGATGCTAAACTCCTAGAGAATAGAGTGGTGCAGGAACGAGTCCTAGTTTTTGGAAAATAGCTGGAAATAAGGTCTGAGGTTGACACAAATGTAAAGAGACAGATCACGTTTTGTTCTACGACATTAAATACATCAGCAGTGACACCCATTGGTGATTTTTGAAGAGTTGACGTGTCTGAAAAACGATGGTCGTTAACAAGTGGCTGAATAGGACTACAGAAGTTGTTGAGGACGTTGTACGTCATTACGCCGAACACGTAAACACTCCCGCTAAGTTTGTTTGCCCCTGCGCTCTAGCAAACTGTTAAAACAAACGCTTCAACTTGTACAATTTAGAATCTGTATTTTTGAATACCGATCTTAAAGTGGACCTATCATGCTATATTTGAATAATATAGTGTAGGACCATACCTATATAAGGCATATTTATACTTTTTTTTTTTCAAAATACCAAACAGATCATGCATTTTAGCCATGCCTCATTTCACTCAATTTGAAAAATGTTAGCTCTGTTTTTGCAAGGGTTGATTCTGTGAGCAACAGCACCATCTAGAGGCCTGGCATATGTACTACAGCGTCTCCAGCGCTTTCGAACGGCAATGGCCGTGGCTGTCTCCTCCTGATTGGTGGAGTTGGCCCAATAGCCGTAGCGCCACTTTCCTGACGTCAGTAAAGTGTTCAAATCTGGATCAGTTTTTATCAGATCCGTTGCAGCCCCTTTTTTAGAGATTTGGGTATGGAGGAAAATAGAGAGGGTTGTGTTTTCTGACACTTGGTGAGTTCCCTGGAACACCGGGGACACATATTCATGTATAAAAGACGTACAAAAGTGCATTTCGCATGATAGGTCCCCTTTAAGTTGGCGTGACGTTGAAGTCGTGCGACCCTGCTGCAGTTCGTTTATAGCATAACGTTAGCATTTTGCTTCTGGCGATTAGATTTATGATTCGGAAATGATAAAAGTAGGGTAGACGTGGAGATTATCCGGCTGAACAAAACGTGCATTTATCAAACAGGTTCGTTTTCCACAGATCTTATTTTTTATAGTATTCCAAAATCCTATTGAGAAATCCCATTGCTTTTTTGTCGAGGGAACCCTTACTTACGGGTCGGCCTACACAAATACGTCGTCCCTGCACCACTCTATAAGTTAACTTAAGGCCAATTGCTTAAAACTGGTTCCCTAAAATAACTATTTTCTGAAGAAAGGTCGCAGGTGAGATCACAGTCAAGGTTAATTAAAAAACAGTTTGGATCATGTTACCGTTCTGCAGTTGCTGTGCAGTCTGAGCCTGAGTGAGCTGAGTGGGCTGCAGAGAGGGAGGGGGAGGGGGGGCCGGCTCTGGTTGTGGAGGCGGGGGTTGTCTGGCCCGCGTCGGAATCACTGAAAATACAAAACCACAATGTTTTAGAAAATAAAAAAAATTGAGTCGCGTGCTGCTCACATAACGGGTTTGGACTTGCTATTAAAGCTGAACCCACTGTTTTAAACTTGAAATGACTTAATTGAAATCTGTTTAATGTTGAGTGACTTTTACCCCAGAAAGCATTTATCTAGGTATTCTAAGTAATGTGATAATACTGGACACCTGTGTGTTTTGTACGTATTAAACAGTGCATGAAACAAACCTCGATTATCCCGGGACGGAGTGTCATTCTTTATGGGCGCTATCGTCCGACGGTTCTGCAAGAAAAATCAAAAGAGAATTGGGTTCAAAGATTCCTAATTTCCCTTTTACATATTTAATGGCTGCTCTGAGACTTGAGAAAGGGAACATCCTTTTTTTTGTATTTAGTTTTCAACCTCCTCTGCCTGCCTCTGCAATGTAGAGATACAGAAATAGACAAAGCCTGAGAATCAGATTAGTACCGAGCACAGAGGCCTCATTTATCAACACTAATCTCCCAGATGACACGACACTGCCAAAGCACTCATGTCAAAGTATCTTAAAAAAAGGAATAAAGTAGACCCTGTCCAAATCACAAAAGGCTGTAACTACATTTTTGTGAGGATAATTCCTGTACAGGTGATGGATCTAGTTTACCCCTGGATGTACTTTACAGATGATGGAGGTACACAACCAAAAATAACTTAAATAGTTAAAATAGTTAAAAGCAAAATGACACCATCCTGTAAGAGTGGCATAGCCCAAATTTGAACAATTAAACTGCACATGGAAAATAAACTATTTTTTATCCAAGAAACATCTCGTTTTACATTGCCTGACTTTTTTTTTCACGTTAAATGTTTTATATATTTTACTGTAAGTCAGATGTATTCAAACCTGGAATATTTACCAAAAATAATGCCAGTGTTAACCTGCTAATCGACTTATCTTATATACTGTGTACTTAACAGGACCAATTCGATGGTTCCCTAGGAGGATCCCTGTTCTATATTAAGGTCCAGCAAACTGCAGCATCATAAAAACCTGAACCAGTCGGAGCACTTTACAGACTTTCCCTCACATGGAGGGAACCAATCAAAATCAATTAAATTACTATTTTGTTCAAACTATTTAAATGATATAACAAACATTTGTTACAGTAGTTGGCAGACAGGCTGGCATTCAGGTTCTTACCTTTGCGATTTTATTGACCTTCACACATGTGGGTGTAGGGGGGGGCGGAGTCTCTGGACTTTGGGCAATTTCCTCATCTGGAGCCACATCTGGGTTAAGTGCAAATACACTCTCCAAGTCGATCTGTCCAGAAACAGAAGAGAATTAATACCACCACATCACATGAATACCAATTAACCAACAAATAAGTAAGATGAATGGATATATTGATCGCTGAAGAGTCAAAGAAGCTGAATAAAACCCAGCTTTCAATGTTGTAAAACGTGGGAGAGTACTACTTTGACATAGTAAAAGGTTTGCATATTTTTTTCCAAACTCAAATTTAACTTATTTTCAGAATGTAAATGACATCCGAGTTCAAAAAGATATATATTTTAACCATAAACTGTTCATTATACTTATCCAGACTTGGAAATTACATGAATCAAGTGACATACTTTCCATACTGCATAGGAACCCTTAAAAGTATAGCTCAGTTCTAAGTGTTATTTTAAGTGTGAATCTGAAGTATTGAGTCATTTAGACATAAATCAGACTTGAATCATAATCTAATGACTTTAATGTTGACTTGATTAAATAAAATATAACAGACTTGCATCTTTGTTTGTCTGCACCAATGACTGTGTCGTCTGTGAGCATTGTGCATCAAACTAAGGCAGTGTCATTTATCCATACAGGATCTAAAGCATTGATTCTCAACGACCACACAAGAGGTCCTAAGTGAGTGAATTTACCGTCAACACTACAATGGTTTTTAGATACCAAAACAGCGTAATGGGATTATTTTTGTGTTATAACTGTACGTTAGCATTATCCAACCCCATTCATCTTTTAAACCGAAAACACAGGATGAAAGTGAAAACAGAGACAGATTGAGATGATGGAAAATAGTACTGATTTACAAATAAATCCAAATGACTGCAATATCAGAATGTAAATACAATTGTACAGCACTTATTTTACAACATCTCAATATAATAAGAGAATATATAAGTGGGATGTATAGCAAATATATAATACAAATGTAAAAAAGCAACAAGAGAAGTCTGCTGTATTGTTGTACACTGTGTGAGGTCATCAGTGTACAGAGGGTGATGTCTGCTGCGACTGTATTTCATGCAGGAAGGTTATGTAATCACCACAGCGCCTGAATGTCTTTTTGAATGCATTATTTATTGAGGTGGGGAAGGACAGAATACTCAGGCAGGTGCTTGTGCTACGAGTGGTAATAAAACGTCATTTACCTCTTTCCCTTTAGTGTCTCCATTTTCTATCCACTCCACTGTGACGCTCTCATTGTCCTCGTTCAGTGAGGTCACCATCGACTGGTGTATACGTCCTGAGGAAGTAGCAAAGACAGGGAAGCATAAGATAGGCAGACAAACACTGAGAGGTGAAGGCAGTGTTTACAAAGGCCCATCAAATCCCCTGGCACTAAACCAGGGTATCTGCACATTTTTTAAGTACAAATGTAATGACTTTTAAGACTTTTTTAAGACCTCTAAAAGGAAAAAATAATACCAATACAAAAAAATCGATGAACTAGACAACAGTATAAACCGTTACTGAGTTTAAATGCATTTGAATAACGGGAAATATTCAGTGCACATTACCCAACATGACTGCCTTCGCATTAACAACAAAATAATTGTATGGCAGTAGACCAATGGAAACCAATGGCCCCCCTCCACATTCATTCATTTTGCCCCAGATACAATGTAATACCTCCCCTCCTAAAATTCCAGACCTTTTTAGACCTTTTTAGAACTTGAATATCAAAAAATAAATGTAAGACTTTTAAGACTTTTTAAGGATCCGCGGGGACCCTGGTTTTAAACACTTCAATGAAAATGATGAGAACATTTAAATCATGTCTTTTTACAGATTCACTAACTAATAGCACATTTTATTTTCACATTAACAAATAAACAAAATCAGACAGCAGCAAATAGGTCAGGCTAATCTTCCGATCTGTCCACGAGGTTTAATAATGACCTGTTGGGGAGAATCACTGGTGAAGGAGACAAGCACTGCTGCTGCAGCGAGCGTCTGTGTTTCTCTCCGCCTCTCTGTCTGCAGTGTCATAAACACAGCTGTAAAGAGACGGCTCAGACCCCCATCTTTGTCTATGTGGATCCGACTGTAGGTTGTAAATTCCCAATACAATCCAGGGAAACACCATGTTCCTGTATCCATTATTCAGAGAACCAGTAGCTAGCAAGCAAAGATGCTTTTAGCGTTCTCAACTGCTGAACATTTCACCTTATAATGTTTTCATTTGGCAAATGCAAAAAGCAAATGTAGATTGCTTAAAACAGAGTTGACGGAAAATGTTGGCTACTCAGAAGATCAGAACCTCTGGATGCACAAAGGTCGACATATCCCATATATTATGATATGCATTTAATTTAAATCGATGAAAATTGATTAATTATGACTAGACAGTACTGTACATTTTACTGAAAAATGACATGTGACTATTGTGACTTAACATAGTCACAAATTCTAAAAGCAACAATAATTTAGATTGTACATACATAAACAATTATGTAATAAATAACACTACCATAAAAAAAAGTAATGAACAATTAAGACATCAATCTTCTATCTCGCTCTACCGTCCATTAGAAATGGCCCCCATACATTTCTGTCATTGGTATAGAGCTCATGTTACAGAGACAAGCGTTGGAAAAATAGGCTTCTTGTTAATAAAACACTGAGGAGCTCATGCAGCCTTTCAAACCCATTGACTTGAACTGGCTAAAGTTTACATTTAAAAGATGAAAACAGTTCATTTCACAACAAACTACAAAAGGATTGGTTTCCTTTAAAAACATGTTTGCTCAAAACAGCTTCAATTTGCTTGGCATTAATTCTCTGCAACCAGTCCAACATCTATCAGATGCAGATCTGGTGACTTTGACTCCATGATCATGATTCCCTTCACTACAGATCTCATTCAGTCAGGGGACATCTGCAATAGCGGTGTTTCTGAACTCACTTATTCAGGTGTTTCTTTAATGTGTCACCTGTCTGACTGTACATTAAAGTCGGACATTTTGTATTACTTCTGTGTACTTCAATTATGATTTTGCGAATATGTCTGGTCTGTTCAACTGTGACATGGTAGGGAATCAAATGCTTTGGCAACAGTAAAGGATGCTGGGACAGGCCCGTGGCAGTGTTTGGGGTTACACTTCGACTGAAGGACAGTGTTGAGAGCATACCATGCTGCAATAGTAAGTGCAGAACTCAGCAGAGGATTTACAGCCAAACAGAGAGACAGGCAAGTCCCTCCAAATCACTGCTGTTTCTTTTGGCTAAAGGAAGCCACATGACTCTAATGATGTGGAGAATGTGAATGCCAGGACAGGTTGACATGCTGAGAGACACTAACTAATACTGACTGGGGTTGAAGACATGATACATGTATAATGTGAAAGTAACAGCAATTCTCAATTTCCAAATGGAAAGGCATTCTAAGCTAGGTTGCTGCTTGTATTTAATGTTTAGTTATCGGTGGCACAGAGACGATATACCCTGAATAGAGGCAACAGTAACATCCTACACCACAATGCTAATGTGTAGCGTGTTTCAGCCAAGGGCAGAGAGAGCCAGAGATACAACTGAGCTAGCTCCACACCATCACAGCATTTTTTAACAATACAAAATAACTTTCTCCCTCCAAATCCAGAGAAGGCAGGGTGTCATAATGTGACAGGAGGAAACTGAAAATGACGTTGTATTATAAATTAAACTTCTTAAAAAAGGTTTCTACCTTTATTTCAGCCTCTCAAATATATTAGCCTGATGACAGTTACCAAGTCCAAGCTCAAATAACTTTCTAACAAGTAAATATTTGGTGTAAGTAATTGGTTAGTCACTTATATTATTAAAAAGTGATCACTTTAGATTATGATTTATATTAGTTTAAAAAGGGAAGATAATGTGTCTTGTGGCAGACACTTTATCAACAAGAACAACACACAATGGTGTGAAGCTGTATACTTTGCTGATGATAAAAACCTTTAATTTCACTATCCAAAGGTGTAGTGGCCTGCCCGCCACTTCCTCACTTTCACAAACACATTCGGTAACTGAATTAATTGTCCCACTTTAATACAAAAGACCTGGCTGATTCAGGCTGACATTACTAGTAGTTGAGGGGCTTCAGAGGGGGTGCTGAAGCCCAAGAAAAAAAAAACCTCTTCAAAGCAACAGTTTCACTACAACACTAAAGAAACTGTGTAGGCATGTCACAGACTGAGAAATATGACACAGTCCATAATCGCTAAGCATGTAGGTGACATATGTCTCTCTTGCACACTGCCATGTTTCACTAAGAATTCATGCCAGATAATAACAGATAATCTAAGTCCAATATGAAACATTGCATTAATTATGGCATTAAATTGCATACAAAACAAATGTATTTCACCTACAGAATAGTACAACATAATTCTCTATGAGATTTGGCTCCCATCAGGACTGACTGTGGAAAGGATAAACGCAGGGGGAGCGGGACAGACTCCTGGCAGCATCTAGGGAGCTGCAACAGATGGGGTGGTGGCCTCATTCTGGGTTGAGTCTGAACCAGCCCAGTCACCAACCCCCAAGAGAGAGGGCAATCCCTGCTCTGGATGCTACACCAACCAGCAGGGAAATGGATCGACTGAACAGCTTCTCTCTCTCTCTCTCTCTAAGCCTCCCAAGCGTTTTTTCACATCTCACCCCTGACTTGAGAGTACTGAGGAGGACTGTGTAATCTAATGCCTCGGGATGAGAACGTTGAGGATATCATCATCAAGAACAACCAATTCAACAGTTAAAAACACACCCTTGCCACTAGCTTGGAACCATTTTTTCAATCAAGTACTTTGTTCAAAGTATTTATTTTTCAAGTTGTGCAAAACTGGGTGTAGCTCAATTCTGTAAGGGCCAGAAGGAGTGGCTCAAACTTTTGTTGTCATCTGCATGGCCCTGAAGAAATGCTGTGTAGCTACATCGAGCAGGCATAATAAAGCTGACATTCACATAGAAAGAGTCACACAACAAGTCTCCTCTCCCTTCCCCTGTCTACTTCTCTGTTAACCCTTGGAATAGATTAAGCTAAAGTGAGTGTATTGTAATCACAGCTTCTTCCCTGATGACAGTGTGCACAATGCCTCTGTAAGGAAGTAGGCACAGAGCTATTCCATTAACTAATAATGGTTTGACTTTATTACATAATTAACAATATGTTGGAATGATTTACATCCTCTAATTTATTTGTTATAAGATGTTATATAAGGTGATCCAAAATGTCAAAAACGACCATTCTCTACAATAACCAATGTAATGAATAAGATACTGGGACAGTCAGTCCATGGTGTTATTTTATACATAACATGTCAGATGCTGAATAACTATCGATTCTTGATTTTGAACAATTATAGGCAGAGGTGGAAGAGCACTATTAGTAAAAGCTGCAATACTGCAAATGTGTGTCAATGTATACTTTGTATTAACACATGAAGTATGCCAAGTAACTAGTAATTAAATATGTGAAATAAATACAACATTACCCTACAAAATGTAGTGAAGTAAAAAAGTAGCATAATGTAAAAATATTCCTCATTCATTACAGGGTTTACATCACAACTGGCGTAAGTTCAGTAAACATTGAAAAACCTCAATAAATCCATTACATTGGCCATTAACACCAGGCAAATGGGTAATCTGTTTGTCAACTAAATGAGAAGTGTTTGGTTTTATATACAATCTATGGTTTCACTACAGCGGCACTGTTGCAATAAAGCCGGTAACATTAGCTACTGTTAGCCGTTTAGCTAGCCGCAAGCTAATGTTGTTGTCTATCGAACTAACGATAGCTTGGTTAGCTATTTAGCTTAGCTTAGTTAAATTTCAAATCCATGATGGAGAAAACCATTACGGTAACGTTAGTGTCCAATTTCAAATTGGAAGCACTTGGTTTTATATAAACATTTGAAGTAGAAACAAACGGCGAGAGAAGCTAGCTAACAAAGGTATGAGCTCATTCAAAGGCTTTGGCCATGTTGAAGCCCTCCGCCCTGACAGCTCATATTAATGTTTTCGTGCAGCTAACGTTACGCTCCACAGGAACAACGGTTGCTGCATTCAACACAGCAACAAAGATCCCCAACAACTTGTGCGACCGGGAGAAAAGGAACTTACCATCACTGCGCTTTATCTCCACATAAGTACCAACGACGATCTTCCCAAAACACGACGCCATTCTACATTACTTTAAATGATCAGAAACAGGACTAAATACTTATTATGAATCGGGTAAATGCAGCTACTTCTTGTGTTTGGCCGTCTTTGGTCGGGCAGGAAGATGCAGGAGAGGCAACAGAATGAGCTAGCATAGAGTAGCTACCAAGACTAGCAAAGCATTTCCGGTCTGGTATTTTTCAAAATAAAACCAGGTGACATGTGCAATCTTGAATTACATTGCATGAAGAAGAACCAAAAAAAGGGAAGAGTCTAAAAAATAGGGATTGTAAAGCAGGTATAAGTTATGAGGAATATTGCTTGTGTAAGGACAAATAATTCATAAATTGCTGAGAATACTTCCCCATAAGTAAATCATCTGAACAGTTCTTTCAGCACTTTGATTAATTAAACAGACTTAATACCACTTTGGTAGTAAGTGTTGCTCTATTGTAGTGGGTGGCTTGTGCCACCTGGTGGCACCAGGGCCAATGGCTCTCTTTATTTTGTGTGTGTTACTGTACTTCATCATAACCGTACCAGAAATAGGACGAAATTAACAAAACTGTATGGTTTGCAACCTTACCCTGCTTGCTCTGGTAGAAGATCTGGTAGGGTCAACGTGTTTCCACAGTATAAGGTTGATTTCCTGTGTTATAACACACACACACACACACACACACACACACACACACACACACACACACACACACACACACACACACACACACACACACACACACACACACACACACACACACACACACACACACACACACACACACACACACACACACACACACACACACACACACACACACACACACACACACACACACACACACACACACACACTACTACTGACCCCAAATCATTGGGCTCGAGATCATTCTCTTTCTAGAAGCTACCAGGTTCTTCTGTGGTCCTGCAGCTGTCAGCCCCCCCCACCTAACTATCTCCATGCACACACCTCCTTTAAACCCCCTCCTGCCACTTTGGCAACAGGCATTTGCTGGTGACTTCTCAGCTGTCTGTGCCCTAAATAGACCTTATCAGGAGCAGACCACCTTTGAGGGGGGTCCCTCTCACAGATTGTATTGAATGGAAAATATTTGTTATTGATAGAGCCTCGGATATTTAAAAAAACACCAAGAATTTCTTTGCAAACCAAGTCATCATGGTTTATAATGACTTTTGAAACAAAGTTGTTCTTTGAGGTATTAGAGTGCAAGCAGTCGACCCCTATGTGTGATGGATGGTCCACCTTGGTTCTGTCCCACCTCATTGAGATTCAAATATAAATGTGATGTTAGTGGGGGGAAGTTTCATGAGACAAAAAAGTTTGTCACAAAAATTATAGACTAGAGATTCATATCATCTAAGCAGAACAAGAGACACAGCACACAATCCTAAAGGTACTGTACAGCTTGTTTGTTTTTTATTATCTATTTGATTTTGGTATGCAGACAGTACTTGGTATAGGTAGGCAGGAAGATTGTGCCTACATGATTGGAGATAGTGTCTGTCCATTGGGAAAGTGGCATTTGTTCGAAGGCTCCAACTGGGGTACGAGACTGTGCCCAAATAAGGCTTGAGGGGAAGCCATTTAAAGTTAGAGATAACATGTGCATGGCCATTTGCTACGAAAGACCCAGGTCAGCAGGACATTCATTACTAACAATGGTAAGAACAAAAACATTTTTAATGCTACAGCAGTTTCAATAACATTAGTATGCTAACAGACTATTGTCATCTGTGGGATTGATTGTGAAATATGGGGCTGTTTTGTTCTTTTTTTAATGCTCTTTACTTTTTGAAATGTGTAAAACTGCTTATTTGTCGAATTTGTTGCCTATTTGAAATGTTAGTGTTTGCATCAATTATACCTATTTATAATTAATAGGTAAGCTACCCTTAATTGGGGAATTGTTTATATGATTCAAATGTGTTCTCTTGGTATGAATCTTATTATAGTTACAATACCGCATTTACATGTGATTGAGTGGTTTCCTCTCAAATTGTTGTGTTGAAGCATTGACTGTCAGGTTTGATTTACAAAGTTATGTGATCCGTAGAATCTATGTCATAACTGATAACCCCTGATTTTACCAGATGGGAGACCCAATCCAGTTAAAAGATGAGGGAAACAAACACTTCCAGGCAGGAGAAATCGAAAATGCCATTGAGTGCTACACTAAAGCCATTAAGGGATGCAAGGACAAAAAAGTGCTTGCTGTCATCTACAGGAACAGATCTGCATGCTACCTAAAGAAGGTAAGCAGTTTGGCTAAGCAGCATAAAACATAAACACATACCAAATAGATTTCATTTTAAATTATTGGGGAAATTCACACTTTTATTTTGATGTTTCTGTTTTTCTAAAAGGAAAACTATGCTAACGCAGCGTCCGATGCATCTAAAGGTAGAGTAATACGCAAACCAAACAACAGCAAAACAAAACCAATAAACATGAACTTAAACTACACAACACAATCTAATCCGTTCTTCTTCCTATACAGCCATTGATGTGGACGCAGCAGATATTAAAGCCTTGTACCGGCGTTGCCAAGCTCTGGAGAAATTAGGAAAACTTGACATGGCTTTCAAAGATGTGCAGAGATGTGCCACCATCGAACCAAAGAACCAGACATTCCTGGAGACTCTCCGCAGGCTGGGAGCAGAAATCCAGGCCAAGGTCGGCATTATCAAGTTAATGTAGAATGCAACACACAATACTTTGCATAAATGAATTCAGCACTGCTACATGTATTCATGTATGTATAATTTGGACATGTCAGCATTGGAAAAGGTTGAACGTTTAATTTTTGTATTTTTCCACAGCTCAAGACAACATTCTCCACAGATTCAAGAGTGCAGAACATGTTTGATATTCTCCTTGATGAGGAAATGGAAAAGGACAAAAGGGAAAAGGTAGGTATCCTCCCTGTGAACAAATACTTTTATGTAGATGCACATACCGTAGTTGTGGTTTCACTTCTGCTACTTCTTCTTTTATGTATAGGCTGCCAACAATCTGATTGTGCTGTCAAGAGAGGACGCCGGAGCAGAGAGAATCTTCCAGAATAACGGAGTGCCTCTGCTGCTCACCATGATAGAGACGGGCAAACAAGAGATGGTCCTGGCTGCTGTTCGTACTTTGTCAGGAATGTGCACAGGACACAAAGCTCGGGTAAGCTTACTCTAAAAATGATTCAAGACAAAAGCAAATTCAAAGTGAAATATGCCAACAGTGTAGCCTTCAAACTTCAAAAGTACATCTTCAACATACTGTATCTTTTGCCATTTGAAATAAGAATAATTGTATCTGCTATTCAATTCCTTTAACAAAGTGTGTTGTGTATGTCTTACCACTATACAGGCCATGGCCATAATTCAGATGGTGAGCGTCGATAAGATGTGCAGCATTATGGCTGTCGACAATGAGGAGATTGTGCTTGCAACCTGCAACCTCTTCCAGTGCATCAACGACTCCCTCACTGGTGAAGATAAAAAGGATTATGGCAAAGAAGAGGCCTTGGTTCTGGGTGAGACAGAATCAAATCATCCTTATCTGTAACAAAAAGTAGATTTTATTATAAAGATATCCTCAAAGCTTAATTAAAAAATCAATGGTAGAATGTAAAAAATCAAAATGGCTTGGTCTCTGCTGCTGCTGTTAGTATTCTCTTAGCAATTCTGACTGAGACTTTCTTTTATATCTGCAGATGCATCCAAAGACTTGAAAAACATTCTCCTCGCTCTGGTGGAGATGGTTGGTAGTAAGAAGGTTTCTGGCCATGGCAGAGACCAGGCACTGAATCTCCTGAGCAAGAATGTACCTCGCACTGTAAAGAAATCCAAAGACAACTCCAAGGCCCTCTTCACTATTGATCACGGTGAGCCACACAGCTACATCAGTCACTAAATAGTTTGAGCTACAATCTTTTGCTGCATCCCAGACTCCTGGATAAAGTGTATTTAACATATGTCTATATCATATATATATATATGGGTTTGTTCTCCAGGTCTGAAGAAGATCCTCAAGGTGTGTGGTCAGGTTTCTGAACTGCCCGACCAGCTGCCCATGACGGAGAACACACAGCTGATCGCCAGCGTGCTGCTCACCAGGCTCTACGACGAGCTCTCATGTGACCCTGAGAGAGACAACTTCAGGGAGATTTGCAATGAATATATCAAGTACGACCATAACATAGAGAGTAACCAGTGTTGTAGCTAATCATTTGTAAATAACCAAGCCAACATAACTCACACCATCTCTGCGTCTGTCTTCCTTTTTCCCCAGTTCCAAAATTGATCCCAACGACATGGACAGGACAATCCATGCTATCAACGTCATCTCAGGCCTGCTTCAGGGTCCCTTTGATGTCGGTAACGCCCTTGTTGGACGACAAGGTATAATGGAGATGATGGTGGCACTGTGTGCCTCTGAACGTGAGGTGGACCAGATGGTTGCTGTGGAGGCGCTGATCCACTCCGCCTCCAAGATGAGCCGTGCTTCCTTCATCATCACCAACGGCGTGTCCCTTCTCAAGGACCTCTACAAGAAGACCAAGAATGAGAAGATTAAAATCCGTTCTCTGGTGGTGAGTGTGCCCTGGGATAGAGAAAAACACTTTATTTTTCCTTTCTTCTTTTCTAAAAGCACAAGCATCAAGACATCACAGTATAAACAATACTAGACAGTAACGTAGGGAGCAGCTAAAGTTTATTTATTTAGTCTTTATTTTCATTAGTCTCATTGAGATTAAGATCACTTTTCCAAGAGAGAACTGGAACACTAAACATTCACACGGACACAAACAATAAACAAGTAAAACCCAACAACACAAACACAAGGGGAAAAACTGTACAGGACACATGCGAAACCTCAGGAAATGGAGCCTGGAAGACCATAGTTTGAGGATACATGGAGGATATCTGTAGTATCTAAATATCTTTGAAAAATCTATCAAAGATGTGGCTCATGTACTTGCAGGATTACATTTTTATGAATGAATATTCTCTTGGTTGATTGCACCTATTGTAAGTAGCTTTTGATAAAAGCAACAGCTAAATAAAAAAAACGTGTAAGGTACAGTAGTTAATACTTCTATATTTAAATGAGAAAAAGAGATGTGAGGTCATTTGAAAGCTTTAACAGAAGGGCTTTGTAAGATGTAACTCTAAACTATTGATTAAAGGACAGAAGTCCTAGATAGATAACATAAACACTTTAATTAGACTTTGTCTGTTTGGCGTTTTGGTGCATACTCATGTCCATGTCCCCTCAGGGTCTGTGTAAACTGGGTTCAGCTGGAGGAGATGACTACAGTTTAAGGCAGTTTGCTGAGGGCTCCACAGAGAAACTGGCCAAGCAGTGCAGAAAGTGAGTACTCAAACACACTGTTAAAGTGACTGGGCTGTTGATGATGATGAAATTAATATTAGACTTTTACAAATAAATGCCAAATTCCTAAAGATCACATTTTCATGGCTATACATTCTTATAATATGTATATATCAGAAAGTAATTCAAGCTTGCAATCCACTTAACATACTCACAAAATAAACCAACTAAATTGTCTTTTTTCTTTTACTTTTCTAGGTGGCTCTGTAATCCCAAGATTGATACCAAAACAAGAAAGTGGGCTATCGAGGGTCTAGCTTATCTGACCAATGATGCTGACGTGAAAGATGACTTTGTTGAGGACGAGATTGCGCTGAAGGCCATGTTTGACCTGTCAAAGGTAAACAAATTGAAAAAAAAGACAGAAAAACAAATACAGTATATCAGATTACAGATAAATAACCTCTCTCCATTCACTGTGTTTTTAGTCTACAGACAAGACAATCATCTATTCAGTAGCTTGCACCCTGGTTAACTGCACCAACTGCTATGACAAGAAGGATATCCTACCTGAGCTGGTTCAACTAGCAAAGTTCTCAAAGCAACATGTGCCGGAGCAACACCCCAAGGTAAAAGAGGGAGAAAAGTCAACTAAACCATTGTCTTACACAGAAGATCAGAACATATAATTTGACATATGTAGAGCAGGTTATGAAACACATATGAATACAGATATACACACTTTGCATACTTTTTGTTCCCAGGACAAGAAGGACTTTATTGATCAGAGAGTGAAAAGGCTCCTGAAGGCTGGCATCACTTCAGCTCTTGCTGTCATGGTAAAGGCAGACAACTCCATCCTGACCGACCAGACCAAGGAGATGCTGTCAAGGTGTGTGTGTGTGGTGTGGTGTGTGTGTGTGTGTGTGTGTGTGTGTGTGTGTGTGTGTGTGGTGTGTGTGTGTGTGTGTGTGTGTGTGTGTGTGTGTGGTGTGTGTGTGTGTGTGTGTGTGGTGTGTGTGTGTGTGGTGTGTGTGTGTGTGTGTGTGTGTGTGTGTGTGTGTGTGTGTGTGTGGTGTGTGTGTGTGTGTGTGTGTGTGTGTGTGTGTGTGTGGCTTTTATTGGTCAATCCTGTTTTCATCAGTTGAATCACATACAGAAAGGGACTTCGGTTTATTCCTAAATGGGCTATTGCAGAGATAAGTGTAAGGCAAGGCAAGTTTATTTATATAGCACTTTTCAACACAAGCCAATTCAAATTGCTTTACAAAAATGAAAGACATTAAGAGCATAAAACACATTAGAAACATTAAAAAGCAAAGATAATAAAACATGAATAATACAGGTACATAATAAAAGTTACAGTGCAGTGTAAGATGTGAATAGTTCAATTAAAAGCAGCGGCAAAAAGAAAGTAGTAAGTAGTAAGAGTTGCAGCGGACCTGCAGATTTCTGGTAGTTTGTTCCAGATTTTTGCAAGACCCCTTAGCAAATGCTCACATTCCACTACCCCTAGTCTTCCCGTGTAATTATAGTTATTTTGACAGTTTTCTAACCTTTTTATATTCCTTTTATCCTACTCTTTCAATCATTTTGCATCCCCAGACAACGTATTTCCCCCTGTTTTACTGTTACCCAAACCCATCTTTGACCTTTAAAACCACTTTTCTTTTCAATTTCCAGAATTAGGATATTTAAACCTGTTTTTAAGACTTCCCTCATGAATCTTTGGCTTGCAAGCGAAAGCACTGTTAACATCCATCTTGATGCCTCCATAAATGGATATATTGTAATAAATGATAACTAAGCCAATTCTATATATTTGTTCGTCCTTAGAGTTTTCTTGGCTTTGACAGATGATCCCAAAGATCGTGGTACTATTGTAGCCCAAGGTGGTGGAAAGGTGAGTCATAGGTTTATCAATTGAAACCATGAAATAATTTATTTTTGCATGTTTTGAGAATTGATCAACTTGCTTGTTGCAAAACATCCCACTGTTGTTCACCTCTTACTCTATCCATAGGCTTTGATACCACTTGCTCTGGAAGGGACAGAGGCTGGGAAGACAAAGGCCAGCCACGCCATTGCCAGGATTGCAGCTATTTCCAACCCAGAACTTGCTTTCCCTGGTGAGAGGGTAAGAACAACATTTATTTGTTTGTCCCCTATGATATAATAGTGAAGGAAAGGGAACAACAATTTGAGATAACATTTTATATTGTCTCCCCTGGACTACACACTTCTTACACTTTTGACATTGTATGATTCTTTGCCTCTCCAATTAATGGGATATTGAACCTTGCTGTTGGTGGTATATTTGATTATAACTAATGACAGTTGTTTGTTCTAACTTTCAGTATGTAACGTAGTTCAACAACGTAGATTAACTTTTTTTAAATGAATCCTACATCTTTCTTGTTTGTCAGGTGTATGAGGTGGTGCGGCCTTTAGTCGGCCTCCTTCACACAGACAAAGACGGGATGCAGAACTATGAAGCTTTGCGAAGCCTCACCAACTTGGCTGGTTTCAGTGAAAAACTAAGGTAACATGTTATTATGTTCACTGTGATGTCACTAGCTCCTTTCCTACAAGTGCATTTCCTACAGCTTGAACAATTTGTGTTATTGTGACCTTTAACCTTGACTTTATCTGTTTTATAGAGTGAAGATTATAAAAGAGAAAGCTATCAGTGACATTGAAAACTACATGTTTGAAGATCATGACCAGATCAGACAGGCTGCTACTGAATGCATGTGCAACCTAATTTCATGTAAAGAGGTGAGAACGGAAAAAATAGCTAAACACCTTTCATTGTAAAATAGCTGCATCAACGTAGGAAACCAGTTTCCAACAGGTGTCGAACTTTTGTTTCTTAGGTCCAAGAGCGTTTTGTGTCCGATGGCAATGATAGACTGAAGCTGCTGGTACTGCTTTGTGGCGAGGATGACGAGAATCTTCAGATCGCTGCAGCTGGAGCTCTCGCCATGCTCACTGCTGCTCAGAAGAAGACCTGCAACAAAATAACCCTTGTGGTATGTATGATAGCATTCAGTAGTGCTTTAACTTGTAGGATAAAGAAAAGTATAACTTCAATTTCACATGTTGTGTCATCATCGTGACCAAGCTAAGACAAAGCTGATGACATCATCTCTGGGATATTACAAAACTTCTCAAAATGCAGAGTTTACTCCCTGATGGTGTATCTGAAGTGTCAATCAGGGGAAATCCCCTCAACGGAAAATAACATTTGCATTTGAGTCATACCACACTATCTTACACATAAATCCATTGCTAAGAATTACACAAAATATATCATATCCAAACTACCAAGAATACAAAATAAACAACATTTTTGACAAAGATTTCGCATAATTTACAAGTGTAACTGATTGCTCTCTCCTCACAGACCACGCAGTGGCTTGAGATCCTGCAGAGGTTGTGTCTCCACACCAACCCCAATGTACAGCATCGTGCCCTTGTTATTGTCTACAACATGCTCGACTCAGACAACAGTGAGCTGGCCAAGAAGCTGATGGAGTGTGAGCTGTTGGAAATCTTGTCAGTGATTGGCAAGGCAGAGAACAATCCCAAGAGGCAGCAGGCCATCGATGCGGCGCGCACATGCCTGGTCAAAGCTATGGATCTTGGTCTCATCAAACCGTTCGCGACCCCCTCTTAAAATGCTTTCTACGAGGAAAAAACCCAACAGTGGACATTCTTCTTTATTTCCTTTAAATACAGACTTGTTTCCAAATGGTTTTCTCATTGAAGAAAAAAAAGAATTCTCCAACCTGGCTCTAAAGATAATGTCTCACAATATAAATCACTGTTTTTATTTGTAATTTTTTACAGAGGGTGTTTGTTGCGTAGGTAGTAGAAAATGCACACATGGTGATTTCCCCTGACCATGCATTTTTTTGTCTTTATTTGAAGATTTTAGAAATGTATTATTTCTATTTATGTTGAACTGTAACTGTGAATGAATGATTAAATACTGAGCAGTTCACGTTTTTGCTTCACTGTTTGCTAAAATATACACTTTAAATAATCAAGCGAGAGCCAGGGTTGCTATGTGTTTTTTTGGAATGTTGTAGCATCATGAAGGAAATAATTTATTTCCAGTGGCAACAACAATGGGATGCAGACAGCATAGGAAGTCAATTCTACAACATTCAACCGTCAATTAAATCAGGCGGCAGAGTTTAAACTAAAGGATGACATCAAATTACCAAGAGTATAGCTGGGTCATTATCGACTGGCAAGCAGTTTTTGCTTTGGGAAAACACAAAGATGGCAAATGTGTACACTGTGGAATACTGGACACTGTTCAGTCCTGATAAACTCGCTATTTTATCACCAAACGCTGTGTGGTGGTTGACCGCAACAATCCTGACAAAGCCTGCATATACCATCAGTGGAGGATGATTCATGTGGATTAATATGTTTGGACCGGAGGGTGAGGGTGAGGGTGACAAACTTAAGTTTCACTTTACTTTTTAATTTCAATTCCAAACTTGCTTGGTCATAAAGAATATATGTTTCTCTGTTGTCCACGTTCAAGAAGCATAAAACAACACCATAAGAGCACGGTGCAAAGTTTTCTATGCGTTTACATATGGCAAGCCAATTTAATGGCAAGCCGATTTAGCTTTTATTCATTTCTGGAGGATATCAAAAAATAAATTCTTACTAATAAGAACGCAAATTCAATTCTTACTGTTACAATTGTTATAATCCAATTTTTATTCATAACTAGTAACCATAGAATTCCTGATATCAAAAAAGGATTTTGAATTAGTTCAAATTGTATTTCCTGATATCAACAATTGGCATTTCGACTAGTTGAAATTGAATTCTTGATATCAGAAATTGGTATTTTTACTAGTTCAAATGTAATTGTAACTCGTAACAATCATAAATTGGCATTTGAACTAGTTCTTATTATGCATCCATGTAGTTCGCTGTATAAAAAAACTGTAGTTTCCCCACAACAGACGCACATTTATGACGTCCGCTGCTGGCCCATCATTAATGCGTCCGATAGTGAAAGTGCAGTCGGATTCTCTAAAGTACCGCAGTCTCTTCTCCTAAATCCTTTTGAATTCTCCTATCCACTATCCCTTAACCCCGTGACGTTTCACTCAGAGGTCAAGGAATAGACGATAGGGTTAGACGTTAGGAGCTGATTTTTGGATTATCCGACCGCAACCCTGCAGTGTCTTTTCCTAGAGCGAAATAATGCATTTAGAGAATTAAAGAAAAACATGACACAAAATAATGTTATAGAGTTTCAAAGGAAAAGGGCAGCTGCTCGAAGGACAATAAAATATACAAAAAAGAGAACATGGAGAGAATTTTGTTCTACCATCGGCAGAGGAGTAAAATTAGGTGATGTCTGGTCCATGTTTAAGCGGATGAGTGGGAAAAGGAAATCCATTAAAATTCCAGCTTTGGTTGATGGGGAGAGGCTGGCAGTGACAGATAAAGAGAAGGCAGATATGTTAGGAAGGACACTTGCAGCAGTACATAGTGGGGAACATCTCAGTGATATTCATAGACAGCAAAAACAGCAGTTACTAGCAGAGAATGAAAACGTGAAGGAGAAGAGACAGGATGATAGGTCAGCTCTTGATGTGGAATTTACAATGTCAGAACTCAAAATAGCCTTACAGCACTAAGGCCTGTCCTGGGGCTGTATACAGGATATACAGCCCCAGGACAAGACCAGCTATGCTATGCTATGTTTAGACAGTTACCTATGGAAACTATGACAATGGTGCTGAGTCTTTTCAATCAAATCTGGAGAGAAGGAGATATGCCAAGTTTGTGGAAAACAGCAGTCGTGCTACCATTCAATAAGCCAGGGAAAGATACAGCTAACCCTAGTAACTACAGACCAATAGCTCTTACATCAAACCTATGTAAATGGATGGAAAAGATCATTGTCCGTAGGCTCTCACATGTACTGGAACAGAAAGGGCTGCTGAGTAGTTTTCAGAGCGGATTTCGTAAAGGGCGGTCCACAATAGATGCTTTAGTAAGAGTGAGTAATGATGTGGAAAAAACATTGAAAATGAAAGAGATAATGGCAATAGTGTACTTTGACATTGAAAAGGCGTATGACTCTATGTGGAGGGATGGGTTACTGATCAAATTGAGTAGAATGGGTATTGGAGGGAGAATGTACAATTGGGTAAGGGCCTTTTTAACAGACAGGACATTTAGAGTAAAGGTTGGAGCAGATATTTCCAACTATTTTGAAATAGAAAATGGTATTCCCCAAGGGAGTGCAGTCAGTCCAATATTATTTAACATCATGATCAATGATATATTTACATGCTTAGACACATGCATCCAATCGGCTCTATACACAGATGATGGGGCTATTTGGATGAGGGGAAGAAATGCCCCATACGTAATGGAGAATATAGCTAGAGCGATTAAAAAAGTGGGGAGGTGATCATATAACTGGGGATTCAAAATGTCAGAAAGCAAGTCATGCTACATGGTATTTACAAACAAACGCAAGATTGATGGCCAACAGCTAACACTATATGATCGTCCAATGACAAAGGTGAATGAGTTCAAATACCTAGGACTGTGGTCTGATAGCAAATATACATGGAAAATGCATATTAATCAAGTGGAAACAAAATGCAAAAAAGTATTAAATTTATAGCGAGCTGTAGCTGGATGCAACTGGGGCGCAGACAAACAAGCATTAATAGACATTTACAGATCAATTATGAGGTCCACAATAGACTATGGTTGTATAGTGTATGGAGCAGCAGCAAAAACATCGCTTTTAAAAATGAATAGAATACAATATAAAGCATTGCGGCTGCGTATTGGAGCGATAAAGTCATCCCCTATCAATGCAGTTCTGATAGAAGCAGGAGAGACACCTCTGGAGATCAGAAGAGAGAAACTTGCTCTGTCATACTGGGTCAGGGTACAAGGAAGTGGAGAAGAAAATATTACAAACAGAATATTACAGGATTGCTGGGAATATGCAAAATTCCAGGGACGTGGGTTTGGCTGGACGAGTAAGGAAAGAACGAGGGCATATGGAGTGGAGACTATCACGTTTGCCAAAGCAACCCCATTTAGTAGTGTTCCCCCATGGCTTTTCCCAGAAGCTAAAATAGATATGAGTATTGTAGAAAGGAAAAAAGAGTGGCAAATAAATGAAGTGGGAATTAAAACAAGTATGTATCTGAACGAAAAGTGCTACAATTACCTAAAAATGTACACAGATGGTTCTAAGAACAAGGAAGAGTGTGTTGGAGTTGGTATATACATCCCAGACTTTAAAATATCTATTTCAAAAAGAGCGTCTGATCAATTATCAGTGTACACAGCAGAAATGCTTGCTGTAATAATAGGACTACAGTGGGTTGAAGAGGTCAGACCAGATAGGGTGGTGATATGCACATTCATTGTCCATATTACAAAGCATACAAAAAAAAATGTATATATGCTGACAGTTATTTTACTCTTATTTTTACTCATCTCCTATTTCATAGTCTTTTACTATTATTATCATTATTATTTAATTTTTTCTTTTCTTGATTTTCTTTTTGATTTTATTAATCTGTGTGAATCTTTGCTGTCCTGTTTTTTCACGCTTACACGGTTGCTGCTTTGTACAACTGAATTTCCCCACGGGGATTAATAAAGGTCCATCTTATCTTATCTTATCTTTCTGCTGGGTGCCTGCACATGAGGGGGTGAAAGGGAACGAGTGTGCTGATAAATTAGCAAAAAGTGCACGACAAAAGGAAATAACATTACCAGTTCAACTTGGTAAAGGAGAAGGAAAAGCAGTAATTAAGAAAAAAGGGATGGAGATCTGGCAGAAAAGGTGGGAGAAAGACCAGAAAGGCAAAGAGTATCACAAAGTACAAAAGACAATTACAATTAATATTTATAAAGAAAGAAACAGAAGGGAGGAAATCACGATAGCTAGACTCAGAATAAATCACACGGCTTTGAATGGTACGCTGTATATCATGGGGAAAAGTGACAGTGACAAGTGTGGGAACTGTGGAGTAAAAGAAGATGTAGAACATATCTTGTTACATTGTGACATCTATAAAGCTGAAAGAGAAAAACTAAAGGCTAAAGTTTTAGAGGCAGAGAGGGAATGGAGTGTGGTTGGTGTTTTGGGAACAAAAGGAGAGGGAGTAAGAGCTACCAGAAAGGCACTTTTACATTCTTGAGTGAAACTGGGGTAGGAAAAAGAATTTAACATTAGGTCAGGAAAGAACATAGATTTTTATTTTAGTTTTATTTATTTCATGTTTTTGTTGATTTATTTATTTATTTAGATTAGATCATAGGTTAAAGAGTTGGAATGATATGATGATTCATACTCATGTACAGTAGGTGGCGGTATGCACCTTTTAAGTTGTTTGCAATCCGCCAAAAACGAGAGAAGAAGAAGTCTCTTTTCCTAACTGTTCCTTAACCCCGTGACGTTTCACACACAGGTCAAGGAATAGTAGATAGGAATAGACGATAGAAGCAGATTTTTGGACAATTCGACTGCAACCCCAGTCATGCCAACTAGAAAAGGCTGTGTCCTGAAATGTGAGGGGAAATCTTGTATGTTTGCCTTACCGAAGGCAGAACCACGAAGAAGTCAGTGGTTGAAATTTATTTTTAACAATGTTCCTTCAACGGTTCGAAATACTGTACTGTGTGCCCGGCATTTCTCGGACGACAGCTTCACAAACCTTGCACAGGTTGAAGCCAGATATGCAATGCGTCTAGTACTAAAGGGCGATGCTGTTCCTACTTTGTCTGGACCAGCGGGAGATTCGGTGACACAACCTGTAAGTATGCATTGTTATTTGTGTATTTGTGATGTTTAAAACAAACAAAGTATCTACCACGACTGTTTAAACGTGTAAACGTTTTTCGGGCTGCTAAGCCATTGACACAGTGCTAACTGGGCTAACTAAGTTGCTAGCGTTGTGTTAGGGTTAGGAAGGATGGCCAAAAGATGGGACTTTAAGACAATAGTGTGCTGGATATGTATAACGTTGTGTTCATGTTGCTTTTGTGAAACGTAATGTTGTTTGGCATGTGTTAGAAGCTTCAGAGCCAGCAGATGTAAGTTGCCTTCACAAGATACATGGAGGGCAGCTTCAGTAAAGTTACTGGATGTAATAATACTGTTGATGTGGCACGCCCGCGAGAAAGATACGATGTTCATGCTATACTTTATTTCAGAATCAACGCTGGATATATGCATATTTGGATATGACTTGGCACAGTGTGGCTTTTGTTTACGCATCGCTAACACTCAGACCATATGTTCTATGGGAGGGACTTTGAGTTTAGTTTGTATACATTATGGCATTGTTTTTGTTGTAAACACTGAAGAGACAAGTTATGTGCTGTATCAGAAACAATGCGCCACCTGTTTTGGCTGTAGTATGGCGTTTATTTACATTAGCAAGTATCCCTTACACTCAGAGCTAACACTACACTGTACTGGAGAGAATATGCTTAAAGTAGCCGGATACATTGTAGTATTGCTACCTTTACATAGATAATAAGTTGTAGATCATTTGAGTACTTCCACCTCTGCTCAGACATAACACTGTACAGGCGATCCAATACAATAGTTATGATTCAGTGACAACGTTATAACTCTCCTATGTAATAACCAACAACACAGATTTTCAGATAAATATCAGTTTTTGCATCTATCTTGTGAAACATTTTGGGACGTCAGAATATAAGTGATTTTCACATTGCAGTTACTAATCATGAATACAAAATTAAGATGATGTTGTTGTTTCCTTGTAACAGGTCAGCCAATTTCAAAAGTTACCTAGAAGGAGGGATGCTGCTTGTCAGACCGACATTCTACACAAACGTACAGTTCGCACACAGTTGTCTTTGCGTACCTTTAGTAATCCATATCGAAGTTCTGGTTAGTAGCTGTCTTATATGCATGTTTTGGTTAAGTTTGGTGTTGCTGCCTTGAGTTGTTGTGCTTGCAATTACAATGATTGTTTTATTATTATTTATTAATTGTAAAATGCAATTATCTTACAGCTGTCCAGACTATAGATTCCAGCAACTTTGATGTATGGACATCAAATCTTCTCGAGGCAGCACCCTCTTTTATATCCACCCCTACAGAGAGACCATCAAAGAGACGTCGTGTGGACCCTGAGGAAGAAGAAGAAGAAGAGGAGGAGGAGGATGGCAGCTTCTCCGTGGTGGCTTCAGACGGGCTGGATGATACCTATGACCCAGCAGAGTCTGTCACAAATGATACAGAAAAAACAGACATGTTGTGAGTTTAAAAAATATCATCTTATCTTTAGCGATGTCTTTGACAAACACTAAAAAAATGTCTTTCTTTGTTCAGTAATTACAACCATATTTTAAGAATGTAATGTTTAGTACTTTTAAAAGCTTTTTTAAAGATAGTTTGTGGTATTGATCATAGGTATTTGTAGGAATGTGTTGGTGGCATGCACAGGCTGCACTGCTGCATGATTCAGCTTTACACTGGCAGTTAATTCTGCGTGTAGTCCATGGCAATGCTGTCGCAGAGGGTAGGGAAACTAACATAAACACCTCGTTGTGTGATGACATGGGCCCTTTCTCATTTCTCTAAGGGATCAGGATACAGCCGTTCTGTATTTTATTATGTGAAGCACTAAATGGTTTTAGACAAATATCGACTCTTTGTAGATATCTACTAAACTAAAGCATACAAATAAAGAGAGTAATGTAGGCCTGTTATACTGAGTGATATATATTTTACACACTGCTCTGCTTTCTGCACGGACCTCACAGCTGTTCTCACTGTAAACATCGCGTCGCGATGAAAGCAGTTAATAAAATAATATCCCGAGCTGCAGAGCATGCATGCAGAGCTGTCATTGGCTGAGATAAGTCCGGCCGTGCGTCACGTCTCTTTTAAACATCTCTGTTGCCGGAAATACATCCGCGGACTGGCGCGGAGGACCCATCAGTGTATCCTCGATTATAGCTCCTCCAGAGAGCCTCCTCGATCCTCGGTCCTCGAAGTGCATTTAGAGAAATGAGATGTCCTTCAACATGGCGCGCTGAAATCCATTTCCAGGTCACTACCGGAGGACCGAGGATTCGAGGAGGGGAAATTAGTGAAATGAGAAAGGGCCATGCAGTTTTAACAACACCACAAACCAGTGAAGAAGGAAATGTATTACCTTAATGAATATGAAGTATCATTTGAAGTATCATCACATACTTTTAGACTAGATAAAGACACACACACAGCATCGTAGATCCGTCTACATACTCAGCCGCTCTCTCAGGATACTTCGTCAGTAAAAAGAAGGAGAGGCGTTTGTGTTTGTTTGCTTTCACAGAAAACAACAAAAGCATTTGCATAAGGTAAAGAAAAATAGAGGCAATCTTGATATTAGATCACACCACCCACACTACTTCTGGCACCTTTGCTCACACCACACCCATCTTCGAACTCTGCCTTTACTTTGATCATGCAACCTCTTTAAAGTCAACTTTCATTTTGACACAATTTAAACCTAAGGTTTTGTGACTGCATCTTTCACGGTTGGGGCGTTATAACAGTGACTGCTCACAGCCAATCAGATATAGAGACATGTGGTTAATTCCTGAAAACCTCTTCTGTGGTAGTTCCCGCTACAGGAGGTGTCTCATTTGCAATTATGACACACACACACACACACACACACACACACACACACACACACACACACACACACACACACACACACACACACACACACTAGGGCTGCTCGATTATGGCAAAAATCATAATCTCGATTATTTGGGTCAATAATTGATATCACGATTATTAAAAACGATTATCCATTTACTTTGAAAACATCCATTTATTGAAAAGAAAAATGTGAACAGTATGTTTTTAACAGTTGATTACCCTGAACTTTAAGTATAATTCAACTGAAAAAACAATAAAAATAAAAAGTAAAATAAAATAAATAATCGTTTTATTTCGATTATGTTGTTTTCATAATCGTTGCAAGCCAAACTCGTAATTGCAATTAAAATACGAATAATTGAGCAGCCCTAACACACACACACACACACACACACACACACACACACACACACACACACACACACACACACACACACACACACACACACACACACACATGCAAGAGGAAGTAAGGTGCATTGCTGTGTGATGGGGCATAACATCTCTCTTTTTTTTTTTTACAGTGGTAAAGAACACATTCCCTATAACATCAAGACATACATAGTGTATGAGACCTGCATCATGGAGCTTTTCGAAATGTGTCCTGTGTGCCAGCGAGTGTGTGATGTTCAAACCCGAAGGATGGGTACATTTCTATCAGTGGAGCAGCTGTGCCCTCATTGTCAGTTTTCCAGACTGTGGAATAGCCAGCCTATTGTACGGAGTACTCCAGCTGGGAACCTACAGCTTTCCACTTCAGTGTACGTCAATGGAGAGTCTTTCTTCAAACTTGAAAAGGTAAATAAACAACAGGTATACGGTTTTTATAAATTGTTAAATATGTCAAATAATGTTGTTGAATTATGTAAAGACTTGTTTCTATGAAAATCCATGGACTGCTTTTGCAGAAACATTTATTTCCATCAATTTTTTTTTAACCTCCTTTAGGTCTTGAAAGCAATAAACCTACAGCTTTTCGAGTACGACACCTTCCTAAGGCATGCCAAAATGTTCATCGAGCCAGCTATCGTGTCAAACTTTAAGACATCACAGGAAATGATGCTTCGGCAGCTCAGTGAAGAGGACAAGATTATACCTGGTGGTGACTTGAGGGCAGACTCTCCTGGTAATTATATTCTAAACATTGGAAAGGTCAAATGCCCCACACTTCAATCAGAAATAGTATTCATCATACAGAGTAATGTAAAGATTGTACAATTATTTTCACAGGCCACTCTGAAAGGTCAGGCAGCCACACCACGATGGACCTCAAGACCAACAATGTTGTTGACATCCCGTTGTTTAAGGTGAGTGGAAAATTAAATATAAACCTTTTTTTAAGTTTAGTTTCACACGGTTTGCACATGTCATGCATTTCAATAAAATGTCTTTTATTTATGTATATTGCATATGTTTTCTGACAGAGCGATGAGGTTGGTGGAAGCTGTCGGATGGAAAAAGAAGGTCTGGAAAGGGGTCTGGCGTTGTTGCAGGAGCATGGTGTGACTCTGGTTTGCATTATCAATCACCGTTGACCCTTAATACAGAAATTCAATGTGTAAACGAAACATTCCTTTTTTTTAACGTTTGCACAGGTTGCCTTGATGACTTGATGGCCCTCATCTTTGATGAAAACTTTGTGGACCCGGCACCATTCAAAGAGGAGATTTTGAAGGTCACCATCACAGAGGACCTGTGTGCTCAGGACGAACGGCCTGTCAAGGAGGAGGTCATTGAAAGCTTTGTCACCCAAGTCAAGACAGAGGCTTTCTGAATCCTGCATAAAGGTTTTGGGGCAGGCACATACTACACGGGCAGGAATGATGACTCTGATCCTGCGTCTCAGGAAGCCCTATAGCACCAGCTCACAAAACCCTTTAAGGCTGGATACTGGTTACGCCTGCAAGAATTGCTCGGTCAAAAGATCACTAAAACATCTATCTTTGATGTGTTTAAAGCTACATGTATTCTTTTATGGGTTAAGTGAACCTTTTTTTGTAGATGACCGAGACAAGTTGAAAGTGGGACAAAAAAGGTAAAACACTTTGCAGTTTTAACTTCCATTTGGAGTTATGACAATAAAGGCTTTACAGTTTCTATAAAATGTGTCATGATTATTTATGTTTCATAGATTCAGCAGCTGCAGATTAAATGATGCGATGTGAAATATAATCAACATTTAAAAAGACTTTAGTCACACCTGGAGTAAACTCACAAGCTGCCCTGCAGCATGCAAAGTCATTAAAACTACCTGCACCTTTACCAGCTTTGAAAAACACAATAATTATAATCAAAACATATAATATATTATTCTGAAATGGGCCAGTTTGCATATATGAGTACTTTTACTTTTGGTACTTTAAGTATATTTAGATGCTTATACTTTTACTTGAGTAACATTTTTAATGCAGTAGCCTATTTTACACTCTGGATCCTTTACTGTTACTTACTACAACAGGGGTGTCCAAACTACGGCCCGGGGGTAAAATGCGGCCCGACGAGCCATTTATAATTGGCCCTCATCAAATTCAAAAAGTATAATGAAATATGGCCCACAAATGAAACTTGTGCTCGTCATATATTGTACTTCTTAAATGTAATATATATAAACATATATTACTCCGTAGTAGGCTACTCATGTGTTAATAAGCCAATTTTTCTAATAAATTCAGTCAATTAAAGTTTAAAACAATTTCTAACAAATCTAAGTTGATAAGAAAAAAGCCCAATAACTTATTTGTATAACAAACTTGAAATAGACCCTTCATATTTCCTCTTATTAAGCAATCTGAGGCTCCTGTTTTAAGGAATGAGCTGCCAACTAAACAAATGAAACCCTATTGAGAGCTGTGATGGAGGCTGTTTTCTTAAAGCATATTCAAGTAACAAGCATCATTTACCTACATTTGATTGATTTAACTTACTTATAACAATGACTGTAAATTCCACATTGTTGGTAAAATAATATTTTACATCTTTGTAGTGTGTGTGTGCTCGCGCTTTTGTGCGTGCTCTATAATGCGTGTGTGTGTGTGTGTGTGTGTGTGTGTGTGTGTGTGTGTGTGTGTGTGTGTGTGTGTGTGTGTGTGTGTGTGTGTGTGTGTGTGTGTGTGTGTGTGTGTGTGTGTGTGTGTGTGTGTGTGTGTGTGTGTGTGTGTGTGTGTGTGTGTGTGCGTGTGCGTGTGCGTGTGCGTGTGCGTGTGCGTGTGCGTGCGTGCTCGGTGCCCCCCCCCCGTGCGTAATTAGCACATCGGACAGCACCTCAGCACCCCCACTCAAAATACCTTCCCGCGCCTCTGTATAACTTCATTTATGAGGCAAGTATTGAGTGGGAGTATCTGCGCCTTCAAAGTTGGCATACCCCTTGCACGACCTGCCGGCTGCGCGCTTCCTGTGTCAACACCCCTCAGCCCGATGCTGTCACCATCTCGTAGTGATGGGAATTCCGGCTCTTCTTGGTGAGCCGGATCATTTGGCTCGGCTCACCAAGAAGAGCCGGCTCTTTCGGCTCCCAAACGGCTCTTCAGTTTACCACATATTATACCTTTTATAATTCAATCAAATGTAGCCTTGTTTTGACTAATGATTTATATGTGTACACATATCACTTAAATTATTCAATACATCCTTTGTACTGAAGTATTCAAAAGTAAAAATTACATGTTTAATATCAATTATTTGCTGTGGCCAATTGTTTTCATTGCATTTACAGACCCTTGTATCTCTCTGATACCACCCAATGAATGCACTGACTTGTTTGTAGAACCACGCTACACAAAGCAGATAGCAACACCTATAACAAAACCCGAGGTGACAGGGCTTTCAGTGTTGCAGCTCCTAGACTGTGGAACAGCCTCCCAGTACATATCCGGACTGCTGAGTCTATTGAACTTTTTAAATCTCAGCTAAAAACTCACCTCTTTGCACTGGCTTTTAATACTAGTTGAACATTACATTTTTACATTTGTATGTGTTTTTTTTTAAATATTTTTCTAGTTATTGTGCTTTTTATCATGTTTTTAATTATTGTTTTATTATTGTACTCCCATTGTGTTATTTAATATGTATTGCCTGTACAGCACTTTGGTCAACTGAAGGTTGTTTTAAATGTGCTATATAAATAAATAAAGATTGAGATTGAGATAAAAACTTAAGCATAGACATTTTAAAAAAAGGGCTACTGTATCGACATTTTAAAATTATATTTAAAGAAAAGGCCCTGACAAAACAGCAGGGCTCTATTTCAGTAGTAACTATAGAAAAAGAGACAGCAACAGCTGACATCAAATCTTTGCTGAGCCCAAGGATAATCATAAATAAATAACATAGTGAAAATAAATATATTGCAATGCTCAGTACAGCAGCATCCAACAGTCTCTAATCATAAAAAAACATAATAAAAATAAATGTATTGCAATGCTCAAAACAGCAGCATCCGGCAGTCTCTAATCCTTGGATATTACATGTCACTGCATGCATGCACGGAGCAGCTCTAGCGCGGAGATCATCATATCATTCTGTCTTGTATTACTTAACAACAAAATAACAAAAAAAAAACGGCTCGTTCGCGGGCGCGAGCCGGCTCCCGTCGTTCACTTAAAAGAGCCGGCTCTTTCGCGACCGACACATCACTACCATCTCGTGCTCGGACACGGCAGGAGTAGGAGACGGTAACACCACGACTGTGAGAAAATAAGTATGTATGGTGCTGATGTTTGAAAACTTGGTTCGGTTTTCCTTAACGGTGTGGGGGGCCATATACGTGTTTGGTGTGTGTATTTGTGTATTTGAGTGTGTGTTTGTGAAACGGGGATGAGAGGTGTCACGTCGCCTCCCGCTTAACGTGGGAGTCTTTTTTTTAATATCATGGCTGAGGTTAGTGAGGTGGTGGAGAAAGGTGTCGTTGCCTTTATTTAACGAACGTAATAACATTGTCGTTGTTTTGTTTCCGTATTTACGAATACCTAAGTACGGCAGCAGCAACATGGGATCGTGCGTTCGAGTTTTGGGCTTGATGAGTGTAGCTGTCCAGTAAAGTTTGTTCAAAGATCATTATGGATATATTAAATCGTAATACATCTCATAACCTGTGACTTCAACGTTTAACCTTCAGGTTATAGAGATGTCCATTCAGATGTAGCGTGATTCAATGAAGGTATAGGGCTACTAGGCTACATTCCATTCATTCTAGCTAGGCGCGCACATGCCGACTAGACTGGAAACATTAGAGCAGAAGTGCACCATTTTTATACATTCAGATACATCGATATTCATTTACTACAGTAGGCTATCATTAATAACTAACTCTTTCCCTTCTGATAGAAATGCAATTCTTCCCTTATGTTTTTAAATGTCTCAAAGAAGTAATTTCACAAGCCTTTGTGGAAGAAACAAGAGTTACTTCCACAAATGCCACTGTTACAGGGGTGTATCAAGGGAGACTGCAATGTTGTGTTCAAGTGCAAGTGAATCACTGCTGGGGAGTAAGGAGAAAACATAAGTAGCATGGATAATAATAGTTAGGAATGCTGTATGAATCATGTCTCTGATGGGAAACTACTGTATATCTCCAACAGGAAGTGAACTGAACATTAAATTGATGATCAACATTGAACCAGGTTTTAGTTATTATCTCAGCACTGATCTCCAACATGAAAGGTAGGTCTCTGACAATGTACCAACTTTAAACTGTGTCCAACTTCAACCTTTTTTGTCAGTTATTTCGTATTTAATTCTTGACAGAGCTCATCCTTATGCTGTTTTGGGCTGGACTCATGCAGTGCTTTCCAGCCACAGCAAGTCAAGGTATTCTTCTATTGTGCACCTTCTTATATGATAAAAGGAAAGTGTATGTGACATAATTCATACTTTATGATGTTACAGGTGGAATCAGTTTGGCACAGCTGTTTTTCTGCATGGACCCAGGATGTGCCAAAAACGTGATTACCATTTTTTGTGACGAGAAGTCGGTGTCATTTCCCCACATCGCAGATTGTAGGCCTGCAGGACCTCCACCGCCCCAAACTGTCTGCCAGCATGACGGTCGGGCATTCGTTTTCACCAATACAAGCCGTCGATGTGAATTTGAAGAGGAAAGCAGAGATCTTAAGACTGGAAATTGCAACGGTATTACACTTACTCTCTAAAGCCCATAATATAGGCTTATATTATGATTATCTTGAAATCATTTAGTCATGCAAAAGTCAATGCTGCCGACTTTTATTAACATGTATTCTTATTTAAATTTGACCAATCAATAAGTGGGATTATATGCTGCTGTACTCTCAGTTGATATATATGTCAGGACTCATCACTTCAGCTGAGGAGGCAGTTGTTTGACAGCCCTTGATTCCCCCACTTACATTTTAGCTTTTGAATCTTTCTCCTCTCTTCTTTTTACTGACCTTTGATCATTGCACTCTTTACAAAAATCTGCACAAAATGGCCAAACAAGATTCTTTATTTATATGTATTCTCATTAAAATGTTTCCGTTCGAATCAAATTGTACAATTATGGAATGACCATGTTTGCACACAATACATTTTCTGAAGTCCTGATCTAAGAACACTTGGTAATACTTTTCTGTTTTCTCAACTAGACCACAGCGACATTTGCACTTTTTTCAATGGTAAGTTATTTCCTTCAGATTGTCTTTATACCATGTTACTCACATTATTGATTGACCATTGACTGGAGTTTTTCCTTTTTCCTCTACTAGGAAAGAGTGATGGTGTAGCTACTACACCCTCACCAGTCCCCACAGAGGTTCCGCGAAACGATCCTGCAAAACGTGGACACATTGGAGTTGGTAAATTCTGAACACTAGTTCATCTGAATAATGTATTTGTTAACAACTTGTTATGTCTGCTTCTGCACAAGAAACTTCTAACAGCAGCTAGTCGTTAAAATATTGTTCACTTTTCACATTTCCCATGTACGCCATGATTTGTAATTAAGAACAAATAATGCAACTAATCTTACTTGCTTCCGCTCTCCTTTTTTCTGTCTTTGTTCTTTTGCTCACGGCTTAAATGTTTCTCTTTGAAAAGCTGAGAATCAGGTGAGATCAAAGTGTTAAGATGTGTTGCATTCATTGTTTATTGATACAATATCCCTGAATATCCATCTTTTGATTCCACAGTTTGTTCAGTACTACTACTAGGAGTTTCATGTCTGTTGCATATGTGCATTTGTGTGCAACAAAGAAAGAGAGAGAGGAATCAACAAACAAGGTAACTGAAATATATTTGTGTTATTCACAAAATCCCCATATTCAAATGCAAAGCTTTTATGATGCCTGTTGCCTCACACACTGTGTTGTATGCTGACTTTTTATTATAATGTTCACTAACCTAATTTGTAGGGTCCCTGTGATAAACACATGTGTTTATCTCAGGGACCCTACAAATTAGGTTAGTGAACATTATAATAAAAAGTCAGCATACAACACAGTGTGTGCAAATGTAGATTAAATATACTCATTCTGACTTTTGACCCCTTCAGGGATACTCGTGGTGACCCTTAATTGGAGGATGTCAGCTCTCTACCTCAACATCACCTTGGCACTTAAACTTCTGCAGCCTCATTAGGGACCGAGTATGAAGGCGCCAGTGGCGTCGTTCTCTCTCACCTAAGCACTTTGAATTGCCCTGTGTTTTTTTTTAATTTATTTAAAGGGCCCATGTCATGGCCATTTCCACTGATCATAATTACATTGTTGGGGTATACTAAAATAGATTTATACTGTGCAATTTTCCAAACTCACATTGGTTTCGCATACAGCATCTCTGTCAAGCATGTGTATTCAGCAGTATTCACTCTCTCCACTAAACGACTCGTTGGAGCTCTTGCCCCCCCCCTCCCTGTGAGCCTAGTGTGCTCCGATTGGTCAGCTCGGCCACTCTGTTCTGATTAGTCAACCACCAGAGAGGCTCCGTCCGCTTTTTTCGGGGAACATCAGTGTTATAATGGCGTCGGTACAGCCGTATATTTTATACGCTAACTAACCGAACTGTACCTACAACTGTTGTTATAGAAGAGTGTGACGGCCCCAGGGCCTTTGTGCAGGTGTGTTGCAGGTCCTACGGTGGGGTGGAGCAGAAGAGGCTAATCAGCGCGATCACGGACACCTCCGTAGCCGAGGTGCTATTAATCCCAGCGGCCCAGCGGCTCTCTCCCCTCGACCACCTATCTCTGCATTTACCACAATAAATGTGCCGTGGTTTTGTAAACTCGTGTATGTCTCCTTGTCTTTCCGTTGTGGCCTACGAGCCGGTCATAACAAAGAGTAAGTTATTTTTACCTGTAATAAACTACTACTGTTTGATGAGAAATCAAATCATGGTTTGCTATATATGAATGATATGTTATAGGAGCAAATAATTCAGGGAAGAAAGGATAGGCCTACTAAGTATTTCCATTAAACTTTATTTTTAGAAATGTACAAAATGAACATAAATATACATATATACACACGGTATATCATCCATTCCTCCCCGCATCTTGCCTGGGCGCAGCCGGTGCCTTTTAGCACGAGGCCTCAGTAGTAGTAGTCCCGTCCCCGTCATGTATTGTCCGCCAGGATCTGGCTGGACGAAATCAAATGCAAATCACAAAATATTAGAGAAACTTAGTTGTTTTAGATTCGTTAGTAGCAGTGGCGAGTCGTGAGCTTTATACCTAGGCCCTCTGACCCCCACCAATTCCCTCGAAAAAAAGAAAAAAAAAGAGTTATTACGTCACAGCGTATACTTCAGCGGAATATCAAAACAACGGCCCAGGGTGCAAAACGCATCAATGACAGCGACCCTCTACCACACAAAACAACACCTGTGAACCCAATTTGTGTTCTTTGACATTGAAAATGATATTGCATTGTGTTTGTTACTTTCGTTGCAGTTGTATGTCTTCAGTGTAATTTGGCATGCTTTTATTTTGAAGACGAGTTCACGCTGTTGACAGGAAGTTGTTGTTGCTATGGAAACAAGAAAAGTTTCACAGCGGGCGGAACTTGTCATAAAGTCCGCGATAATAAAACCCACCCATTTAGAGGGAAGATATGATTGGTCAATTGTACTGTCATTTGACATTACTCTCTCGTTCAGTTACTATAGAGTGGTGAAGTCCCTCCCCTTCCGGTGGACCTCCATGGGACCTTATTTCGGAAAAATTATGTATTGAAGTCAATGGAGAGAGAAAGATTATCTTTCGATCCCGTTTGAATTGTGCCACGAATTACACATGATGTTTGTCAATTTAAAAGATAATTTTGCAAGTCAAAAAAAAAAAAATGTGTCGTAAAACTGAAGTAACACATTTGTTTGTGTGAAACGCTAAATGAACTACATCTCTGGTCAACAACACACGTCACCAAGATGGCCGTCACTACTGTCAACAAAACGATTTACTACCCTCACTATCACCACAATGAAACACGTCCTGAAGAATGTCATGCAAAGCTGCCTGCCTGCCTTCCTTTGATTCTCTCTGAACTGCCTGGTCGTTTTAATGTTTAATGTCAACCATTTGTGCAGATAGCATGAAGTAGAGAAGATCGCTAGCGTTAGCGTTAGCATTTCTCCCCCGGGCTTAAATTGTGTATTATAGAATGATCACACCGGTGACAGTACTATTCAAAGGGTTCACGAAATATGACTACTACTCTTACTGTTTAACATGTTGGGTTACTTCATGTTAAGGCTAATAAAAATGACACGGCTGTAATGCTAACTAACGTGCTAGCTACTAGCTAGCTTGATCCAGACACTCCTAGTCCTTTCATCAGACGGGAAGCGAAAGAATGAGCAAGACCCATTGCTGGTATGATAACAACCTGGTACTAAGCACACAGGCATCTTGTTAAAGTTATCTTATCTTAGCCAGCGCCATATAGATAGATTATATCTATATGGCGCTGATCTTAGCTAAAACAATTGTGACATCACTTACGCGACTCTGGGATTTGTAGTCTTTCTAGTTGCGTATTTTTCATAGTCTTATATTTCAACAGTTTTACGACAAACTGTGACTTTTTTTACATGGAAATTATTTTTTAAGATTGACAAACATCATATGTGTAATTCATGGCACAATTCAAACGGGATCGAAAGATAAGTTTTCTCTCTCCATTGACTTCAATACATTATTTTTCCGAAATAAGGTCCCATGGGGCGGAAGTAGATGGGCGTGACTTCGCCACTCTATAGCGGGCCCTCTGAATCGCAGAGAGGGCCAGACGAGCTTTTTTCATGTAACCCTTCACATTCAACAGAGACTGAACAGGCAGATTCGAAGGATTTATTTATTTGGAAATGTTATTTTAAATACAATTAAATCAAGTTTTTTTTCCGGTAAAACTAATGAACAATATAACAAAAATAATATTAAAAAAATATATATTTAAAAAAAATATATATTTTTTAAATGTTTTTAAATATTATTTTTTAGAATATCTTAGGCCCTCACAGAGGGCCTAGAGGGCCCTGACGGCTCGCCACTGGTTAGTAGTAGTTGTGGTAGGAGTGTGGATCTATCTAATGAATAGCTTGCCAGCTAATATGCTAACCTAGCTTTATTGTTTACTTTGGTAGCTAACACGATATGTACGCTAGCTCGGAGGAACGGCAACTATAATGTAGTGTAATAAAACTACTATGAACAAAAGCTAGTGGTTCATATTAGGCTAGCAATAACGTGTTTATAATTGCAATCTTATACGGGTATTCTGCTACGTTCGGTCATACATTGTAACTTGCATGAATACATTGTTTTGCGCTAGCATACAGCTAGCCTCGTTAGCTATACATGCAGTATCATACCTGCCAACCCTACCGATTTGGGCGGTAGTCTACCGCTTTTGACATGTTTCTACCGCCTTCCGACTTAGCTGACTCTCCCTACCGATTTTCAATCTTCCCAAACTATAACAAATAAAAATGACACTACATAGACACTGGACTCGACTTTTGGCGGACACCGTTTGCAGCGTGTCTGTGATCCCATCATACAAACAGTCCTCTGTGTTTCAGTCGATCGCGAGATGTGTCTAAAAATAGAACGACAATATTCTGTTTTATCGTTAATGTCCTATAACATAATCTTCCTGTGCCAGAATAATGCACTTGAACGCATCAAAGCTTTGTGATTTATCGGGGCGTAGGCAGTGGGCACTAGTTTGCTGTGCAGTCCGCACACACAAGACCACAATTATGGCAGAAGCAAAAGAGCCCAAAATATATAATTTTCACTCCGAGTGGGGAGGATGATTATTTTTGTATCTATTCCAATTCAAAGTCCATCTGTCTCATCTGCAATGCGAGCGTGGCTTTATCGAAGAAGGGTAATTTAGGAGCGGCATTTCAAAACAGTGCACAAACGCTACGAGACGGAATTCCCTCCTAATTCTGTCCTACGCTCCCAAAAGGTGAGGGACCTGAAAGGACAGCTAAATGCACAGCAGTCAATTTTCACCAGGCCCAACAACAAGAGCAAGGCTGCTACCATAGCATCTTATCGTGTCAGTCACGTTCTTGCAAAACACATGAAGTCTTTCAAAGACGGCGAAGTTGTGAAAGAAGCATTCCTGGAGGCTGCCGACGCGCTTTTTGGGGACAGTAAAAATAACAGTAGCATTTCAACAGGTTTTTGATATAATAAAAACTCAAGTTAGATACCGTTATTAATCAGCTGTAAGTTTTAGTTTGTTTGAACTTATTCATTATAATGATTGTACAAAATGGTATAAGAATGCAAACTTTAAGATCTGTTCTGTTTAAATTGATTATAGTCTATTATCAATTCAGGTTAAGAAACTAGTGTTGCTTGCATCCTATTTTAAAGGCATTTATTTTTATACTCTACTAAAATGCAAAAAAAAGAAAAGGGTTTGATTCTATTAATTTTGTCTTTTTTATTGCACTCTGGCAGCAGCTTCCTGTGTAGCTTCAGATCTGAGTTGTCTTATTAGTAAAACTAATTTATACTTTTGTAGCAACACTATTTTTATATAATGACAAAGAAAGGGTTCAGTCTTTTCTTTTTTTCCTGTGTCATATGTGGCAGCACTGTTCAATGTTTCTTGAAAACATTACCCACTGTAGTTTGTGACGTGTGAATAAACTCCCAACTCTGTATCAACAACACTGTTGTGTAACTTCAGTTAAATACTTGTGTGTGTGTAGATTAGAAAGAGGTAAGATAAAGGATCTGCAGTATTTTATGAAGTATTAATCGTACAAAGTCAGTTTTATACAAGTAGAAGTGTGTATTTACCTGGTAGTCGGCTGTCAGTAATGGCTGTGCCTCTCTATTTGGACTGTAGATCTCGGCAGACTGGCCACTTTAAAAGTAGCTCTCGGTTCAAAAAAGGTTGGGCACCCCTGATCTACACTGTCTGTCAAGGTTCAAGGTTCAAGGTTCTTTATTGTCAAACTAACATAGCTACAGAGTAATTATGTCGTTGAAAATCTTATGTCACAGGCTTCTCCAACAATGCAACTGAAAGAGGACCAGAAACACATTCAAAATATAATAAAATGTGGAGACTTTGGGATATTTATCTCCCATTCTTTTACTTTTCGGGTATTTTACAGACCAAACATGTCGTTGATGTCACTGTTTACCAAACTACCACTTTTTCTGAAAAATGCATAAAATGATGCAATATATGTTAAATACATGGTTTATACATGTAATTACTGGGGTTCCATTTTCTTCTGATTACCTAATTTGGGTGTGCACATTTGCCGCGCGCAAACCTACCTCTTTTGGATTTGGAAAGGTTGGCATGTATGCAGTATGTACATGTACTGTCACAATGTACGGTAAATCACCCGGAGTATACTGTCAATAGGTATTTTGTGTGTGAATGCAGACATTCTCCTGCTATGAGATACATGTATGCAAGGCCATCTGCTGATATTAGAGTTGATATATGGAAACGCTAGCAACTTAGTTAGCACAGTTAGCACTGTGCCAATGGCTTAGCAGTCCAACACAGTTTACACATTTAAACAGTCTTGTTTGATAAATACACAAATAACAATGCAAACTTACAGGTTGTGTACCCGAATCTTCCCCTGCTCCAAACGGTCCAAACAAACTAGGAATAGCATCGTTCTTCAGTTTCAAATGCTGTGCATATCCGGCTTCAAACTGGGCAATGTTTTGGAAGCTTTCTTCTGTGAAATGCAGGTTCTTCGAACCTCTGAAGGAACAGTGTTAAAAATAAATTTCAACCACTGACTTCGTCGTGGTTCTTCCGTCGGTAGGACAAACAGCTCAGATTTCTCCTCACATTTCAGGAAACAGGTCCTTGGCAGTGGCATGACTGGATCGATTGTGAACTGAACCAGAGCTTCCAACAGTAAATGTTAGGCTGGCAGAGGGTGCGGCCAGCGCCGCTGGGTGTGGCCATAGCTCTTCGGGATTGGTCCATTTCGTTCCGGGTACCGCATGACATCATGGCGTACCCGGAACTAAATGGAAGACTCAAATGGGCAGTGACGTATCTCCAACGAGGCGTTTTGGGGAGGTATTTTCTGTGTTAGTTTTACTCGCTACAGGGTGTACTTTGAGGGTTTTGACTCTGCACACCGTTTACATGCATAAAAACCTTCATAACACACAAGGGGACGGGTAATAACCGGAAAAGCATGACATGGGAGCTTTAACTATTATTTAAATACAATCAGGAAAAGGCGCATAAAATATAACATTTTACATTAATTGAGAAACTGAGGGCATTATGAATATAAAACAGAAAAGAACAAAACACAAGTGTTCACGAATTAAATAGTTTAGAAATGTGTAAAATTGTTGGGCTTTTTTACTTTTGCACAATTTATTAAATGTTTTGTATAATTTCATGTCATCAGCAAAAGCAATAAATACTGGGGGAATTTTGACAAAGCGACATTTGTGTATGAAATATTTTTGCTAAAAAGAATTGCCTTGGTTGCATTTGTTATATGCCCTATTTATATTGAATTGTTGGACTAGCCTGGGGCTCAAGTTTTTCAATGCCATATCTACACTGTTGCTACTGTGCATTTGACAATACAATCTGGAATCTTGATCTTGTGTTGAAAGGTTCTATATAAATAAACGTGCCTTGGTCCTGCAGAGGGCATCCTCGAGTCGCTTTTCATCCAGTGGTGCACTGAATGGCACCGTGCATGTACAGAGGCAGCGATAAAGACACGCAGGGCTTATTGCTGCTCAGTGGAGGACTGACTTCAGTTGTGCACAGTCAGCTGGTGGGGAAAACACACCACTAACAGCGGAGATTTCCCTTATCCGCAGTTATTTATCTGCTGGGGATCGACTGCTTGAGGAAAGGTCTTTCTGTGAGGACTGCAGCACCCTGTGAGGGAAATATTATTTCTACAGGCATACGCAGAGGATCACGATTGGCTGGTAAGGTTTCTGTGAGTTTCATATCATGACCGAAATACAATTTTAACAACAGAGCATATTCTTATTACGTTTGGTGTTTGTGAATGTCTGCAGGTGTTGCGACAGGTGAAAAACTGCAGGTGCGCTTTAACACTTTCTGGTGCGATATCATTTTCTTAAATAAACATTGTAGGCTATTCATTTTAAATGGTGTATTTCGCCTAACAACTTATTTCCCCCTACTAGAAGATGTTTTGTGTTATTGGGTAGAGGTCAGGGAGTTATATTTTGTCATTTTACCAAGATTTCACGACACTATTTAATTGAAAGCATGGAATTAAATGAGGTCGTTGATGAGGGGGGTTGCTCATATGACTTTCATACTGAAACTCTGAATAAATGAAATGTTCTTGCTGTTATTGTTGGGGTTAGCCCTGTCGCACCACCAGTGTAGCTGGTTAGCTCCTCGACAGTCATTAGTGTTTGCTGTATCAACATTTACTTTTGCTGCCGTTTCTTAAAACAGGAGGAAGTCAGTTTTAATGTGTCTGCAACTCTATCTTGCACTTTTACTAAGAAACTGGAAGTCTGTCCTGTTTGGTAGGAAATGAGGCAAGCATTGTGAAGGTTGTGTAACAAATTAGGGGGCAGAGGAAGAAAGACACATTTGACATCTTCACCACAGAAAAATGGAAACCTGGAAAAACTGACCTCCGGGTGTGTATGAGTGTTGAACAAAGTTAATGTTAAGATCCCCTCATGCCTCAGTTTAACATTTTGAGAGGCAAGTTACTGAGAAACTACTACATGTGTGCAGAAATACAGCTGCTACATCTCTCAGGCACAATATGTGCAGTAAAGGCCAGTTGACAGATTTTCTGTATTTCTGATATATTATCTGTGTACGTCATTAGATTGCACTGGAGCAGCTTTTCATTTACTGCCCTGAGCCTTAGTACCTATCACATTATCACTGCTCTTTACACTGAAGTGCTACATCTCTCCCTCTGGTAGTTGGCAGCCAGGGTGAAACTGTGAAATAGCTTTCGGCAGTCGAAAGAAAAAAAGTTATATCTGGTTATCTTGTATGCTATCCTGGAGAACAAGAGATGTGAGCAAGACAGCTGTTTTAGAAAACTTAACAAATGCAGGGTCCAGTAAAACAAACTGGTCTTTCTGGGCATCATTCAACTGTTGAGCTTGTACTGAAATACAGATTTGTATAGACAAAACTGTATGTCTGATGGAGAGTTTTGCTTTGTCATAATGAAGAATTAAAATGTTCTCACCTTTATGATGTGGGTTACTTTTTTATAGCAGTCTTCTTTGTAATGGGTCAGATTTTGCCCTTTGACCCTTTTCACATTGTAGTCATGTGTCTTTGTATCGCAGAGTGGCGTATAAAGAATGATATGTTACATCACTTTGACAAGTTCCTAGGAATATTAGCCATCAACCAATATGTAATTTGGATCAAAATGTGACATCATGATGATTGTAGAAAATGAATAATCATGCAAATCTGAGCCAAGCTTTCAGACAAAGTTACACAAGATTATGAATGTGTGGTTAATGAACCTCCTGTTTCTTCCTCATTTGACTGGGAGGCAAAGGAATATGGTGAAGCTCATGCCAGGTTGGTCTGCTCGCCGCAGAGGATGTTTGAAAGGGAAAACAGCTCATGCAAATCCGCTGCTCTCTCCTTGGGACTCACACCTGCGCTCCTGGGCTGCCTGCTGCCCTGGCCCTGATATGTCACTTGTCAGAGCGAGCAGCATCTGTACATTATGTAATAATTTCCATCTGAGTAGCAGCAGAAGTGACACAGCACGGTAGAGCCAAAACTGAATGAACCCAAATCATGTTTATTCTGTGAATCTCAGCTCTTCTTGGGCTTTTACTTGAGGGGTCAGATTCTCTTTAACATTAATGATGAAATTGTAACACTGTCCGTAACATTAAGCACTAATAGCATCTTCCTCTGCAGACTTAAACCCACCTGTTACAATTGTTGAGTTTATTTTAAACTTATGCAGGATTTTTGCAGTTCGGAATATGTATCCTCATGGTTGATTGCACTTAACCTAAGTTGCTTTGGATAAAAGCGCCCGCTAAATGTAATGTTATTCATCAATAGCACTGATTGAAAGCAGGAGGGCCACATTTTTAAGCCAATATTAGTTTATCTTTTCCCTGCTGGATGAGCTTCCTGTCTAGGGGTTAATACGGTATAATTAACAGCTGTAAAGTTAAGTCTTGTGATTTTGGGTCTAAGAGCCATGGGATCCAAGTATAGGACCAAAACATCAGGCACATGAGACTCATTAACACACACACACACACACACACACACACACATACACACACACACACACACACATACACACACACACACACACACACACACCAAGATACTCTGATAAATAAATGCCTCACTATGTTGTGATAATGAAATCCGGCACCTCGTAATATTTCTGTGTGTTTAGTGTGACCTCTCTTCCCACTACACCCACTCTGATTCTCCTCTCAGAGGATCCTCTCTCGCTCCTGTCTGCAGTATTATATTCTGGGTCAAAGGAGTGCTAATGCGCTACGTCCTAGTTGCAATCTGATGAAAGCAGGACAAGAGTGTTTGTTTTCTTTGCAGAGCGCTTCATATCAGGTCATTCAGCACCATACCTCTCTTTTTTTGTGGTGCTTTTCTCTGCATTGTTGTAGCAAACTTTAATCGGGTCACTTCATAGAGAATGAATTGTGCATTTCCTTATATAGGGTTAGGTTGAGATTTGAGATAATTTCCATACAGTTTGAAGAAGGTAAAGGAAAAAAAGCGGCATCCTTCTTAGAAACACATTTGTATTAATTCCTGAAGTGGACATTAGTTGGAGCTTTTTTTTAATTCTTTAAAACATGTGGTTTGTTTTGCACTTGCTGATGGGTTAATGAGTGTTATGTGTTATGTGGCTTTGCCATTTCACCAGTAAGTCAGTGCTAGGCCTTAAGGGCTTACCACTGTTTTCCTTTCTTATTAGTTAATCTTGTACTATTTGGATTAATCAGTAACTAAACATTTTTAGTAAAAACACTGTTTTTGTCATAATTACAGCAATACATGTGTTCCTGTACTGCAAAGTCTTGTTACTTTATGGCAGACATGTACATTGATTCTGATGATAAGCTCATATCGGCCAACATATTTGCCATCTCAGACTGTTGACCAAGATCTACATTAGGAAAGCATTAAAGCGGCAATAGAGAAGTTGCTTGCTTTAACTTCATGAATCATTATGAATGTAATTGATTGCACAATGTAATGGCTAAAGTAGAGTGTCACCACTGGTATTTACATTGGTTTTGTATTAGCCTCACTTTCTCTGTGCAATCCTGTCTGCCAGGGTATGATCACCCGGACAAATGAGAGCTCAATTCAAGGCACAAAGTAAGTTTGTCTATCAATGCGTAACCAGAACAGTAAGAGCATGGCACTTTTATTTTCCTCTGGAGCAATCGGTAGCTATCCCCAGTTACCAAAGAGTATCAGTGCAAGTTATTTGCAGTTACTGTTCCTGTTCCTAAGAGTTGGTAACTTTAAGGAAAAGGGAAATCAATCAAGCTGTATTTGAGACCGTGGCGCCAACAATTTGGAATCGCTGGGATGGGGAAAATTAAAATACTGTCTCTTTCCACTTTATTGACCAGATTTGACATTTTTCGAGATAAAGGGATTCATTTCTCACAGAAACATTTGTTTACAAAAGACTAACAGAATATATGACTACAGTAATTGAGTCAGTGTTACAAGCCTCCTAAAATATTCATATCAGTATGAATCGGAGCAGTGCTGAATAAGAAGGTGTCCGGGGCAGCACAACCATACTCCATTGACCGGAAGAAGTTTAACCTCCACACCTGTTTATTTGTGTTGCACCTCTACCTAAGCACAGCGTGGGCTGCTTTCTCTCTCTGTTATCTGTTTTATTGTTCTCTTTCATAGCCCAGGGTGAACTCATGTCAGCAAAATTGCCACCAGTTCACAGTCAGGACTTCATAATTAACTGTCTTTTATTACAGGGCTGTGATCAATGTTCACCCCAGACAACATAACATCTACCCCCCCCCCCCCCGCCCATTATTTTCCACAGCAGTGTAAAGAACCTAAACTGAACGGCAATCATAACTTCAACACCTTGAAATAATCTATAGTTCATGTTCAGAGGCGTAGTATATGAAACAAAGTATCATGAGTTTCATGATTGAGTGTTGAACCCATCTTGGGGACTGGAAGCCAGGAAATATCAGCGCTTTGTGGCAGATTTAGACAACTCTATGTTTTTTTTAATTTGCAATACATAAGCTGCGTTGCTCCACTGGCTTTCCTAAATTCATGTTTCACAGAGATGTGATAATCCTGCGAAGATTTTCACAAATGCCAGTGTCAGAGTTTGTTAAGAAAGCCCCTGATTTGCAGCAGGTGAATGTGGATGAAGAATTTCCCAGTATTATCGCTTTGATCTTAATGAGCTCTGAAGGGGAGTTTCCCCCTCCCTGGCCCAGCGTTTGAGAGGATGCAGAAATCTCCCAAAGGAGGCCTGCAGCAGTAATTGGCTGATAATTGAGCTCTCCTGTTTAACGATTGGTTGGTTGGAAGGTTGCTGGCAGGACAACTTGGCAGCCCTGATGGAATTCAGATTATTCGGAGGTTGTGGTGTTTGTTGTTGTTGTTGTTTTGGCCCTGCTGAGCCCCCTATAGTACCCCTCCTACTTCCCTGCCATGGTAATAACAAGGCTTGCAGAGGCCCATTCAGGGGACCCGAGGGTACTGGAGTGAACGAGTGGGAAGGAGCGTTGACAAATGAAAGGGTTGGACTACGACATAGAAATTCCTCGTCTTTTCTTCAGCAGCCGGTGACCTTCGATCAATTAAGGCAGGGTGATGTAATCCCCTCTTACCCCCACGATTGATCACTTCTGAGAGTAATACATATAGTCACTTGTTCCCACAGCGTTATGCTTAGCTAATAAACCTGTCTGTCAACTTTGTGGCATAAAGAAGAGCAAGGGGACCTTTGGACTTCAGGGCAGGGCTGAGTTCAGCTGGGCTTGGCTATCATGCACACGTCTCTAAACATCTCCCCGTGTCATGTGATCTTGCTGAGGCTATCTCGGAGATATTACTGGTTGTGTGCGAATCAAAACACTGCTCTATATGTCCTTTTCTCAGAAATTCTCCAGCTGTAGTGTGTCGCTCCATCAGGGCTGCCTCTCCCCGCTTATGTGTCTTTAGAGAACATAGTCTCTGTTTCACTGCATATACTCATCTCTATGTTTCTCTCACCCCCCCCTCCGCTGCATTCCCTCGGTTGAATCATGTGACTCTCTGGACACAGTGGGTGACCTCCTCCTCACTGCTTTTCATGCAGAGTGGAACCATAGTGAGACGCTCTCTGAATTACAAATACAGGCCAAGAGCTCTCCTGGGTTTTTTGCATTCATGTTCTCTTAGAAAACAACATGTGTTCATTCTTTTTGCCCTATATGTTGTCCTTGTGTTTGCATCTATATAGTGGTGTTTTTCCTTTTCTGTCCTGCTGGGAAACTTGCATTGCTTTGAATAACACTTGGTGTAGTCTTGTTGAAGCACCCACCAAAATGTTTACTATCCTACTTATTGTTCACTGTTTCTGTTTCCCTCTCCCATTGTCATCCTCCTCGGTCTCTTTCACCCCCTTCTTCTGTTTCGCTCATTTTTTCTTTTCATCTCGTGTCATCGGAAAGGTCAAAGCGCTCGTCGTGCAGTCCCTCTCTCTCTCTCCCTCCCACCTAGTGTTTCGCTTTGTTTGCTGTTTACAAAAGGTCAAGCACTGTCCATAGTTAAAGTGTACATTTTGTTGGTGCTAGTTGCCTGGCAAGTGATATATCTCACATGTGCTCACTTTGTTTGATTATGATTGCCATTTATCCGACTGATCATTTCTACTTGGCGATTGGAGGGGAGCCCACACTTTAGGGACAGCAGCCATTTTCATTGTTTACAGTTTCACATTTCTGCATCATATTGTAAGATGTAGAGAATTTAATGTACACTCTTTTGGCCGGTTCATCAGTCCATTTGTACAAAACTCTCCAACTACTGGGTTGTTGTCAGTCTCATGAAAAGATGCATTTAAAACTTTGGACCACACATTCCCATTAGTCCCAGATGTACTCTGAAATCAATGCAAAATACGGGATAATGTGGATATTCTAACATGCATAACAGCAATTATTCCCCAACAAGGAACAATAGGAAAAACATTTTGACCTATTCATAGTCTTTTCATTTAGCGCTGCCCTTGGCTCAAACATTGTTTCCTTACTAATGTTGGTAATAGAAGATGTCTGCACATTGTAGATCCAACCAATCAAACGGTGCGATGGGCTGCCAGTGTGGCTACAGATTGGTTTTCTTGTTTATATATATACAGTACATATACTCACCACACACATACACACACTTCTTTGCAAGCGCTGCAGTGCTGCATAGTGCCTGATGTACGCAGGCAGATCTCTGCAGCACAGCTTGTCCCTCAGAGCGATGATAAAAAAAAACACACCTCCAGAGGATACAGAAAAATATGGAACAGAGTGCCCCAAAAACCATCCAAAATAATACCTGCCTGCTGTTTTACTGCTTCATTTAATGTGGGGACTCACCAGGGAGAAAACAACAGTGTGTGTGTGTGTGTGTGTGTGTGTGTGTGTGTGTGTGTGTGTGTGTGTGTGTGTGTGTATGTGTGTGTGTGTGTGTGTGTGTGTGTGTGTGTGTGTGTGTGTGTGTGTGTGTGTGTGTGTACAGTATAAGATGTGCAGCTTTTTATATTCAGTTTGCCTTGAGGTTATTTGCTTTTTTCTTTGGGCGGTTTGTTTGAATTGGATGGTACTAGCAGAGCAGAGCTCCTGAATGATGTGTGTATCTCTTTGACAATAACAAGCAGATATTTATTTTTTACTGAACGTTTCACAAAGACAGTGTTTGTGAGACTCTATCCCCCTCACTGTCTGTCCCACTGCCCAGCATTTTCTTCTCCTCCGCCTGTCTCACTTTTTGTCTGCTAGCAAAACACTGTAAACACAGTCATCGAAACGTTAGCCAAGGAATGAATCTGAATGTTTTTGAGGTGATGAGGACGACATATTGTTTGTTTGTGATTGCCATTTAGACGTCTGATCAATTCTGCTTGGTTTGTGGAGGGGAGCCCACACATCAGATTGGTTTCCCAGTATATGATTCATAACAGAGCATGACACATTTCACAGAAGGATCTATTTTACACGGTTGGGGTAACTAAGCCAATTATGTAATCGCACTGACACACCAAACAGTGAACAAGTGTTTACACAAGGCTTCGGAAAGATAATGAATACTGCTCTACGCCATTTAGCCATGGGAAATGTCATTTTTTTCCTATTGTTCTTTGTCTATTTCCTTATATTTTACAACAATGCAACTGAACAAGTTTTTGTGAGTGAAATGTTGCTTGGGTGGAGTTTCTTTGAGCCTTAATGAAGGATCAGAGCAGTTAAGTTAATGAAGCCGATCCCCTGCAAGCCGAGCTAAGCTGACTTCCCACATGCATCTTCTTGATTGTATCCATGCAAATCCAGATATCTGTGCTTATCCAACATCTCGCAGGCGGCAGGCGGGATTTGTGAAGGTCATGAAAGCCCAGCAGTCTGGTCCTCAGCGCTCTGCATTGATGGTCTGCTATTGATTCTCCATTATGTCTCCAATCTGCTGCAGTAATCCAATAGTATCTTGGGACTGAGGCAAAGCAGAGCAAAAATAAACCGCTATGAAGTGTCTGTGTCCTTGCGATTAAAGCTGTTGGAGCCTCCTTGTCATGATCAGATGGTTTGGAAAATGGTTGTGCTCTACTGTGGAAATTACAGTTTCACTCTTGTCAAATAAACAGGTCTCGCTATAGGAAGACATACAGGATTTTTCAGATATCTTTCTAAAGCAAGTATGGTTGGGTAAACTGCCTGGTTTCTGTCTTGATTACTATTATTATGACATTTCCTACTGAGACCAGTGAGGCGATATTTCCACAGCTTTGACGCGTTGACACTTCAGATGCATTAGATCTGCATTTGTATCATACCAGACGACCCATGTCTGCTCTCATTAACGTGTTTTCCTCGCCAGAGCAGCTTGGCTACAGAGAGACGATTTGACTTCCACAGGGCTGACTGGCGCCCTTGGCAATATCCCTGAAACCATGGAGGAGATATGGCATGAGAGCCAGTGTTTGATCTGAACTCAAGTGTGTTTGTTTGAAGGGTGGTAGAGTTTCTGACAAGGGTGTGTGGACGAGCGGGCAGAGCGTTGTTTACGTTCAGAGAGACCGAAGGAGGAAAGAGCTAACATTACTTACGGAGAATCTCCTTAAGAGCAGAAGTCACAAATTGCTTCACAAGACTGAAAGATAAAGTGGATTAAAGAAGTACTTTCTTTAAGTGTTGACCAAGTGTGGCTTTTGACAAAGGAAGAGCTGTGGTGAGTTGTCAAGGAAGTTTTGCAGTTACAACAGATTCTGTTTTACGTTTAAGTTGATTTGTCTGTTTACTGTGTATGTGTGTCATGTACAAGCTTGACAACTGTGTGAAATAGGAACTGACCCAAAGTGTAATTCTTCTCATTCCACTGAAATTATTTTCTGGTCTACATTTAGCCTTTCGATTGCAAAGTGTGTATAACCTTGCCCATTTGGTCCTCAGTCCATCCATAATCCAATAAAGGTATTGATTTGACTCAATTATGCATTTTTGTATTTGTAGCTCTCGGTAATATAATTGTGACTTGCAAAAACGTATAGTTTTACATCAACAGCATGCTCTCTTGTTTCCCTGTTATACTGCTGTTTGCTGATTATATTTGCAATGGGAGTGTGTGACAGTGGTAAAATATGGCTGATTAGGATGATCCATTTTCATTCACGTGTCAAACAATCTGTCTGCCTCTCTTTTGTTGAGAGGGGAACAACAGACCTGCTGCAGCTGCAGGCCTCTCACAGATTGTTCTAGAAACAGTCTGTTAGAGCACCGGCTGGGTTGTGGGGTCAGGTGAGAGACAGGGAGGGAGTGAAAGAGAGAGGGGGAGAGAGGTCCAAACATTCTCTTTTAACACTGACAGGCCAGGACTGAGCAGAGAGCCGGATAGGCCTGCAGGCTCATTAAAATTCCTCAGGTTCAGAGCACACAGACAGTCATACAGTGTGATGGCTCAAGTGGATCAAATCCTCATTGCACAGTAGTGAGGAGAAATATTCTGATGTATTTCTATAATAGCAGGATATTTAGGTGTTAAAAGCAACCTTTGCCTCAGTTGCACTCACACAAAGTCATTTGACAAACGTGATCCTTTTACTAAGGATGAGGTAACACGTTTTCTGTGACTATAATGTGCTTGAGCTCCTTCCAAATAGGTGAAAACAACAGACTGAGTGTTTTTTAGATGGAGAAGGATTGAATGATGCAAAAACAAATATATGGGAGGTGCGCCTCAAGCTAAAATGCATCCGTGTTGTCCCTTTGTTTATAGCAACAGAAGAGCCGGTGCGCAGATAATGACCCGGCCTGTAGATAAGGGTTTGGTGTCTACTACATTCTTTTAATATCTGCGTCTGTTTGTGTGTCAACATGTTATTGCGTAAAAACACACTGCTGCTTTTTGAAGACTATTTTTAAACATGGTTACAACATATTCTGATAAGCAATATACCCTGCACTGCAGCATTTTTTAAAGGTAGTTATAGACTTTCAAAGTGTGTATATTCTCTGTGCGACCACAGCAAAAAGACAGTGTACTCTGAGAGCTGCAGGTGCATTTATATGCAGGTGGGGCTGCGACTGCAGGCTTGACTGAGCTTATCAGACAAAGTCCAAAATTTGCCGGTGTTTCTATTACGCCTCTACTCCTTGTCTGTGTCCCTGTTTTTCCTCCCTCACTAGAGGACACAATCTTGTCACAGTTTCATTGATTTGTGTCACTCTGCCTTATTTCTCTGGAATGTAAGGGAGTGAAACAGGAGAACACTAGAAAATAGTTAGGAGGGCAGAATAGAAAGGGTACATTACAATCATTCACATATGAGGATATGAGACTGAGGCAGATGAGGCAGATGAGGCAGATTGTTGGGTCTCAGTTAGGTTTTGATTGTGCTGTAAACTGTAAAGTGCCCCGGGCTACAGCTCATTCATACACCCTTCTTTATGAGGTGTTATTTATCACACACACACACACACACACACACACACACACACACACACACACACACACACACACACACACACACACACACACACAGGACGATCAGGATTGTTGTTTTTTGACTGTCAAACGCAGAGATATCTTGCTGGAGGTCAGTTCAACAGTGAGAGTTTTGCTAAACTGCCTCTCCAATCAGGCAGAGATTAACAGGAGAGTGGTGGCATGAAAGTGGTCTCAAACGCATTGCTGTTAATCAAGGACTCTTTGCTGATTGACATCCCGCCCTCGGTCACATCTTTTTCAACCCTGCATTTTTTTATACTTTGTGTGTCTGTTACCTTGCAGAGGGTCCTCTCACGGATCCAGACATCCTGATGTTCGCTGACAATCAGGAGATGTCGCCCTGATTGCTGTTTGTCTGTAACAGCTTCTCATTAGGCAAGGTACGTTGACTTTTTTCAGTCACCACATTCATCATGGAACAATTTTAAGTTGTAAAAGTAGTCCAAGTCATTTCCTTAACACTGTTTTATGTCTCTTTCAGATGTCAACTACAACAGAGAATGGGATGGGAGGGCCTTGGAACACAAGCAGAGAGAAAACCTACAAAAAGGTAAAAACTATTCACACAAAGCTCAACTGTGTTTGGTTTTATTTGCCTCTTAAAACTAATGTCATCCTGCTTCCACAACATTTATTTTGAAATGCCACTGTATAGAGCCAACAAGTCCACAAGGTCTGAGTCTGAGTCACATGAGTCCTTATAAATGTCCTTCTACAGCACATTGCGTCCTGACCCCTGCCAAGGCCAGCTGCCAGAGATCAGTCAAGTGCCGGTCACACTTGTTTTCTTTCCTCTTTTTTGTTTTACTCGAGACGTCAGTGGTTCTTAGGATGTCACCATTACAAGGCTCTCCACAGTGGCCCCCACTGTTCAGGTTGGGACTAAAAAGGTCTTTCTGTGGTGGCCACGCAACCAAAGAACTAGGGTGTTTATGTCCCAGTCTTTTTGGGTTTTAATGTTAGTGCAATTTATACTACAACATTGTACTTAACAAAATATGAGTTGACTTTATTGCCTTGATGTATGGTCAATTGCCAATTTATTGGAATTGTAACCATGCACTGCTTTCACCATCACAGTTTTCCATTACACCTACAGATCATTTGTTAGCATCGCATTGAAAAAAAGAACATTTCAGGAGTTTTAATAAATGTATTTATTGTAAACATCTTTCTCTAACTTGTTCACTTAAAGGTGGGGTAGGTAAGTTTGAGAAACCGGCTCGAGATACACTTTTTGTTATATTCCATGGAATGCTCTTAACATCCCGATAGCAATGAATATCTTAAGTGCTTTGACAAAGAATCCATAAAAAAATGTCATCTGTCTCTGTGGAAGCCGTAGTACTGTAAAAAGCACCACCAATCATTTTAGCCGGCCCGGCTAAAATAACTGGATGGCCTACCTGCCTGTCAGCCTTCCATCTGTGCACAAACTTATATCGTGCCCTCATTGGTCATGTGCGCGTTCGTGTGTGTTGGAGGAGGGGCTCTGTAAGGAAGTGGCAGATTTTTTCCGGCTGTGTATTTTCAAATTCCAGCGCACTCGAGCTGGTTTCTCCAAAATCACCTACCCCACCTTTAAACCCTGAGTTTGCACACAGCCAGTATTATTGACCGACAGATTTTTAAGTACCTCCCATTTGCTAGCTATCTAATTCAACGCATGGCACGTTACACTGCATGTATGAAACCAATTAATGGATTTATTTGGTACATTCATTTTTGTATCTGCTTATCATATGGTAAAAAGTGTGTTTCTATCTGCATATGACATGGTAAACAGCCTAAGCAGATGATGTTTTTATTTCCCATGAATTCACATATTCTCCATAAATTCCTTTTAAATACCCTGTAAAGTTTTCACCTTAGTACTTTCTAGATTTTTCTAGATCTCTTTTTTATCACTTTTGGGCTTTTTTTTTCTAGTTTCCCTTGTTTACATTAACAACATATTTAGTATGTGATTGGTTTAGCAGTGACAGGGTGATGTAACAGCCTGACTAATGGGATGTTTTCTCTTCTATGTTCCCGTCTAGACCACGTCATCGGCCTTGAAGGGGGCCATTCAGCTCGGAATCGGCTATACAGTGGGCAACCTCACCTCCAAGCCTGACAGAGACGTGCTTATGCAAGACTTCTATGTGGTGGAGAGTGTGTTTCTGCCCAGGTCAGTGTTAAGTAGCGTCAACCCACACATGCATACGTCCATAGCTGCGCACACAGCCTCCGTACACAGGAAGACAGCTTTTATACATTTTCTGAAGAAATCGTTCGATGTGTGAGTTCATTGTGTAGCAATAGTTTGCTCAATGTCATGAAAAAAAACAGCCAGACTTTTGCATAAGCTCAAGGTTATAAGTCTACAGGAGGCAATTATTTAGAGAAGTGTTTCATAAAAACAGATTGTGTGTGGGTAGAAACAGGCGGTTCTTTGGCTGCGACTGTTTCCTGACTGCAAGGTGAATGAATGGACTACAGAGTGAGCTTTGCCAGTCAGCCTGCTCAAATATTATATGTCTGGGTCTTGTAAAAAAAGACAGTCAAAATGACAACTAATCATGCTCAGTGGAAACTGCAGGCGCTGGACCTCTTGTCCGAGGAAATTGTGCTGCTACCACAATCTCCCACAATCGCTGCTTATTTCATTTTGCTAGTCTAAATCATGATGCAGGGATAAAACTATTTTGGTGCATTATCCTGCCAAGAACTGTGAAATCGGCTTATAATGTGTCTCTTGCTGACACGGTGTAAAACATATGTCAGAGTGTGGCTGGTCATGTCCGGCTGTCCTCACAATCACATCATCAGATTAAAGAGACATTTGATATAATCCACAACAGACCCCGGAATAATTTTAAAGTGAGATATAAACATACAATACTGGTAATCAGTATATGACAATGTCGTTTACACATTCACAATGGACAATAGTGTCCAATAGTGTTTTATAGGATTTGGGTGTTGTACATTTTTTTTCCTTTTCTATTTACAAACTGCCCTTCTAAATCCTATCCTAAAAAACAAGAGCATTCAAGCTAAAATAATAAAATAGATGAAAACAAGCATGTGTTCACAAGTTGGTTTTCTATCTGTGGCCAAATGCATGAATCATCCAAGATCTTTATCTCTGAAGCTTCAGGAAGAGAACTGGATTCCTGCTAGGAAATACTTTGTTGTTTATCTTTGAGATGCTGCACCATATGCAAATCCATTCTGGTTCATGCAAACCTGGTTTTGGCACGCTGTCTGCCCTACAGTGATGAGTGTTCAAAAACCTGCTGTTGCTTTGCTCAAATAATGAATTGCATTATATCAATAGTTTAAAGCATGATCGTTATATCATCCTCAGCCAATGTCAAGCCTTTTCACATAATCGGTAAAATAAATAGAAGCTAAGTTATCTTCAAGGCCAGTTTTTCAATGAGTATGTGAACTGAAGTAAAACATCAACGTTACAGAGTTAGGGGAAAAGAAAATGACCCGAAACACAATTAGGAGGAGAGAAAACTGATGCCCTACATCTGGCATCTTACATAACCGTTTCCCTCTTTATTACTAACAGCAAGGCTGGTTACTGCTTTCACCTTGTGAGTGTGTGTGTGTGTGTGTGTGTGTGTGTGTGTGTGTGTGTGTGTGTGTGTGTGTGTGTGTGTGTGTGTGTGTGTGTGTGTGTGTGTGTGTGTGTGTGTGTGTGTGTGTGTGTGTGTGTGTGTGTGTGTGTGTGTGTGTGTGTGTGTGTGTGTGTGTGTGTGTGTGTGTGTGTGTGTGTGTGTGTGTGTGTGTGTCATAATTGCAAATGAGACACCTCCTGTAGCGGGAACTACCACAGAAGAGGTTTTCAGGAATTAACCACATGTCTCTATATCTGATTGGCTGTGAGCAGTCACTGTTATGACGCCCCAACCGTGAAATATGCAGTCACAAAACCTTATGTTTGAATAGTGTCAAAATGAAAGTTGACTTTAAAGAGGTTGCATGATCAAAGTAAAGGCAGAGTTCGAAGATGGGTGTGGTGTGAGCAAAGGTGCCAGAAGTAGTGTGGGTGGTGGGATCTAATATCAAGATTGCCTCTATTTTTCTTTACCTTATCCAAATGCTTTTGTTGTTTTCTGTGAAAGCAAACAAACACAAACGCCTCCTGAGAGAGCGGCTGAGTATGTAGACGGCTCTACGATGCTGCTCCTTCTCACTCTCTTCTTCCTCTTGGCAGTGTTGGCTGGCTGGAGGGGTCAGCGATCACTTTGACACATAAACACACACTCTGCTCTCTGATTAGGTTGAATGAAAAACGTTCAGGTGTGTTGTTGAATGGTTTCCATGCAGGCGTATGTTACGGACATGGACTGTCAGTCATTGATGATAGATCATTGTTGTTGCCCTCACCACAGAGCAGTCAGATTTCACTGCAGAGTAATCACAGGTATTGTTTTACACGACTGTGCTTGCTTGTTGCCTGTATCCTATTACTGGATATAGCACTACCAAATAACAACACAGTAGCCTTTTTACCCAGAAAACCATCTAAGTCCTCAGAATAGTAAACGGATTTAGAGGTGCTCTGGAAAGCAAAACCCTTTAGTAAACCGAATCCTTGTAGATTTCGGGTCAGTGTAATTTATTTTATGATGAAAGACTCAATGTCTGACTCATGCTAACCTTATTAGACGTGCCTGTGTTGTGGTCTTCCCCTTGGACACAGGTTATAAAACAGGGTCATTGTCAAAGGTTCCACAGTTTAATCAGATCAACAACATGTCGTTTATTTTGTCCCTTTTGTTGTTTTTCATTTTCACCTTTCCCTTTCTCCCGCTCAGAGTCAAGGCTCATCTGTTGTGTGGTATTGTTTAGACCCAGTAATCAGAGCCATCCTTAGTCTCCAGGTGAGGAACTCTATACTGGCCCGTTTGTTAGCACAATACTGGAGAATCTGGGTTCCCAGAGATGACTTACTAAAGCCTGTTCATGCATGGGTGGAGCACATTACAAGGGCCCACCGGTACACTCGCTGGGAGTCAATAGCCACACAGATTACGTATTAGGGTTCAAATTCCCCCTTGGTGCTTCCTACAGGTGATCCTTGGTGGGATGACTGTGTTAACAACACTTATATAATGTTAAAGGTTTTCTTTATTGCCCCCTTATTTGAGTTGAGTGTTGGATTAATGTATCTCATGTACCATTATTTGTTTTTGTTTCCTGCTGGTCTTTGTTATTCATCACACATCGCAGTGAGGGAAGCAACTTGACCCCCGCACATCACTATCCGGACTTTCGCTTCAAGACCTACGCTCCGCTGGCTTTCCGCTACTTCAGGGATCTGTTCGGCATCAAACCAGACGACTACCTGGTAAGACTTAAAACTGTCTGAGACATAACTGGTTATTATTTGTTCCACCTTTCTATGATAATCCATTAAAAGCTCATAATCCACTCTTCAGTTTCAGTCTTTTCTGCTTTGTTTACAATTATGCAGGTCAAATCAAATTAAGCATATACATTATAAAAAGCATTATTTACCTAATATATGTTAGTTTCCCAAAAGAAAAAGGCAGAAAAAAATTAAATAAATGTTTGCCATTATTTGAAATATGCATATTCACAGTGACATCTCACTTGATGCCATGACAGTCATTGCCAAGATGAAGTCCTGCACACAAACCCACCAAAACCACATTTCTTTTTATACTGTTTCTGCATGGGTTTCGCAAACAAAAATGTAAAAGTAGGTGACCTTTAGAGGAGCTAGTAATTATGTTGTGTTGCCTTCAGACCTGTTCCCATTTTTTATGCTAACTAAGCTAAGTAACTGCCAGCTGGCTCAAGCTTTATATTTAGTCGACAGGCATGGGAGTGATATCTTATCTTTTAACATGAAAGTGAGGAAGCGAAAATGCTTTGAGGAGTTCTATCTAACAGTATGTGTTAATAAACATATTTCCCATTGTGGAACACCTCTCTGATACAAGTATACTCTATGTTAAACAACACTCTGTTTCTGCTCAGTAGTTATTCGTCCTCATTTAAAGGGAAATCTGATTTCGTTCCATGTTTTCTGTCTGCGCCATGTCAAAAATACAATTAGGAAACCAACCATGAGACCTGCTGGTTATCTTTCTCATGAATTACTTAGCATTGATTGAACTCTAATCTTCTACGTCAGTGCGTACTTAAGTGTGACGAAATTCAACACGTATTTGATTGATAAGTGGACTTGTATTGCCACACACCACTGGCCAAGGGGAAAACTAGGAGTGGGAGGGTGACGACGAGGCAAAACACTGGGGCGGTGGAGATATTAGGGGTAATGAATGAGCTAACACAGTGCGCCCTCATTACGACAGCTTGAGCTCCCAGTGCTGAATTCAATCAGCAGATGATTCTGTGATTTCCCAGAAGACACAAACAGACTGAGAAATAGATAGAGAGAAAAAGAGAGTAATTTTGTAGGACTTTTAAACAGAATCTCTTTGGTGATTCATGTTTTTTTTGTGCTTGTTTGGCTATTGTGTGTTTCCTGGGAAAAAAGCCTCAGCCTGAAGCCTTGGATGTCTGATTACACTCACTCACCCGTGACAAAGCCTTTTATTAATGTGCAGTACATGCCATCCTGTATGTTATTCAATGTGCTGCTCATCTTGATGCCAAATTCGTGACTGCTTCATGCTCGGAACAACATTTGATTTTATCTAATGTTGTTGGGATTTGGCATGTTATGATGAAAAGACCCCACCAGCTACATTCTTGTTTTTATATGGTAAGTTTGTCTCTGCATAAGTGAAAGACAAAAGAGAGATGGAGAGGATATGTAACATCAAGGCAGTAGAGGCAGGATGGCATAAGGCGCACCAGCTTAAAGGATGTGTTCATGATTGATGTCTTTGAGGTAAAGATGAATTCATTCAGACAGAGAGAGGCCACACAGCAGAGTCTAATTAAAAGAGAAACCACACACACACACACACTGCATCCTGAATGAAAATGCACTACACTGCAGATGTGTTTGTTCTTGTAAATCAGTGTGACTGCAGACGGCCACCGGTGAAGAGTCTCCAGTGTTGCTCTTCTACTCTGAACATGTCACTCTCATGATGCACGGATAACATCCAACATTGCTCTTCAGCTGGATGCTCTCACCGTGTCTCTGGTGATTGCCACGTTAGGATGAATGCTCTCGATTTGGTCCTGCACAAGCAGTACTTGCTCCTAATAATACCAGCTTGTATTTCTCTGCATTCCTGTTAGTGCGCAGTTTAACTGTTTGTCAACAGAGAAGTTTGGCATATAGATTTGGGCTTATGTGATCAAGATGGGATTTAAACAATGAAAATAATGTAGACAGAGACCCCCTGTCATTGTCATTCTTGAAATATCCAGTATATGGCGAACAGTATGTTGACTATCAAATACGTTTGTGTACTTGTGGAGTTATTTCAACTTAAGGAAATCTCAATTCTACATCATATAAGGATAGTTTGGAGAATTGTATACTTCCAACTTTGTGGAAACAGCTTGGTATAGCTTGCACTGCATCAAATGTGCAATAACTTGACCGGCCTGCACAGATCCTTGACTTAAAACCTAAATCTCACACGGCTAGGCCTTATGTCTCTTACGCCATTGATCTAAATTGTGTGGGAAGCCTTCCCTGATGTTAAGCTATCACATTTCATTTCATTGTGATGTCCGAGTATACTCTTACTTTTTTTTTGGTTGGCTACATACTTTTTTTATCCACATGAATAAAGCCACTAAAACAAAAACATGTATTTAATAGTTTGTATCACAAGAGTTACTGTAAGTGATGATGTGCAAGGCTTTTCTCTGCACTTAATAAAAAACTGCCTGGGGTGTAGCATCTTTATTACCTCCGACAAGGGGGTTATGTTTTTGGATGGTTTGTTTGTTTGTCACCAGGAAAACCGAAAATAACTAGTGGCTCAGGGTGAAGCAATAATCCAGGAAGAACTCATAAAGTTCTGGAGCGGATCTGTATCACGGGATGGTTACACCCATTATATTTCGCTTTTATAAACATTGCAAATAGCGCACAGCTTGGCGGAGGTCTGAACTCTCCCAGTGCCCTTCTAGTTTAATACTTTTTCCATGTAAACTTCAGTCTGTTCTGTATAAGAGCTGTTTCGTGTCTGGATATGTTCCAAGTGTGACCTCTGTTTCACTTGAAATGTTAAACTGGTTTGTTTATGTTTCCTTCCTCAGTACTCCCTCGTAAATGAGCCTCTGATCGAGCTGACCAACCCGGGAGCTAGCGGCTCTCTCTTCTACCTGACCAGCGATGACGAGTTCATCATTAAAACCGTCCAGCACAAAGAGGCCAAATTTCTCCAGAGATTACTACCTGGATACTACATGGTGAGACACTATAAGTTGCTCTATGGGTTCTCAAGTACCTGGTTACAGTAGGTGGCAAAACTCCACTCTGAGTTTTAGGCCCCGGCTCCACGAGGACAAATACGGCAAAACGCATTGGAGTAACGCAAATGCAACCGCAAAAAACCTTCCGTCCCCACGCAATATACACCGGATTGTGTCAAGCTCCACGAGACGGCTCCGTTTACATCCAAACGCTGGAAAAGCTGCAGTACATATGCCGAACCTGTACGTGGCGCTGTAACTTCCTCCACAAAAGCAGCAACTTCCTCCACAAAAGCAGCGAAGAAGAATGGTTGTCATGGCTGCACTTCTGTGTATTCTCCGCGGTGGGGGCCGACAGAACCGGGCAGAGTTTTTCGCCGGTCAGCGTGTGTTAAAGTTTAAATCTTCCGGACAAAATTATAAAAGTGCCGGTCAAAGGTCTTCATTGTTATTTATTGAGCTTTAAAACAAATGAATAACGACGATATAATGATATATAATCATCAAATACACGGAGCCTGTCTCTTTTTCCTCTCTTCTGACAGCGTCAGTGTCTGTCTCATGCAGCAGCTGATCCTGTAATGAGTGACCCGACAGTAAAAATGAACATATTTATAACTAGTTTAGGTAGTTTGAGAGGTAATTAAAATAGCTAAGGGTGATGATCTGACTTGAAGTGTGTGTTTTGCTCCCGCTGCATCACAGCGGCAGGAGCTGCGTGTCTCCGTCCTGTCAGATTAGACTTCACTCGCGTTTATGTCCATATCGAGATAAAGATAAATAATCTGAATTCAAGGAGGAGCTCCTGTAGATGTTGCACAAAGAACTGTAGCATGGTCAGTAGCGACTGGAGCACGATAGCAACCCTGCGGGGGAGAGGCGGGGCTATGAAAACGAATGACCGTATAGGCGACTCCACGGCCCCGTTGGACCCCCCAGAGCGCTCCGTTCCCAGATCTATCCACCTTTGGACCCGTTGTCGTTTGCGGGGTCTGTTTCTACGTTTCCCTTACGGCGTCGTCGAGCTTAGAGGGCTATACGCATGAGAATATGCGGATTCAACCCGTTTTCGTCCTCGTGGAGCCGGGGCCTTAAATGGGTGTCAGAAACCCTCCTAGTGTTGAGTATTAACAGATCACTCATCAGATGCTTAAGTGGCACAAATGAGATGCAGCGAGCGTCCTCATTAGCTCCAGCTGTAGGGCACCATCACACACTATTACATCTCTGTCAGGGAGAGGGAGACACACTGGATGTATGCACATGATTAAAAAACGTGATAATTGTGTCCACTTAATTTATATTTGTAATCTAAAAATATTTTTGAAAAGTGAGTAAAGGAAAATAACAAAAACAGCTACAATAGGCATGTAAGTTCAGAAAATGACATCCATGCACTGTGATGCAGCATTAAAGGTCCCATGACATGGCCATTTCTACTGATCATAATTTCATTGTTGAGGTCTACTAGAATAGATTTACAATTTTCCATAATCACATTGGTTTCTCATACAGCATCTCTGTATAGCATGTGTATTCACTCTCTGTCCTACACACCTTGTTGGAGCTCCTGCCCCCCCTCCCTATGAGCCCACTCCATTTGGTCGGCGTTACGTCACTATGACCCGGAAGAAAAAAATGGAAAAATAAAAATCTCCAACGAGGCGTTCTGGGGCAGCATAGACAGGACTTTTCTGTGTTAGTGTTTTACCCGCTACAGGGTGTACTTTGAGGGTTTGTGACTTTGCAGACTGTTTACATGCATAAAAAACTACATAACACACAAGGGGACGGGTAATCATGGGACCTTTAAAAAAGACACTGAGACATATTGTGATCCAAAATGTAAGACGTTACTTGTCTCATATCCCGATATCTAAATAATTATGATGCATCTAATATTGGCTTTACCTTCACAGTTATGTAATGAGTAAAACAAATGCAGTTAAACATGATTGTAATACAAACTTATTTCCTTTGCAGAACTTGAACCAGAATCCGCGCACGCTGCTGCCCAAGTTCTACGGACTGTACTGCATCCAGTCTGGAGGCATAAACATCCGGCTGGTGGTGATGAATAACATGCTGCCGCGCTCCGTCAAAATGCACTATAAATACGACCTGAAGGGCTCCACCTACAAGAGGCGAGCGTCCAGGAAAGAGAGAGAGAAGTCCTGTCCGACCTACAAAGACCTGGACTTCCAGGACATGCACGAAGAAGGGCTTTACTTTGACCCAGAGACCTACAACAACCTGATGAAGACCCTGCAGAGAGACTGTCGGGTAGGAGAGTTTCTGCTCATTACTGTCTCTCTGTGTTTATTAGACCTGCTTTAAAATAGCAAAGTCATACCAAAACAGGAAGGTCCCTATTTTTCCATAAAAGACAAAACAAGAAAGTCCAAGATCAGATCATTTAATTATCTGAATACTTTCATTCAAAAGGTCTTTCCTGTTAGGCAAGGCAAGGCAAGGCAAGTTTATTTATATAGCACCTTTCAGCACGCGACAATTCAAAGTGCTTTACAAAATAAATTAAAAGACATTTTAAGAATAAATACAGTAAAAACACATTATATAATGGCATAACACATTATATAATGGCATTTTAGGGTTGTATATTTTCATTACTTTACTAAAACACTTTGACCTGTGTGGACATTGAGTCTGATATGAGTCATATCAGATGTAGTTTAGAGAGGCTAAGTTGTAATTTGGGTATTTAATTGACTTTATTACATGGCTTAGTTGAATACTCGATTCTGATTGGTCAATTCAGAACACGTGACACGTTGTTAATCCAGAACAGACAGACCGATGTCAAGGATTTATGACCGTTGTTAAGGACGCTCAAATCTGCAGAAAGAAGTCCGGTCGATTGAACTGTATACAGTTTGGCCGAAAAGCAAACTGCATGCAGATCTAGATCCCTCCGCTTCGCGTCGGGCTCCTGATCAGCCTGTCGGTGTTCTTTTCCCATAATGACCGCGTCGCTGCACATTATCCCTTACGTAGTGGAGCCACATAGCTGTTAAAGGGATGTTATTGACCTCTCATTCTTGGAACAGATTATGGAAGCTTAAACACGAGCAGCTCTTTAAATGTATTACATTGTATACTAGTTGAGGACAGTGTGTGTGTGGCTTGGATGGGACAAAATGTTTTGAAAATAAGAATTTTCCATGTGTTTTTCAGAGGGACTGCAGTGTGTTTCCACTGTGTGTTCAGTCTAAGCTCTCTTTGCCCTGGGCTCTGTTCTGCCGTCTCTGCTCTGCGATGTTTCACTACATGACAGCTCTCCAAACACTGAATGTGATTAAGACATGATCCTGGTAGCGTGAGAGACTCGGAGCTCTATCCAAAGATAGTCCTCCAATCTAAAGGCTTGCATTTTTGCCAGATTTTAACGCAGAGGCCAGGAACATGTATGCTGGTGAAGAATAGCTGGAGTTTAACAGGAGACGTGGTGTGTGTGATTTGCATTCAGAAGCCTGAAAATAGAGAGCATACAAAATGTGTTGCCAAGACTTCATTTTTTGTCCATTGCATCAGTGTAAGATTAATTGCATGTGAAAACAACCTAGTAGTGAAGACTATAGGACCATGTTTAATGTATTTCATATTTTTGCTGATTGTTTGCAACCACAATTGTAGGCAAAAGAAAAAAGAACCACAACAGAAGAGCTGAATTGCTGATTTGATTGTCCTCTGCCTCTTGAATAACAACAATGATACGCTTTTGCTCCTAAACCAATGTTGTGCTATCATTTAAAAGAAATCCACACATGGATTGATTAACATACGGCCTTGGCTTGTCAAACTGTCATTTTTTAGGATGGCTTCCTCAGAGAACTAAATTACTTAAGGTGGCTGGTCTCTTGGGATAGCTTTATTGGTGATGACAGTGTGACTTCCAGACACTGATTTAATGTTTTTTTACCATCATAGTGATGGGTTAATGATGGGGTTTAAGGCCCCCCTTGTTGTAATCCCATTTGTTCTGCTTGACATACAGTAACTGCAATTACTTCCATTATAACAGCCTCATCTCAAAAGTTAAAATGTTAAGTGTATAGGACAGGCATATGGTTTTATCGCTGAACAGTGATTGATGTCACATGGAACAAAGTTAGCGGTAATGAACAGTGAGATGCAGCGGGTATATTTAGTTTAGCTTGTTAGTCAACAGAGCACTCTTCTCTTCTCTTTCCTCTTCTGTGTGTAACCGAGAAGAGAATGTATCACTGCTCATGTAAAGACATGACTTTCATTAGAAGGACATTTTCTGGTTCTGCGTGTGGTTTGTGGTTTAGAGTTTCTCTTTCGGGAAAAGAAAGTATCCTTCCAGGAAAGGTGTGTGAACAGGTGCATACAACTGTTGCTTTCCCACCCTTTAAGTCAAACAGTATCTCGGTCACAAGCAGGTCTTGTGATTTCGGGTGCCCTCCTCAGGTTATGGTCCTTCCCATCATCATTAACCAACATGCTGACTTTGTGGATGTCCTCTATTTTCTTTTAAATGTTTTCTTTAGGACATTGCAGCCAGAATGACATCCTCCCTTATTGCTAAGTCAGTGCTTCCTTAACCTTACAGCACACTCACATTCAAACTTAGTCCAATCCTACCCCGGGGGTGCACCGTCTACCACTATGTTTGCATGTACAGGCCATATTGCTTGTGTATTTGTAAGTATATGTTGAGCTGTGTATGTCTGTATGTATGTAAGCGAGACTGTGAAGCAGCAGCTGTACAGTTTATTATTGTCATGGCTTCCTGCGCTCGCCTCCTAAGCGGGAAGCAAAGTGCCCTCTAAGCAGAATCGCTTTTTCCATTTCCATGAGTAAGCAGCTGACCCCGTCACCCCAGGAGAGGCTGCGGACCTCAACGCAGGAGGGGGGGGCAGAGGCTGAGAACAGGGGGGGGGGGGGGGGGGAATGAGGAAGTGATAGGGGATTGTTGTCCGATAAAAGTTAATGTGGTGAAGCCTCCGAAAAACACATTTTAGCTATTTTCCCAGCGCTCAGGGTTGGGATTTCTCTTCCATAGGAACGTGGGAGGTCAGAGTTGAGTTGAAGCAGAAAGCGATGTGACAAAGAGGAGGATGAGCATGTTGTGTTTGAAGGAATATAATATTTCTGCAATATGGTACACTGCTACGGAAACACAGGGTACATTTTTTTTCCTTTTAAAATCTACTCTCTCCATTACCCTGCAGCTCCCCTGATACTCTCCAAATGCCAAAACAATTGTGTGTGTGTGTGTGTGTGTGTGTGTGTGTGTGTGTGTGTGTGTGTGTGTGTGTGTGTGTGTGTGTGTGTGTGTGTGTGTGTGTACACTGTTGTCGTGCAGGCTGTGCGTGTGTGATTTGCCGAGACAGACATAAGGATGAAAGTGATGCTATGAAAATGTCAAGCTGTTGAGACCTCGTCATGTTGGGGACAACGCAAAAAAGAGATCCATGTACCTTTTAAATTCTGTTTGATCATTTGTGAAATAAGAGCTATAGATACATGCATGAACAAGTGCAGAACTAATGATCAGACAATGAAAGCATGCATTCTTGGACAATAATGAGTTGCATAGCAGCAAGTGCAGCCAATCATAAACAACCGTTTACTGTATGGCTCGCCCTCTGCTCCCCCATGGGATCCTGTGACAACAATAGCTTCTTTCACTCTCAGCTGCGGAGAAACCAAGGCCATGACCTTGCACTCAGAAGTCAGGGAGGCTTCAACAGGATCCTTAACCACATTTATACACATGGAAAACTCCTGGTAAATACACAGGTCTTCAACTAGTAGTTATTGTCATTATGGATGAATGTTACTGATTGTTTTGCCTGTTGGTGAAACTATTTATTGGGCTATAAAATCTGCCAATAGTGAAAAACTGCATAGATGAATTCCCAGTGACCATGGTTATGTGTTCACATTTCTTGTTTTTTTTCACGGATAGTTAAAAGTTGATTATTTTCATTTTGCTGTCAGAGAAGAGTAAGAAAAACCTAAAGATATTTACAAGTCAAAACCAGGGGAATATCATGTTTACTGAGAGCACAATATGGAGATGTTATCATCGATTGTTATCATTCCAGTAAATACAACATGTCCGTAATCTAATATGATGTGTCACTGGTAGCAGGTTGTTTTAATTAATAGTAGATGCATACAGTATAATGGCAGGAACATTCGTGTGATTGTAACTGGATTCACAAAAGGAGTAATAACGGCTCTGTGTTTTGTCTTTCCAGCAGTCACACTCAGATTTGGGAGAGCTTGCTGTGAATTAGTGTCGTTGCAAAGTGGGGCACATGAGTAAGCTCTACTACCACAGAGATATATGGGTGGAGAAGTGCTTCGGGGTGGAATATACTGAGAAAACATCCGAGATATGTTGAAGATCAGGGGATGCTTTGACAAAGTGAGGATTAGCCTTTCCAATTAACTGTGAGAAGCTGTGGAGGAGAGCAGAGGGCAGACTTGGCCTCTAAGAAGCAGAAGTGTTACTCCACCAACTTACTGCTGACGTTTTCCCCGTGCCTGTAGATATAAGCAGAATATCCGTAGAAAATCTTTTGCACAAACAACCACAGAAATGCAGCTGTTTTCTTTCAGCTGTGACGATTTGATTGTTTGCCTGGGAAAGCCGGGGCCAGGACGCAGCGATGGCCTTCTGTAGGCAGCATGGTGTGTGTGGCTCTATTCAAAATGGATGCAGTTTGAATAGGCCGGGGGAGTTTGAGTGAAAGGATGCAAATTGTTGATATGGTAAATGCAAAGCTCAGACAAAAGCCCCAGTGTTTGTTTGACTCGGTCATTAAGTCTATTTTGTGTCTGTGTATTTGAGTATGAATGTCCGTGACTATGACTTTTATACAGCAGCATGTGTGACAGATAAAAACTGGGTTAAAAACTACAACTAATAATATCTACCAGGCATTGGAGATGGATTATCTAGGGGAGGACAAGAGGCAGTTGTAGGTCAACTTCAAAACACTATTGATCTCATGCTCATCAAAAGAAATGGGCCAGTTTTCTCCAACTTCTGGGTCACAGCTTCCTTGATATATCACAAGTTTTATAGCTTCTAATCTTATTAGGCTTAAGAATGTGCTATTATGGATAGGCATGATTTGTTTCACAATTAATTGATTAGTTGTTTGGTCTATAAAATATCAGAAAATAGCGAAACTGTCTTGAATCAGTTTCATCCTCACAAGTCTTGTTTTGTCCACAAGTCATTGGTATTCAGTTTACACATAGAGGACATTTAAGGAGCTGGAATCTGACAATTCAGACTTTGTCTCTTGAAAAACACACAGACCAATTATCAAAATAGTTGGCAATGATACTTCCTTAGTCACTATACTGTAATGTTGGCAGATTCTTAACAAGCCTAGCCTTCCCTAACCCCTCTACTCTCTGTGGCTTTGCATCACATAAACAAACCCACATTAAGCTGTTGAGACAGACTGATTTCTGATAATGAATTCTATTGATTAGAAAGTGTATTCTCTAAAGTAAATACCTTTCACGTCTCTCTCTCTGATAACTCATTTTCTCTTTCGCCACATAAACCAGTAGAATAACTTTTTCTAACATAAGCCTGGCTACTTGGCAGTCTCTTATCCTTTTCCCAGATCAAACTCTTGCTTCTCTCTCTCTCTCCTTGACTGCTTCCCTCGAGCTCTAGGAGACATGAAGTCACAGACTCTCTGGGAAACTGGGGGAAAGGCTCCTGAAGGTCAATGTGTAACACTTGGCTCGCTGTGGAGAAACACCTTGTTTATTCAGCTCAAAACTGGTTCAAACTGAGATTTCCTTCTGCTAGCTCACAGCCTTTGAGGCACTGAAGTGTGTGGGGGTTATAAAAGTGTTTTGGTAGTTGATAGAAAGTGTCAAATATCTCGTTATTACAATCCGGCTTGTGCCATTCATTATCCAAGGACACTTTTTGTAACAACTCCATGTCTTGTTACGTGCTCTAGGTCAGGGGTGTCAAACAGGGATGAGTTTGTAAAGTGTACAAATGACAGAGAAGACATAAACTGCAATTTTCACAACTTGTATGTATTTTGTATACATTTTATACATTTACAAGGCAGGGGGATAACTTAACTTTCCTTAATAGTTCCCACTTTAGTTTGTTGGTGGTGTGTCAGTTCAGGTGGTCAGGATTACTTCACATAATGTGGAAATGAATGTAAAATAATTTCTAAATCTTGACCGTTGGTTTTGATCATAAAGTAAAATAATATATTGTTCAGTTCCAGATACCGGTGACTACATTTTTTGTGTCTTTGTAGATACACTGTGATTTGTAAGATGTGTAAATGATAAACTGAGGCATAATATTGTTCAAATTGCACTTCAAAATATCAGGTTGTTCATAATGTTTTGCAAAAAGATAGTTCATTAAATGTGAACATTCTAGAATGTACTTTTTGCACTAAAACAAAGAGAACAATCTGGAGTTGTCGTTATTTATAGGGTTTTTATGCTATGATTTTACTGGTCCGGCCCACTTTTTGCCCATTTGGCTTTATGTGGCCCCTGAACTAAAAATGAGTTTGACGCCCCTGCTGTAGGTACTGGAGAGCTTTAAGATCATGGACTACAGTCTGCTGCTGGGGGTGCACGTCCTGGACCAGAGCCAGAGGGAGGGGGGGGAGCCGGGCCAGGCGGGGGGGAGACGGGAGGAGGCCTGTGGGTCAGAGGGTGCTCTACTCCACCGCCATGGAGTCCATCCAGGGAGACGGCAAGGCTGCTGAAGCCCTCACCACAGACGACACGTGAGTGGACTCAGCTGGGGAAAACACACACACACATTTTACACACATATCTGGGCGTACACACTCTGTCTCTCTTTTAATCTCCACCTTTTTTCTCATAGAGTGAGTTATACAACCGTGCTCATACCTTGCAAAGGGCACTCAGACAGTGAACACACAGTCAGCCTCTCATATAACCATAGCTACACAAATACAAACACAGCCACTGTTCTGCGTATTTACAGCGATACACACAAATGTAAATACTGTAAAGTGTCTCTCTTCTACAAACATTTGTGCAGTAGTTCAAGCACTGACGAAGAAGAGGAAGAAGAGCAGTAGCTGTTATCTGACTGCGGGTGTGTTTGTTCTCTGTTTTAGGATGGGTGGCATCCCTGCCAAAACACACAAAGAAGAAAAATTGTTCATCTTCCTGGGCATCATAGATATTCTGCAGTCATACAGGTAATGATCGTTATGAGGTTAGGTTGTCTTTGGTTCCCAATACTAGTGCTTTTAATGATTTTGACATTTAATCCATTTAGATCTGACTAATCTGCAGACATATTTGTCTTATGTTAAGACAAATGTCTTAACAATAGCCAATACAGATGGGACAATTAATGGGAATGGGCATGAATAGTTAAAGACTGACTAAGGAGTATGTCAGCATGGCATCACCCTCAGAGTAACTGCTTCGATTGCCCTACTACCAGACCTCTTAATAGTGAATTATTACCCTGCATTGATGGATAGCCACTTTACCGCACTCCTAAAAGGACCTTTTCTCTATCCGACACGATTGAAATGGACACAGCGGTCTATAAGTCTTCTTTATTTACACATTGATTTTCTTTTTCCTTCCTGAGAGCAAAAGCCTCGAGTGACCCAGGAGGAAGCTTTATGGCTCATCGGCTTCTCAAACTTGCGGGCATTTGAAAGCATCAAATAAATCTACGACTGCCTGGTTGGTCGAGGCATTAAATGCACACTGAGTGGGCGGGGTGACGCCGGGTCAGGGAGGAAAGATGAATAGACCCAATTTGTCTCCTCTGGAAGCCTGTTTCAGAGACAACGTTACATAAGTTCAAACTTTGATGTATTTTCTGCTTTAACGCTAAATAAAATGACCTGAGTTTGCATTGTGCCAAGGGGGAATAGACTCAGGTTTGATCAAGCATAAAGAGGAAGTTGTTGGGTAAGCGGATACATTTTTTGTGACAAGGCTTGTTCTTGTTTTGTTTCTCCCCAGGTTCATTAAAAAGTTGGAGCACTCGTGGAAAGCCCTGGTGTACGATGGCGTAAGTCGATATGCTCAAATCTGACTCCAGTGCTTTCATGAATGAGCCTTTTATTTGGTCACATACTACTCCCGGCCTTCTGATGAAAGCTTTTTCTCTGCCTGTCCTCAGGACTCCGTCTCGGTGCACCGGCCCGGGTTTTATGCCAGCCGCTTCCTCAAGTTCATGAGCACACGGGTCTTCAGGAAGACTCAGCGTAAGTCTGCAGGTTCATCGTCGTCACACATGGGAGGGAAAGCAGCCCGCATGTAAAAACAAACAAACAAGGAGAAGGGGCAGCAGTGGGAAGTAGGACATCCTGGCCTGATAAGAAGAGTCAATATGAAGCCAGTTTTTATTGTCTATTGCTGAGCAGTTGTGTTACTATTACATCATTAGATTAGTGGAAATTCACTTCAGGTAATTAGTGAGTAGTGTTTCCTTGTATTGTCCGCCTGATCAGACAGAGGATTTTCTTTTCTTTCCTGTTATTGTGTTTCTATAGTTAGCTTTTGTACAAGCATTTGAGGCCTAATATGTGTAGAAATGTCAGCTTTGATTTCATTAGAGAATAACTTCATTTTATTAGGAACATCATGTTGGTTCTGTGTTGGCAAACATGCCACTAGGAGATTAAAAACAGATTGAGTTTGTTGTCTGGCATTTACAAAGGTTACAAAACCCAATGAGGTGGATACAAAAAGGTCAATTATCTTCTTGAGTCCATGAAGTTAATTCCCTGAGTACTGGGCATGGCTGTAGGTAGAGCCAGGATGTAGTTGTGGAACTTCACATCAACAGCTAATATAATATCAATGTTATGCAACCCTGCGAGACCCCCCTGTGTGAATGAACATGGCTGAGGCAAAGATTTGGGGATTTAGCCGTGCTATTAAGCGCCGCCAAGTCCCGTCAGAGGGAGATGACAGGAAAGGATTTAATTTCATGCTCTTCTTGTTGAATAAGGATGGCTAAGGGGGACACATCACTCATTTTTTGCATTTAATAACTGGACTGCTTATTTAGGAGGCATGGCATTGGAGTTTCATTGTGTTTGAACATTGCTTCAATCGGTATAATCGTCCTAGTCTCCTCCAATTAATCCTCTCCTTTTTCTGCTTCTCTGAACCTTCATCGCTCTCTTTTTTCTTCTCTTTCCACTCACTTACTACGTTTGTGCTCTGCAGCGCTTCGATTCTCCCCATCAAAGAGGACTCGTACGTCCATCCCGGCTCTGAAGTCGTCCTCGCAGGAGATCCTTTCATCGCAGGCAGATGAGAGGAACGAGGAGGACAGGAGGGAGCGGCTGGGGGGGGCCTGCAGCCTGGCCAGTCTGGACGGACAAGGTACACAAAACACAACAAGGACCACCTCACTCTGGCTGTGACAACTTATACTAGTATACTGTATCTGAGAACATTTAGGGATGATAAAAAGAAAGCCTGAATTATCAAGGAGCTCGTTTGAAACTCAGAACGATTGAAGGCCTGTGCAATTTGATCGTTATCTTCAACATGTCCCTCTCTTATCTGCCTCCTGATCTGCCATTTAAACGTGAGTCATTTTCTAGTTTTTATGGCTTATTAGAGCACCTCACATGAGGCCATAAACAGCCACTTGAATTCGGCCATAAAAATGTTGTCCTCTCAGCGCTGTCCCAGTGGGCAGCCATCACTGTTTGATATAGTGTGTGGCATTAATGGAAAGGAAACAGAGGCAGGCCAAATGCAGCCAATCAGATACAGAATTGTGTGTGTCTTTAGAAATGAAAAGAGTTCCTTACCCCCCAGTTAGAAAATATATAGAAATCAGATGTTGGAGAAAAAGTGTGGCAGCGACATCGTCTGACCTTTGTGTTTGTTATGATGTGGGAGTGTTATCATACACAACAAGGGTGTGGAGCGGAAAGTGGAGCCACCGGGTCACGAGCCGTTCCTCTTTACAACCGAGCGCTCCCCCTCCAATGACTCCACCTGTGACGCAACATACTATAAAAGTTATATATTTTACACTTCCTGACTCTCTCTTTTTACGGTTACCAAATCAGTCTCAAAAGAGGGCAGAGATAATCTGTTTTACTGGAGCATGAGGTTGTTTTTAGCAATATATGTCAGTTTTATTGGAACCATTTAATCAATTAACTTAAATCAGATCCTCATGTGCTGCGTTGTCTCCGTCATTAGGCTAAACTCTCTACAATGGAAAGCACAAAGGACATACAAGAATTGCCTCTGGTAGATGTCAACAACTATAAAACGCTGTATTGATCATACTGATTGTTTAATGGGGCGTTTTTGGAAACATGTAAAAATCTATGGCAGTGGATGTCGGTTGGTCTATGTGTGTATACTCAAAATAAGGAGAAGTAGACATATTTACAAAGAAAAGTTCAGTTTACTCGTCATCATGGATAGAGAGCTTTCAAAAGTCAGTCTTAGTCTCTTTTCAGCTGAGTTTGGAGACCAAAAGAAGCTTAAGGAAATCTAAAATGGAGGGATGGAGTATAAAAGATGTTGACGAGGCATTAGGGGTCAAACTCAAATACAGGGATGTAAAATGTAGGTATGTGTGCACTTTTGTTACCCTAATGAAATCAATGTGTTTTTCTTCTCAGCTGTGTTTGGCTCGTACCTGCGCCCCGATCTGGTCCCCGCCAACCCGTCCTTCTACGAGGGCTCCTCCATGGGAACCATCTCCACCTCCTCCATCTTTGTCAGCGTGGACAACAAGACAGAGAGGTACAGTGTCCACTTTGCTTTCATGAAGACACTCTGTGTTGATTTATGGGTGGAGCGTGTCGTTTATCACCCTTAAAACATTGATGCAAGGTTACCTTAAAGGCCAGAAGCAAGGCAAGTACATCTGCCACGCCTTACACACACACACATTCACACACTCCTACGTTATTGCCACCTTTGCACTTACATCACATGTGCGTCATGGAGTAGGTGACTCAGCTGGCCTGGTGACATGCATCCACACACACACACACACACACACCACACACACACACACACACACACACACACCACACACACACACACACACACACACACACACACACACACACACACACACCACACACACACACACACACACACATACACATACACATACACATACACACACACAGCCTACATACTCAGTCAAAGGATATTAGGTGTGATGGTGGGTACTGTTACATTTACAAGACAGAAAAAAGGGAATATTCATAAAGCACAACATTCCTTTTTCCATTGAACGGCTTATCTGTTTTTTTCTTCAAGGCCTGAAAGCCTTCACTGGCTTATTTATCAGCCAGAAGTTCTCACAGCAATTTCTAGTAGTATTCATTCAATGTATCATACTATATTACAATCTAATAAAAGATTAGATTGTAATACAACTACACCACATTTATTTTGTTACACTCTATCATCAGGGTGGCTAGGATTCATTCAAATGTCGTCCTCCACCCTTTATGTGTTTCCCGTCTTTCCCCTGTCCTTTTGTCCTTCTGTCCAGCAGTGTCAGGTTCAGCTCGCTCTCTGAGGCTTCATCAGTCACCTGCTGCTGCGCTGACATTGTTCTGCCAACTGTTTTCATAAATATGTAAACGGGGGCTTTGACGTGGCCTTACTTTGTGCCATTATGCTGCAGAAACACTGGGACAAAGGAGGACAATGTTGTGGCGTGGCGAATGTATATATGCACCAACAATCATCCCTGTCTTACAGCCGGTGTCCCAGTTACAGGGCTAACACCTCGGGGTGTGATGTGTCAGGGTGGGATTGAACTCCTCTCCACCTGGCTTTCATTTTGAATTTCTCACAAGTCATAAAAGTGTACAAATTCTTTATCAGGGAGTCACCTGATGTAAATACCTGGGAAACCGCTCTCAAGTGGCTGACATGTAGAAAAAGAACAATGCTCTCTCCTAAAGGTCAAGCTACACCTAGTCACGTGACTCATGTGTTGATGCAGTCTCTTGTGCTCTCATTGTTGAAGTCCTTGTATTTGCTGGTGGCAAGTTTTAAGTTAAGAGGTTTTGTGTCTTTTACATTTCTTTGAGCTCTTACAGAAGGTGATGCCTCTGTAGGTTTTACTCTCTGATACATTTGTGAATTATTTTGTAAAGCCATTTTCTATTTCCAAATGTATTTTTCATGTTCTAGTTTTTGTTAATATCGAGTGGTGGGAAAAGTATTCAGATTCTTTGAGATAAAAGTACTAATACCACTCTGTAAATATAGTTAAAAGCACTGTATCAAGAATGGTACTTAAGTAAAAGTATTAAAGTAGGATTAAAAAAATGAACTTAATTGGTGCCAATTAATGATCTGTTAACCCACTCAGGGTTTTAGTTACTTAAATATGTCGGATGGTTTCATAGGTCATTCAAATCCTCATATATTTTAAGTTTTTCCTAAGTATTAAAATCAGAATTTCAAATCAAAGTAAAGGTTGTGCAATTTTCTACAACTATTACATTCTTAGGTTTGTACCATCACAGCAAGGCTTGCATTATGTCACTGTGTTCAAATCTGGCCAATCTTAAGGAGATTTTGTTCATTTCCTGTGAGACATTTCTGAGACTGTAAGCCTCTCACTGAGGCCGGCAGCAGACAGGTTTCCCGTCATGCTCGCAGTCGGTACATCTCTCTGTCTCTTTGATGTCAGACTCTCTGCAATAGTATGTGATTTGTTTGTGGAGGCTGTGTTTTCTCATCACTTTCTAAGCGCTGTTTGGACAGCTGCCTCTGACCCAGACTATAAACACCAAGTGGTGTCTCCTACGTAGGTTAATATGAAGAATTATTGCTCCTTTTCAGAGATGACGCTGCCTCCAGCTCCACGTTCACCCTGGAGGACAGCGCTATCTGCCTCACTTCGGAGCAGAGCACCATGGATGTGGACCTAGACCGCGATGACGGCTCGGTTCTGGATGTGTACTTGGTGAGTGTTCCTCCATTCAGGTCCCTGTGGGGTCAATTAGGTTTTGTCTTTATAAAAGGTGTTGGTTCTAGATCAGGGGTACGGCCCGGGGGCCAAATGCGACCGACGAGCCATTTTTAATCGGCCCTCAGCAGATTGTAAAAGTATAATGGAATATGGCCCACAAATGAAACTTGTGCTTGTCTTGGATTGTACTTCTGAAATATATATGTAAACATATATTACTCAGTAGTGTATTCATGTGTTAATAAGTCCACTTTTCAAATAAATTAAGTCAATTCAAGTTTAAAACTATTTCTAACAAATCTAAGTTGATAAGAAAAAAGCCCAATAACCTATTTGTATAACAAGCTTGAAATAGACCCTTCATATTTCCCCTTATTATAAGCAATCAGACGCTTCTGTTTTAAGGGATGAGCTGTTAACAAAATAAATGAAACCCTATGGAGATCTGTGATGTAGGCGGGTTTTTTCTTAAAGCACATTCAAGTACCAAGCATAATTTAACTACATTTGATTGATTTTGCTAACTTATAACTTAATTTATGAGGCAATATACCTCACCTCTAGTGAGTGGCCCAGCCCTTCGTATATTTTTCTGTATGTGGCCCTCAGTGAAAAAAGTTTGAGCACCCCTGTTCTAGATGTTCAGCTTGGTTACCTTCAGGCCTTTTCCACATTGATGATCGCCCTTTTCTCTCTTGTCCCTGACAGTGAAAAGAGCAGCGTTAAAACCTCCATTTCCTCCTGCCAATCATCAGACAATCACCGCACTCCATTTAACCAACCAGGCTGGCCTTTGACTTCCTGTGCTGCTAGATCCATGTTGCCACTCGTATTGCCAACACATAAAAAGACAGAGATCCTCCCACCGGTTGATGGACTAAAAGAAGACACGACGGACATGCGATGGACATCTGCAGGAACAATGTGACAAATGTAATGTGATGAACACCAGGCTGTGTCGCTTTTTAGAGCATGCATCAACGCAGTGCCATTAAGTTTTATACATGTATTCTGTTTCCATGGCCTACACAAAGATCGAGATATTTACTATATCTTAATACATATGAGGAGAGGGTAGATACATTTCTTTGACCGTGTTTCTCTGCTGACCAGACCTTTTTAAAGTTTGCAATGTTGCTGATCAGAAGAGAAATGTTTACAGTGAATTTATGACGTCGTCTTTGTCCCTGATGAACGAGGATGTGACACAAGCCAGCAAGGAGGAGAAAAGACTCTCATGAACAAACATGATGGATTCTGTAAGCTCCGGAGGCCAAACAAAGACTGTGACGTGGTTAAAGCAGCAACCTTTTTCCCTTACTGGGCTGTTGTTCACGCTGCCTTGACGATAACCTGAAGAGAGGAAGGACAGTACTGGATCTTTGATGAAGCACAGAGCCGAGGGACGGTGCACTCGCTCGTGATCAAAAAGGCACTTTGGACATCGTTATGATTACTGTAAGAAATATTTTTCTCTGAAGAAGTTGCTTTAGTGGGTGGGCTACCTGACATAAGCACACATTGGATATGTGAATATGCACTTTTATTTCCTCTTTTACAAATGCACACCTCTGTAAGTCCTTGATACTACATGTACAGAGACAGTGAAGGAACATCGTAGATCATTTTGATGTGGAGCTAATAGTTTGTGAGGTGACTTTAACTCAGGATATCCTTTGATACTGAAAAAGTGGGTCCTCTTCAAGAAGTTATGGAACATGCAGCCTACAATTAGAAGCTGTCCGATGCCATCATCAAGACCATATCCGACTATAAATGTTGAATTCCACGATCACACGTCGGTTGAGACCATAATTTATTATGTAAATCTCAATATTTTACCATTTGCTGAAAAATACTATAAATCGCTGAATGTAAAGACAATGCATATTTATATTTAGAGACTCGTATAAATAAATGGCTAAAATGTCAGGGTCTTCTGTTGAGCTTATGATGCTTCTGAAAAAGTCTTTGTTTTGGGATTTTAAAGGGGCCTTATTATGCAGAATTTCAGATTCAATTTATATGCTGTGCCTCTACTGTGACATGTTTCCATGCTTTAACGTTCAAAAAGCTCTTTATTTTTCGCATACTGCCTGTACTGCAGCACCTCTTTTCACCCTCTGTCTGAAACCAGAGCACAGTCTGCTCTGATTGGTTAGCTGGCCACCTCTGTTGTGATTTGTCAACTACTAAGAGATGTCCCACCCCTTGCCTATGAGTATCGCATGTAATGTGTTGGGAGTGCTAGCCAATATAACCACGAGTGTTACATAGTAAAGTCACTATGTTACGGAAGTAAACAAAGAATTACAATCGAGGCATTTCAGTGTGTGGGAGAGAAAATCCCTCTGGAATGAATTTGGGGATTTTAGCCTTTGCAGACCATTTACATGCACAAAAACCTATAACATACTACAGGAAAGGGATAAACACAAAAAGCACAATAGGCCCACTTTAAGAAATGACCCTCACTTTCACAGCAGTACTACTAAACTTAAACAGTGCTATTGCTTCTGTTGTGTAACAATTTTAATTTACAGAACATTGTCAAATTGCATTACATTTAGTGCAAATAATAACACTTCTGATGTACAACTTAGAAATATACAAAGTGTGTAGATTACTGACAAAATATCAAAATTAAAAACGCTAAACGCATTCTTCGGCTGACATTGCTCGTGGATCTAGCTCTTGTAATCATCAGCAAAACAATAATCCAGATCCTTCCTTAATTCTGACCCCTTAGACCGAAAATCTGATTTCTTTGTGATTGCAAAACTCCCAACTTCGATGTCATCAAATACAATCTAAAGTCAATTTAAATCTTGAGGTAAGATGATGTGAAATGCTGACCCTCCCCCCCCCCCCCCCCCACCCCGCTTCATTTCAGTGTTGATAAATGCACATCTGGTGGCTGTACAGTAAATATAACCTGGATTTCCATCCTGGTGTCCAAGGCATTCTGCGGGTAGTTTATCAGTCAAAGGGCAAGAGGCCACTGCACTGTAGTGTGGCGTGTGAAATGTAATGTGAGAGTATGACTAAGAGTCTGGGGGGTGTAGATGATATCCTACTCAACATATTACAAAGTTACCTTATCTTGCTCAATAGCAGCGGGACTAATTTACAAACCTGACACTCATGAATGACATTTTCTTTGCTAAAAATCCACCTGGGGGTTTATAAAACGTATCCACTCATCTCTCAATAAAAGAGAGGAAACTTTACATGAGACACTTTGGCTGGCCTTTTGCAAAACAACTGTCAAAACCTGTGTTATGTGGGGCTTAACGACAAATACACACTGACAGTAGGCCGCAAATAAGCATCTATAGACCACAGTCAACTACACTTATATCCAATTATTGATTATCACTTCAACCGTGTCAAAAATATTGTCCAACATGACTTAATCTGCTGCTTCAAGTGTCCTTGGCCCATGCATGTAATCAAATTCAAGCATTTAACAGTCAATTCACATTTCTCACATTGGTAAACTAACTGAAAACATATTTTCTCTGTACAATACATTGTGTCCCTGGTGCTTTCTGACAGCTAGTTTCATTACAATCTAGAAATATAAAGATTTCAAAGCTTTCGGCTCTGCCCCCCCCCCCCCCCTATCAAACCGCGAAGAGAGTCATCACCAGAGGGACAGGAGAAGGCAGGAGGAAGAGACGCTGCACCACACCTCATCAATGCTTTCTTATCAAAATCTACTCCCCTCTCTCATGGTAGTTACTTTAGCAGCAGCAAAACAAGTAGCTGTAATACTAGTGATTAAAGCAAACCCAAAAAAAAAGTCAAGAAATAGGTAATCATAAGAAAATGTACAAAACAATTTACAAAAAAAAAGCAAATAATTGGTAACAACAATTCAAAAACCACTTAGGCAATTCTTGAATTGACATACAAGTGTACCCATGACCAACAACATGGTGGCCGGGACGACAACTACTGATGGGTTAAAGCCGTAAAACCAGTCTCTTCTACAAGCAGGAGTCCAGCAGGACGTCCTCGGTGATAAAGGGTCCTGCGAGTAGTAGTTTAACACATTCTTATTCACATGGAGAATGGGTCAAGTAGTCTTTGAGCGCCGGTTCAACACTGAACAATGTAGTCTTTCCACTGGGCGAACGTGGCCCTCCGCAAGCCTGAAACAAAAGATTTAAAAAATCAATATCCAAGAAAAGCTGAACTATTTTGTATGGCAAGTTTATTTATAGAGCACCTTTTCAACACAAGGCGATTCAAAGTGCTTTATAAAAATGAAAGACATTAAGAAACATATTATAAAAAGGCATTTCAAAACACTCATTTAAAAGCAAAGATAATAAAACAAAAAGGTACATTGAATTAAAGTTACAGTGGCAGTGTGAGATACACACATCTGAAATGTTTAGGTCTGCATTGCTAACGTTTTTGGCAGAAATAGTTTTCTATGACCTCACTTTCTTTTTTAACTTATCCTTTAGTTATTTCAAGTGTTTCATGCTAAACGAACCCCCCTTACATTTAAATACAGATAAAGCACCATGTCTTGAGTGTAATGAGTGTTCGACTGCCCCTGGTTACCTCATTGCGTTCAGAAGAGGATGGGCTTCCCAGCAGTTTTCTCCTGGACGTAGGAGGTGAAGCGTTTGAGGAACTTGGGATACTCTCTCTTGGCCACGGCTCTGAGGACGGAGGCCGGCGCCCCAGCCTCCTGGGTTTACTGCAGACACACAGAGGAAATCATCAGGAAACTGTGTGTGCTTACTGACAAGAACACCATTAATCTAACTTAAACCCACAGTGTGCGTAAACTGTACACAAACAGGTCTAGGCTGCCCTCTAGTGGCATTGTCTTATTCAACTCCCCTGACCTGTCCTGCTTCACAAACAATAAACTGGCTCTGGATACTTTCTCCAGCGCCGCTTCATGTCACAATAAACCCGCCTACAGGAAGTCAGGGGAAGTAAAAGTCTGGAATAATACTTGAAAGACGGAAGCACGCACACTCTTGGTAGAGTGAAACACTGGCTCGTATGAGGTTGTTCTGAATCTTTTGAGGAAAGGGTGTCAAACACAAACTAATAGCAACTCAGTAACATCATTAATAATAATAATAATAATAGGATTGAACATAAAACAAAAAAATAGTAAGAAGCAAGCTACAGGCACTTGTTTTCTTTGAGGCACTTCTGTGACTGGCAGCTACTTCTCAGTAGTCAACAAAACAAACATCCCCCCAGATAACCTCTCATGTGCTCACTCAAGCTGTATTTATTTAGGCTGATGTGATATTTGAGCTCCTACTGGCCTGAGGCTATTATTCACGAAAATGGTTTTTACCGGCTTGCCAGTGAATTAGCATAAATGTCAGATAGTCTCTGACATTATTCATGCTTCCCTCCATCTCTCCTTTGTAGTTTAGATAACTTGTGGGATTTTAGTTGAATCAATCAATCACATTTCAATCTTAAAGCCCAATTTGATAAATAACTAATTTGCCTCAGGGGGTTTTTCTAATCTATATGACATACAACATCATCTGTCCTAAAAACTCCCACAAATGAAACCCATCGAACGGGCAGACGTGCAATAGATGTCGTGTGTACAGTTTAAACGACATACTACAGTAACATCAATCTTCACCCAAGACATGTAATTTTGACCCAAATGTATTGGGAGTCAGGCCTCAGCTAAAACCCTTCCTTCTGGTACTCACAGTAGTTTGTAGTTAATCTTGAGGCGCTTGTAGGTACATTATTAGATTGATGATGATGATGGAGGGTGCTTTGTTCTGTAGGCTGCAGATCTATAAACACAGATCTATACCTTAATGGGCTGGAGAGACACTCACCATTGGCAACGTAGGTGATCTTACAAAGGATGTTGTCTCTGCTGATCTCTTTATCCCCCTCTGGTGGGCTGACCAGCGTTTGGCAGATCATAGCAACATTGATTTTGGCACGAACGCACCGGTTTGTGGGCTGGAAGTAAAACAAAAATGTAAATGAAAACAAACTCCAAGCTGCCACAAGTCTCACTCTAGCTATCTGACAGAGGGCCTGGGGGTTAAGAGATCTCAAATATTCGTTACACAATTATCTGTTTGACTAAAGGTTATTGTAATGATATGCTTAAATGAACCAAACGTATAATTATTCTCTATTCAAAGCACTTGGAAGCCTGACACATCGCCCTCGCTCCACTGCATGATATTGACTGGTGTTGATGAGGTAATCTGACCTGGGCATCGTTGTGGTCCACAGAGAAGTTGCACACCAGCCACGTGTCGGGGTCGTTCTCATTGGTTGACAGGATCTTCCTGATGGCTGACAGATAGAGCACGTCTCTCTGAGAGGCCGGCCACACTCTCTGAAACACAACATAGGCATTCAGTCAGAGCTACAGAACATCACTGATGGCAACATGTTTCAAAACCACCAGGAATTTACCTTGTGCGTCTGGTAACAATGACAGGCGTTATCAGAGAGCGTTCCACAACGTTGAAGTTTTCAATAGTGGCTGAAGGAAGTAGAGATCGTCAGTTGTTGTTGATTAAAAACAGAGAAAGTCAAACGGTTGTGATATGAAGGTGACTTCTGAGTGAACTTACTCTGCCCAGTCCATTCGGACCGCCGTGTCCCCAGAAGTAGTGGCAGACCTCGTGTCCCGTCACGCCCTTCACTGAATGCGTGGCTTTGAGAGGATCCAGCACGATACCGTTCTCCTCCACTTCCTCCTGTACACCTGTGACAGAAAACAATACAATTATTATATTAATTAAGACAAATAAATTCATCCATATGACCCTTTTTTTTGCAACCTCACTGCTAAAAGTTTTACCATTGAGGGATAACTGAATTTATATATATTAGGTTCTTGTAGTGATTTAAGGAAACACATTTTGACTTAAAGTGTGACACTAGATGCCAATATAACAACACTGAGCAATATTAGAAAGAAATACCTCTTTGTGAATTGTTTCATGGCTCCTACAGTACTTAGTTCTTATTGTATGGATTTATTGGATTATCTGTTGTGGCATGTATATTTTATTTTAGAGCTCATTTTGAGATTCATATTTGTATTTTGTGGCCTCTACTCTGACATGTTTATATGCTTTATACGTTCAAAAAGCTCTTTATTTTCCTCATACTGCCTGTAAACCTATGCAACACACTACAGGAAAGGAAAAACCCCAAAAGCCCATTTAAATATTTGAGTATATCTTCTTCCTCTCCTAGCTTCTACGGGTGTTCTCGGTTTCCCCTTGCAACCACAGTGACTAGTCTAAAAAGTGACTAGTCTCAATATTCACAGCGAGAAATAAAAGGGAAATGATTGATGAGCAGCTTCTGTGTTATGGACTCACCTTCATCTCTCCTTCTTCTATTACCAGCTGCCAGTTGGCATCTCCACCCATATCCTGAAGAGAGTAGGTCATGTGATTCTGCACATTCTCCTCCACCTAAGAGACAGAAACAGGCATTGATTAAAGGATTATGTGAGTAAGTGTTTTATCTTTCTTTACCTGCCTGTTTGAGGACATGCTGTGAATACATTGCATTAGGGATGCTAAGATCAGTTGATTCTATTCTACATGAATGATTGATAGGTTTGAGCAATGAACACTCACAGCGACTGTGCTGGTATTTTATCACAGAGGTTTCATAACATCACAGTATTGTCAAACTAGTATTTTCCTATTCAGAATCTTAGGAATAACCTTAGCAAATAGATTAACCACTGAGCTGTAAGCGAATAAATATACAACACTTGATTCCTGCTAGGGGTTTTTTTATTGAAGGATTAATGCGTGCTCATGCTGTGAAGGACAGAGCGTTGTGAGAGAGGAGGAGGCAGGAATGAAGAGTGTGAATAGATTCCAGTCATGCAGCGTTAACATAACAGTTTTTCTTATCAACCTGTCAGTCACTCCAGGAACTTTGTCTGGTCAGGCTTCTTGTTTTACGTAATAAATGCGTTAGGGCTGCACCATATTGGAAAAAAACTAATATTGCGATATTTTTTCCCCCCTGCGATATATATTGCGATATGAAAAAATACAGGAATTGAAGAAAAGACAGTTTTTTTTTGTCCACAAACCATCCTTTCTTGAACTTTAATGCTATAACAATTGGTATTTTTTTTAACTATATTTAACCGGATGAAGGATTTTAGTCACGCACTTCTGGATCTTAAGTTATCAGAGCAACAAGCTGAGCTAGCTCAGTTATCCTGCTGTGATCTGATCAAGAATGATTGTGATTGTGGTTTGCTGTGCATGCAGAGCCTGCACGTCACTCACTCAAGTACCCCTGACATGAGAGCCACGCGAGTTTTCTTTTGTAGCAAGCAGCAAAAGAATTGTAACATGACGTGTTTGAGTTCATTTGCCTACTTAATATCGCACGTCCTAAAAAATAAATACAAATGTGAATATCGCGCATGCGCATAACGCGGGTTATCGTCACGACACGATATATCGTGCAGCCCTAACATGCGTCACATGACGGATACAAGTTTGAGTGTAAAAACCTCCTATAACATGCAACTTAAAGCACAGGATACGTTAGTTAAATCCTGGAGTGACTGTGTTAGTAGGCATTCTCATACTATCTGTTTATGCTCTGACAGCAGATAGGGGTGCTCTCTGTTGACCAAATACAGTACCTGAGCGCTGAATCTGTGAATGTCATCGGAGGCACTGACTAGCTCAACGGAGGAGAGGGAAGAGGAGTGGCTATGGGGCTGTCCAGCAGAGAGGGAAATGGAAACAGGAAAGAATAAGAAACAAAAAAGAAAGCGGCGCCAGTGCAGAGATCAAAATCACAACCTGTTCAAGAAGCTCTTCATATGAACAGCTTATGATTAGCAGCTCAAATGATTACAATAAGCACAAACTGATTCTCAGTGAGGATACATTACGGTGAAGCATGGACACATTATGAGAAGCACAGAGCTTTAAAGACTTCAGACAGGAGTGATGAGACCCGAGTAGCATCAGGTAGCCCAAGCAGAACGGAAACAAGATGTACAATGATAAGACCAATAAGAAATGTGATGAGCACCTTGATGGCGTATCGATGTGTACCGATGGTGGAGTAGGGCGTCACCCGGAGGAACGGGGCTTAGTCGAGGTATCCTGACCTTCTCTGAGTGGCACTGAGGGACAAAGAGAGAGAAGATTAGGAAGATACAACAGAAAAAGGCAACACGCCCTCTCAGCACCATGTGTCATTTTTCATTGTTTAAATGTGTTGATAGGGAAGAGAGGAGCAGGAGATTCAGGCCCCGGCTCCACGGGAACGCATACGGCAAAACGCATCGGAGTAACGCAAACGCAAACGCAAACGCCAAAAAGCTTCCGCCCACACGCAATATACAACCGGATTGTGTCAAGCTACACGAGACGGCTCCGTTAACATCCAACCGCTGGAAAAGCTGCAGTACATATGCCGAGCCTGTACGTGGCGCTGTAACTTCCTCACAAAAGCAGCGAAGAAGAATGGTTGTCATGGCTGCACTTCTGTTTATTCTCCTTGGTGGGGGGCCGAGGGATCCGGGCAGAGTTTTTCGGCCGGTCAGCGTGTGTTAAAGTTAAATCTTCCGGACAAAATTATAAAAGTGCCGGTCAAAGGTCTTCATTGTTATTTATTGAGCTTTTAAAACAAATGAATAACGACGATATAATCATATATAATCATAAAATACACGGAGCCTGTCTCTTTTTCCTCTCTTCTGACAGCGTCAGTGTCTGTCTCATGCAGCAGCTGATCCAGTAATGATGACCCGACAGTAAAAATAAACATATTTATAACTAGTTTAGGTAGTTTGAGAGGTAATTAAAATAGCTAAGGGTGATGATCTGACTTGAAGTGTGTGTTTTGCTGCCGCTGCATCACAGCGGCAGGAGCTGCGTGTCTCCGTCCTGTCAGATTAGACTTCACTCGCGTTTATGTCCATATCGAGATAAAGATAAATAATCTGAATTCAGTGTGCAGTGTACTTTTGCGGGGTGAGCAGCAGAGGTGGGGAGAGGCGGGGCTATTGCGTCGTCATTATCAGAAACGGATTGACCGTATAGGCGACCACACAGCCCCGTTGGACCCCCCAGAGCGCTCCGTTCCCAGATCTATCCACCTTTGGACCCGTTGTCGTTTGCAGGGTCTGTTTCTACCGTTCCGTTACGGCGTCGTCTAGCTTAAAGGGCTATACGCAAGAGAAATATGCGGATTCAACCCGTTTTCGTTCCCGTGGAGCCTAGGTATCAATGTGCCTTCTAGACTAAAAGGTGTTATTGTCACATGCATCAAAACAGGACAGGACATTGAGTTTAAATCTTCATCACACCTGCTCCTCTATCTTGTCCTGTCTGTCCAGAGCAGCTTTCCAGTCACCGCATCGAAGAACTCTTCCTCATTGATCAGACTGTTGGGGCCCCTCCTGTGGAAAGCAAACGTTGTCAGCAACCGAGCAGGAAGATGAGAGTGCACACGTGATGTTGTTTATCTAGTCGTTTCTAATTCATTTATGGTTTCTTATTTCATCTTGCCTCGTAGTCGGGTCCTCCGTAGTGGGACTTTTTCTTCAAGCTCATTCACCGCAGACTTGTAGGCATCTTCTACCCTCTTCCTCTTCTCCAGCTCCTGAACCACACCGAGAGTGTTGTTATTGCAACTATATTAAACAATAAACAACAGAATGTGAAATAGAAAAATGTTCATTTAAACATCTGTGCTGCATTGAAATGGAGAGCTGTTTAACCTTTGACAACAATCAACAGGAATTCATGTCGCAGAGTCAGATAACATGTTCACTCGGGGACAAAGCCTCTTTTATCAGATCACAGGAGATAAAGAGTAACAAAAAGAAAAAGTGGAAGGATAGATAGGGCAGCATGTCGCCAACAATTGGTTGAACCCACTACGTGCATCATTCAGCTGTGTGCGCTGAAAACAGGTTTTACTTAATGTGTCATTACCTGCCAGAGGCTCACACAATCAACCAAGTGAAGTAAAAACAACAGGCTATCGCTTTAAAATCAAGAACTAGAGATATCATATTACTATTAACACCTTCTAATACTTTAAAGCACTGAAACATTACAAACCAGTGTATGAATTTGGTTTCTCTGCCAGTGGAAATTATTCAAAACAAGCGTATTTAATGTGTAACTGAAACCATTGAGGAAACCAGACATAATGCAAAAAGAGAAAGATAGCTAATTGTGGCTTAACATAGCAAAAAACAATAGCGGATATTAAACCAAACACAGTAAGCAGAAGGGTGTGGACGTATACCACATAAAGAACAAGAGGTGAACCTGTTGTCAGCTGTGTCACCACGAGACTGACTGAGAGACCTACTTTAAAGAAAAGGCTGCAGGTCTGTAGAGGTATCCATCCCTGTGTCTGGTACTTCAGCTGCTCTGCCCTCTTTTGTAGCGAAGGTTTCCACAAACTGCCCCATGAAGTCTTGGCAGTCATTTTTTTTTTTTTTAAATCCCCTCTTGGTGTGAGTCTTGTTTCTTCGAGAGCTTGTTCTGAACTGTTTCTATTTCCCTACTGCGGCGGCTCAGCGTCACACACATAACCAAACACAGATAAGATTGAGGTAGTTTCACTCGAGCAGTCAAACCAACTGAAAGCACTTTCCGGCTTTTGTAGGTTTTAGGGTTGGGCCAAACGCATTAACACATTGGAAGAAAAAAAACTGGTTTGACAACATAAGCTGAGCTGAGAAGGATGTAAGCATGAGGAGCGCCTTTAAAGACACAGACCGCTCTCTAGATAAAGCTGAAGAGATGAAAACAAAGGCACAACTCCAAATAACAATAGAGTTAAAGCTCATTGTAAGAACAGGTGTATTTATGCTTCTGGTGGGCTATTTTGAAACTGATCTAACGGGACCTAAATGATGTCAGATATAGTTGTTTTTCAGTAACAACCTGTAAAGAAGCTTTATAAAAAAAATTGTTTCGGTGATCTACAGTAGAATTTGACGACACCTTGCCAAACCTTTTTTAAACACTAATTAAGCAAATGCTTATTTAACACTATCTTGCTTTACAATTGCAAACTTGGCAGCTGAACAGGGAACTGTATTGCACAATATCTTGCTAAATTACCACCCTTTAGAGCAGCTTAACATGTTCCACAAATTAGCCTCATCATCAAACCACAACTTCATCTAAAAGGGCAACAGTACTAAACTCTTGGTCATAATAACCAACTCCCTAAAGATGATGGAAGGCAGCGATTAGCTTTCTTTAAACCTCCCTCACAGCACAGACTGCTGCCACGCCCACTGAGGAAACATGACATTTAGCACACCGAGTGATCTTAATCTCTGTGTGTGTGTGTGTGTGTGTGTGTGTGTGTGTGTGTGTGTGTGTGTGTGTGTGTGTGTGTGTGTGTGTGTGTGTGTGTGTGTGTGTGTTGTGTGTGTGTGTGTGTGTGTGTGTGTGTGTGTGTGTGTGTGGTGGTGTGTGTAGTGTGTGTGTTGTGTGTGTGTGTGTGTGTGTGTGGGTGTGTGTGTGTGTGGTGTGTGTGTGGTGTGTGTGTGTGTGTGTGTGTGTGTGTGTGTGTGTGTAGAGTGTGTAGAGTGCGAGGCCGTACCCTGTCCACCTCTCTTCTGCCAGCTGTCCTCTCTTCTTCATCATCAGCTCGATGCAGTGGGACAGAGTGGAGAGGATGCCTGCCGTGGTGGCCTTGAAGGTGATGGCCTCCCCCCTTGAAGTCTATTCCATTCATACCTTTGGGACTGGCAGGTGGAAACACTAGCACGGAGAGAAACTAATAAATAACCGAGCGCGACAGCTTCCTCGTGACTTGATCTGACACACAGACTGTCTAGCATTTCACAATCAAATGATTTAGTTTTTTATAAATATATATTTTTTCCCCCACAGAGATTATGAAATGAACTGCAGTTCAACTCACATTTCTCTTTGCTGCCATTGTTGTTGTGATTACATTCACCATCAGTTCTTGTAGTGTTGGGAAATTCCTCTTCATCCTCTTCTTCTTCTTCTTCTACAGGTAAGAGAGAAACAGCGATCTTAGATACATCTATCTGTCCAGTTAAGCACATTTTAAGATGGCAGAAATACCTCAACCTGGCCATATTCAACAGGTGTCTTTACATCTCCACAGTTGCTAATTGCTTTCGTAATAGAGTGCCACAGTGACGCGTCCTAAAACCCGGAAGTAAGTTAGCATTTTACCACTTCCGGTTCCTTCGACAAAAACCCTACTTTTATAATTTATAAAGGGTAGACATGTGGGTATTATCCGGCTGAACAAAACGTGATCCGTCTCTTCAATGTGTGTCAACCACAGACCTTATTTCGAGCTATTTTCCAAAATCCTATGGAGAAATTGCATTGGTTTTTGTCGAAGGAACCGGAAGGAGTTTACTTCCGGGTTTTAGGACGCGTCACTGTGGCACTCTATTGGTCAATTGTTGAAGACAAAACGGTTCATTTCTAGCAAAAGCATCTTTCAGATTGAAATAGATATTTGTTAAACTGACATATGAGAGTTGTTTCAATATGAAAGTGATTTTGAAGTATACAGAAATCCTTTGCCTCAGGGATTAAACAACCCACAAAGTGCCCTTAAAGTGGATATCGATTTTTATTTCCGTATCAAGCACTCTCCTTTAACTCTCAAACTGCATGAAGCCTGCAAAGCTACCTCTATAAAGTCTTTCCTTGGCTAGTAAACATCAACACTGATTCCTCTTTGCCATGTCCACACTGCTCTAAATATGTGTATATATGTATAATATAATATATCTTACCCTACTTATAACTCATTTAAAACCTATTTTTAAATACATATCTCAAACTATACAGGCTTTATGCCACAGGTTACCTCTATCTCTCTGAAATTCATCTTTGGAGACAACGTCAGCACAGGAGTCAAAGTATTTCTGCAGCGTGTCCACTTGTCTGCACAGAATGTCCCGGAAGGTTTCCATTTCAGCGAGCTTCTCACGCAACCTGTGCCCCTTCTGAGCGGAGACAAACAGAAGTAAGAAGTGTGAGCTGTCAGGGGAAAGATTCATTTCCGTTCTATTGTTTAAACACAAGGCAAGGTCAGCATAAAAAAAGTCCAAATTCTTTCAGCTGACAAAGGAAGTAACAACAGATCTAGCCTTTAGCTGGTAGTTTCAGAAGAGGACTTTGTACATGTGGCCACAGTTAAAATCTCTATTGATGGAACTACTTCAGAGGGACTCAAAACATTTACTGTAGCATCTACAGTCTGGTGATCATTGTGACACCTTAAGCAAATATTTATATTTGAGAAAAGTCGTTTGTTTTGGCATGACAGATGGCATATTATTTGAATATCATTTAAACTTGTACCACTGTTTTTGTAAACGTTTGTATATTGGACTATGTTATGGTTATATTTCATTCTCTTTGGGAGTTTGTCCTTGACCGATGAGAGGGTCTAAAGGACAGAGGGTGTTGTATTCTCTACAAACTGTTAAGGTCCCTAAGACAAATTGGATTTATTGATTGATAGTGCAGCATTCAGTATGGTTTGTCCAAAAGAGTTTAACTACTTAACACCAGTAAGATGCTCGAAGTGTTGATCAAAACAAGTTTGTGTTAAAGTGTACTCAAATGCAGTTTTATAGCATATGGCATACTTTTCAATCATCAAGTTGGTAGGGTTGTGTCGCTGTAACTTACTTTCAATTAATGTTCTTTTAGGTTAAAGAGTACATCGGGTCTTCACAAAATGTTTGGTATTTCATGGAACTTGATTCAGGACTAAGATATGCTCGCAGACTAAGTGGCCTAGAAACCTGGTGCATTGGATAAACAGCCACTATAGTCGTGTTTTTACCTTGAAGGAGGATGTGGACGTGGCGGACAGGGCACTGGCTGCTGAGGTGAGAGACAACATGGACCCATGACGCCTGAGACTGGTTTCTGAACCGTAACCTGACTCGGCCTGGATTGAGGGAGATAACAGACAGAATGAGGAAGGGAGAGAGAAGGATGTGAATAATAAGAATAGAGGAAAACAAAGTGAACAAAAGATCAGTATGTGCACAAAACATATTTAACAACCTGCAATATAGAAGGAAAGTTAAAGACAGACATAGAGAGGGGGAGATCAATTCTAGCCGTCTGCGGCAGCACTGAGTAATGCTGATCCAGACCAGAGCAGGGCCTCCACCTACACACACCTACACACACCTACACACACACCTACACACACCTACACACACACCTACACACACCCCGTCTGCTGACAAATGCCCACTTGCATCAAGACAGCCAGTATAGCTGATACTAAGTGCTTAAGAAACACTGAGTGGACAGATCTAGCATTGATTGAAGGAAATAATGTTGTTTCTATCAGCACACACATTGTACTGTCTCACATAGCGTTATTATACAGATCCACATTATGGCCTGGCTTTAGAGAGGGAGGGAGGGAGTGGCAGTGATTTCATCTGTTCCATTAAACAGAAAACTTATGACGGGGCGATGCCTGGGACTGCCAACTCTGCAGCTTTTTATAATACACAGAGCAAAGCCAATATATTCTTGTGTCTCCATCATGCAGCTGTTAGCAGTTATCTACTCATTTAGAGAGGGAGACAGCAAATTAATGACCCAACATTATGATCCTAAAGTTAAATTCACACATTTCTCCAACCAGTAGACACAGTAATGTGGAGCTAAGGCGACAGGCTAAGGTCGGAAATGGTTCTACGTATAAATCAGGATACTAACATCAGTGTTAGTATACATCGATTCAATTAAATATCGACCGCCGGTCCGCCACAAATAGATTTTTTTGTTTTTGTAAATTGTACATTATATTTTTGGGAGAATAAACCCCACAGATCCTCAACTCCAGTGTGTCTCACTCATTGACAACGCAACACAGAGCAACAAGGGGCCTTTGGCTTTTCTTGAAGAAGTGCTGCTCAACCAGATAAAGTGTTACATCACCTGGCTTAAGCAAACACTAAACTGTTGACACCTGCAGTGCAATATGGATTTCATTTCGTAATGCAATTGCACAATGATTCCTTTGCTAAACTATACCATCCTCATTGGTACATAACCATGCTACAACATGTCAAGTACTTAAAAAAGACAACCTACATTTCAACAGCAGAGAATCACAGTTGGGGCGGTTACACGGGTAAAATAACATTTGACAGAAAGTTCAAACGAGCAAAACTTTGTCTAACAGCACTGTCTCTACATTAACCTAATTCCTTCAGTTTTTTTATCTACTACATTTACATAATGCATGGATTACTGAAATATAACAACAGCATATCCTGGTTTGGGCGTGTACCAAGAGCTAAAGCAATAGACTAATGAAACATTATTATCTTTTATCCGACACAAGGTTTGTGGTAACACATCCAAACAAAACTACTTGGTAAGGTTTAGGCGACAATTTGACTTGGATACGTTTAGTTCAATATAATGGTTTGGCTTTGAATAAGTACAATTATATTATTAAAGTTACAGACTTCAATTAAAACAAGGGAACTTTGACTTTTGGTTCCACACAGGACATAAACAGCGACCTCCTGGGTGAAAGTATTTTTGCTTTTTTGAACCATCCATCTAACCCAGGCGTAGGCAATGATTTTGTGATAGGTGAAAACCAAATGTAGTGGGGGGGGGGGGGGGGGGGGGGGGGGGGGGGAAATAAGTCTTCCTCTAAACATAACATACAGTAAAGTAGAGTTTTGTTATGAGAATGCAATTTAAGATATCCAGCATTAACATGAAGAATATTGTGTGATAACACCAGAGAGTGACATCTCTCAGCACCTGCTCAGCTGCGTGACACAGCCGTGCAAATCAACACCCACTCGACACAACACATGAGATGGCATCCTACGCCCACAGCTTTGTGATGGTAATGAGAGGAGAGTACAGTAAGTGACCATAGCAACCACTGGGCACTTCTTCACATCTGAACACATTGCTGTTTGATAAATCACCTGTCGGAAAAATGCTAGCACACAACCATGCAAGACAAAAAAGTGATTTATTTCAATGACTCTCATGAAGTTTAATTCTCACGCTAGCCCATTAAAGCTACTTTTGTGAAAAGCAGCATGCATGCAAATAATAAGTTGTACGGAGGAATCCATGGATCGTTCATGTTTACCATTCATATCACAACACTTGCATACCACTAAAAGACTTCAGTGATGAGTGATAGCAGCATGCCAACATGCTATAAGCCCACCATTCGGCCATTGAAACAGCCAAGGCAGAGCAGGACACTGCTGCAGTCCCCACGGTGTGCCGACCCCCACATGGCTCAGACGCTCCCTCAACACTCCCACAATTCAGAGGCTTAAATCCAGTATTCCCCTGTCTCTGGACACACCTCACTGAGGAACAAAAGGGAAGAGGAAGAGGAGGAGGAGAGGAAAAGCCACAGCTAATAGCTCATCAAGTAAAAGAAGAAAGCAGCTACAAGAGAGGGTAAGGAGGAAGAGCAAAAGTCATTTTCTCCATAGCAGTCGAGGGCGTGGCAGACACTCGCTGCTCCGTGAAGCAGAAGAGACGGGAAGAGGACGAGTCTTGAGATTCCCCCGCAGAGTGAAGCAGGTCTGCTCTCAGTAAGCTCTCCTCAGGCACACACATGGACCCAAAGACGCACACGTACATGCACTCCACTCCTGCTGCGAAACTAAATCAACGGACCACGCACCCGGATATGTGAAACCTTTTTATGTTGTCCATCTTTTTGTCTGGCATCCATCTCTGAGCTAGCAAGCATGACTGTGTGTTTGCATGTAAGAGATGGAGTGAGAGAGGGAGAAAAATGAACGGTGCGTGCATATATGTATGAGAGAGAGAGAGAGAGAGAGAGAAGGGATAAAGGATAAACCACTAAACTATCAAATAGGTTTGTGAGTGAAGCAGCTTGAGAGAGAGGAGAAAACAACATTTATCTGCTTTATTTCAATCTACCTGACCCCCCCTTTATCTTTTTTCTACTAACTAATATTCCATTGTAAAGCTTGATCTGGGTCAATAGTGTTCAGACTGTGCCAACAACCGGCCTGAAGAAGTGGTGGAAACACTATGAATAAATACAGGGTTTTTTCCCCATTGCCTCCCATATCACCCCTCTGAATCCGACAGAATGGAACAGTCTTCTCGGTATGATCGAGTGTTTTATATGTCCCTCTTGATTTTAGTTGCTGTGAGAACAGGCGATAAAATGAATTATTCATCAAGAGCTGCACTTAAGTCCCTACACTTACCACCAACACAAACACACCCACGCATTAAAACACAAATGGACATGAACAAAAACTGTTTTTCCCCTTGTACAATAACAGCCTAATTGTGCCTTTGTGAAATGGCTTTATGAGGGTATTAAAAAGCTGTAATCATGTTACAACAGTTTGACTCATATTCAAGCACAATTATTGTTAGATATTCACATAATTGGTAGATACAAAAGTAACCCTCAATAAGTAGCTTTAGAAAGTGTTATACAATATGCATTTTAAGTCACTTCCCAGAGCTCCACGACAATATGCTGACATTAAGGTGAATGCTAGAGGCAGATATAGATTAAAAGGAAGAAACAGGGATTACAATTGAAAATATAATATTGTGTAACAGATGTGTCAAATTTGTCTCAGTGTGTGTTTGTATGTGTTCTACTTTTACAGTATTTGTGATAATTTAATTATTGTCAGTTCTATGAAAATGAAAACTACAAATATAATGTCATTTTCCGAACAAAATGTGATTATGTCACAGTAAAAGAGGGCGTATTCTAACGGTAGGCTGAATGATTTCATGCCACAAATAAAACCAGAATACAATTGGTGCAGGTCCCTCTCTCTCCAGCTGGGAGCAGTGCAGACACACTCACCTATACTAATGCTGCAGGTAGTGCTGCATTAAGCTCACTGAGGTTACTGTAGGTCACAACCCGTGAATACTCTCACACTGTCACTAATGGACCAGAGACCTGCAGTTACTCACACTCTATTGCCACACCCAGGTCGCACTTAAAAACATCCACAGGGCTCGTGGAGAAGCTGGCCTGAGTGGGTGCTACATTTACACTAGTACCTCAACTTTAGTTGTTTAATGCTGCCAACACAAGCAAGAACAACAACATGATTACATAAAGTATTTTAAATTCATACTGGTAATATAAATGTGTCTCCTATTCACAAATGTTTTACAAAAAGACATGAAAACACACAAAGAATTGAAATGTCCCAGTACAAACACATTAATATTAATCAAGTGTAAGTACCAGAGGTTGCGCTAGACTTTTTCGCTGCCCGTCATTTTGACGGACAGGATCGTAACATTTCCAAAATCCAGTATAACCCGTCGGCCTTTACACAACTCTGGGGGGGGGGGGGGGCACGCTCGTTAACTGTCAACGGGGGAGCTCGTGAACTGTTAGCGCCGTGTTATGCATGCCCACTGCACCTTGCGGGAGCGCGCACAGCGTAAAGTAAAAACTCGCAGACATTTCAATGATTTGTACGGCAAAGTTAGGTTTGGAAACAGTATCATTTCCTTTTTAGCGGGCATGCATAACGGCATAACACCGGAGCCTCGCTGCGGGGAAGCTTTGGCGCTGTTCCGAGTTTGATCTAATCTGTCAAAATGACGGACTGCTTTCAGATTTTTCCGTCATTGTTAAAAAACAATCCGTCTATTCTATAACCGAAAATATTCGGTTAACGCGACCTCTGGTAAGTACTGTGTGTAGAGAAGAAAACCTCAATAGCAAATCAATCAAGAAAAACCCTAGTTTTGGACAGATCCCGGCCCTATACTGTATGTTGCACAGCACTTCTTAAATAAGCATTGACTGCATGTATTATGTGCTCAACGCACTTTGTTTACAGTAACTTGATGTTTTGCTGAGTGAGCAGCTGCCTGGTATCTGATAACAGGAGAGACCCCCACCTCAACACCTCACTATAGATTCTTCACATTCCCAGGGTGAAGGGCTGTTTTGTGTGTGTGTGTTTGTGGGGGTGTGTGTGTCCGAACCCCTGTCCTGCCACACCCAGGTCACCAAACAAAATAGATAACTTCCCGTCAGTTCTGAATAACAACCCGACCCAGAGTTTAACCTAAATACCGGGAAAAAGTAGATAACGCGGCAAGCAATATTTCCGGTGGGTTATAAGGAAAACCAAAAAATTATACAGTTTTTATTGTAGCCTGAGGAACTGACAAAGTTTTGCATATAAACATTTTAGGGCTGTCAGTCATTTCAAATATTCAATCGTGATTAATCGCATGATGTCCATAATTAATCGCGATTAATCGCAAATTAATCGCACATTTTTTATCTGTTCTAAGTGTACCTTAGAGGAATATTTTTCAAGTTTTTAATACTCTTATCAACATATGAGTGGACAAATATGCTTTATGCAAATGTTTGTTTATTATCATTGGAACAATGACAAATATTCTCAATTCAACATTCTGGAACCTCTCCCTCTCTTCTCTCTCTCTCTCTCTCACACTCTCTCCCAACCCTGTCTACTTATTTGCACTGAGCCAGTTGCTCAAACAGACAAGCCTGTTTACAGTTGTCTGCGAAATGCCGCTCCTCTGTCTTCATAGCAGTCAAAGCATGAGACTGAAGTTCCCACTGTGGGTCAAAATAATGCGCTGTGATGTGCAGTCGACACGTTGGATGCGATCCGAATTATCTCACACAGTCCCTCGTCCTCCACAATGTTAATTGTCCTGCAAGCTGTAGCCACCGCCACCCATTTAGCTATCGCTGTTGAAAGATTGCTGCTCGTAGACGCCGTGTCCAGGCGTCTCCCCGGCAAACTTTCAAGCGTGTTCTGCCGCAAGCGAGCGGCAAGAGCGGGGCTGTCAGCATCAGCTGTGTGCTTGGCTTGATGTTTAAAACACCTTTTTTTGTATCCATATCTCTCGCTAGAATCTGCCACCATCCAACTAACAACAACAACAACAACAACGACGTCAAGCCTTTGGGCTCTGAAACTCCGGGGTGGGCCGAGGACAAATACACATGCGTTAATCGCACGTTAAAATAATTAGTGGCGTTAAAAAACAAATTGCGTTAACTTGACAGCCATAAAACATTTGTTTTGTTTGTTGAAGCAAAGTGGACATTTGTTTAAATCCCTACAACACAACAAGGACTGGATTCAGGTAGCGTGCCATCTGTAGCATTAATCTATCATGCATCTCAAAGCAAAACTCCCATAACAACTCTATCACAAGACGGACTGAATGACATACAAACCAGGGTGTAAAGAAAAGCCAGAGATACGGTCAAGAAACTCTATGGAAAAAGAGGAACCTGCTCCACTCACCTTGTGCAGCTCTATGGACTCGATCCACTGCAGTCTGTGCTCGGGATCCTCAGCCCGGAGGTACCACACACTGTCGTTCACGCTCATGTCAAAACGACACTCGTCAAACTCATGAGGCTGCAAAGAGAGAGGAGAGGGCTCTTAAATAGTTATTATTAAATCATCACATCATGCAAACAATATCTTTTAATATTGTAAATCCTGCATGTCCCTTTGCACATTTCTGCTCTACCTCTTTTTAAATCTACACAGCTCTCCACTTTGAATGTATGTATTTGCAATATTTTACTGTACTCACTTTCTCACATATTTATATTTTGTGTAAACATTTTCTTCATTTTGTTACAATAGTCTTATAATGATCCCTATTTTTTGCCTCGATTCTTCTTTCTGTGTCTTTGTATGCCATCATTTATTCCAAAGCAAATTCCTCGTATGTGTAAACCTCACTTGGCAATACAACACCGATTCTGATTAGGCAGAGCACATGTGTCATGTGACCAACACCAGATGCCTGTGTTTGAATAAAAACTCAAAGTATCATTTTCCTGTAGTTCAATAAAATCAATCAGAGCAGAAATCCCACTTTGTGTCTGTGTACGACACTGACTGAGTGCGATGAGACATTCTGGACACACATGGATTCCATCACAGAAAGCCCCTGCCTCACAATAAAAAGGAATTTTAATGAGAAACTGATGTCTCATGTCGGCAGACGCAACCCTAAACGACCGCAGCAGAGCAGAGCAGGAAAACAGATATTCTTTCAGCACGTCTTCCCCCTGAACCTGGGTCATCATAACTTTTCCATTCCACTATTAGGGCCAAATCTTTCAACTATTTCCCTCCCCCGTTCTACAATGCACCCCACCCTGCCTTAGGCGCCCAAAACACGTGAACTAAAGAATTCCCGTTTCCTCTGAGATTGGAATGTGACCGCTGCACTCAACTGAGGAGAGATCTGTTTTGCAAAGGTTCCTTGTGATAAATTAGACAAAGTTCACTTGAATCGTTCCCTTTTTCCCCTCCTTGGTAGGAGCCTGACTACAGCTGCTCTGTCAGCTGACAAGAACCTCACGTCGCCCAAAATGTAATTAGATTTGCTGAATGATGCTCATGTGCTGGTTTATTTGCTTCTACCGACAACAGCAACTCCAACTCTGAACGGGGCTTGGATAACTTTGTCTTTAACACTAATATTACATTTCACAAGTTGCGTGTCTGGGATGTTGACAGGGGTGTGTGGTTTTCTCTGACCTTTTGATGCTTTCTATTACTGTCACATTCAACCTAAAGGCTCAAATGTTCCCTCAGGGTCAGGTGTAACGTCAAAAATCCCCATAGTTTTCTAAGTTTCTCAATAAGGATGGGAAAGCAATGGTAAGCCCAAGTGCATCCAGCCGTGATGCCATTACTGGTCAGAGAAATCCAGTTTATCTTACTGTGCTGTATCAGACACGGCCCATAAACCTCTGCTTTACAGCCCGGTTTATACCTCTCTCATTCCGCCTGGGACAATCTCTGCTGCATTGGCTCTTTTCTGCATTGCATCTTCAGTGTTGGGAAAGAGAAGGTTATCAGTCGAACCCTTCTAACCTTTTCCCAGGAGAGAAACCTAAGCTTTTTCTCATATGAACTGCCTTTACACTAGTGTTTGTGCAAACATGCTTGAAATGTAATCCAAACAAAATGTAACACTATACATACAAATATATATATTGGTTTATACGAGTTTGTCTGCACAAACATGTATAACTGGAAGGCAAACACCAATGAACTGACAAGAGCTTGAACTGGTTTGAGCTTCTTGGCTGACAATAGGAATTTAGATTTCATTTTCACTGTGACATTTCCAGCACATTTTGCTTCCCTATGAAGACAATCTGGCGTGTCTGCGCGCACGCACACACTGCGTGTAACAAACTGATATTAGGCAAGAAGAGAGGCAGAGGCTTGTTCCTGCATTCCTGAGTCCTCATACCACCGTCTCCGTAGACAGCACAGGCTTTATACCGGAGGAAGGGAGAGGCAGTGAGAAGTGACTGTGTGTGTCATACTACTCCAATAATAAGTGAGCATGTGTAATCAAACTGTGTACACTCTTGGTTAGCCTACTATAACACAATTACAAAGCACAAACATGCCTTGTTGAGCTCCATTCAGGTCTGCACAAACACAGGAATTGGTATTTTGCTCCCACTTACTGGAGAAGGAAACTAACTGTATAATTTCAAGTTGTAGTCCTATTGCAGAGAAAAACTATTTGTTTGGCCTCTGTACACGGTGGCGGTATGCTCAGAGAACCCACCCAGTGAATATTTAACCACGGTGTGGGATTTAAACTTATCTCACCAACACAGGGGCCTCATTGGGAGAATACCGGTCTGATCTGTGCAGTATGTGGTCAAAGCTTACATTTTAACCCATAAAAAACATCAATTTTAAGTAGTTTGTGCCAAAACTGCCATGGAGGAAGACGCCTGAGTGTGTTCTGAAATGACTGTTTGAGCAGGAATGCATCTCTTGGGTAAAATACAGGTCTTTACCCTATCTTTGTAATCTTAAAAACAGCCTCATTACTTGTTAATGTTTACCCTTTCTATCTTTCAGGAGCGTTGATTTAAGGAATTAAAGTTCAACTCTATCCATGCTAATGACAGGGAGCATGAGCGTCAAACAATGAGACCTGCGGGAGAGGTAACCCTACTCCGAAAGCACTGGAGCAGAAAATCCGGCCTTTCATGGTCGCCCTGGTTATGAGCTCTTATTCCCTGGAAAGTCGGACAGGTGCTAAGATCATTCTGCTTTCTGTTGTTGCAGAGACAGCAGCAGTGTTGTTCCTTTCTCATACCGAGGTACATACTTACTGCGATAAAAGCCTTGCTGAGGCACAGAGACCCCCTGCAGCCGTACTCCCGCTCGTCCTCTGACTTGTAGTAGCTCAGGGTGTTGTTCTTCAACACAACCCATCGGTCCTGCCATCCGTGTATGTAATTTGTCCACTGTAAACACACAAGAGGCACGACACAAACAGTTAGCTGAACCAACAGTCAACACATCCTCTATGCAGGATTCTAGAGACGGGTACTCAGATATTGTACTTGAGTAAAAGTAAAAGAGTGTAGGAATACTCTGTTACAAATAAAAGTCCTGTATTCAAAATGTCACTCAGGTAAAAGTACAAAAGTAAAAGCACCAAAACATAACATTGTACCAACGTTTTAAGTACTTATTATGCATATTGGCCCATTTCAGAATAATATATGATGTGTTTTTATTATAGTTATTGATGCATTAATGTGTTATCAAAGCGGGGGAAAGTGCAGCTAGTTTTAATGACTTTGTATACTGCAGGGTAGCTTGTGAATTTAACTCACAGTAATCACATCATTAATCCAAATGTGCAAAGTAACCAAAGACACTAAATATATGTAGTGGAGTAAAAGTACACTTTTTACTTCTGAATTGTAGTGGGGTAGAAGTACAAAGTAGCAACACATTTGACTACTCAAGTAAAGTACAAGTCTCACAAAAATTTATTTTAGTACAGTACTTGAGTAAATCTACTTAGTTACTTAACACCACTGCAGCTGAATTATACGATATAACATTTAAAGTGGTTCACCTTGCTTAAGACACCTCCGACGTCCACATGCTGGGCGGCCTCCGGGTCCACATCCTCATCCGAACCGGACGATGAACTCTTTTCGGACATTTAAATCCAAGTTTTAAGGAAATCTGATGTATATCGAGAGAACCGCGTAGCTGCTGGATGAGATCAAACTCGCTACAACCAAAAACCTGCTGACAGTTTCTCTAACGAAGTAGCCTTAATTAAACATTAACTGAGTGTATTAAACATGATCTGAAAAGCGTCATGTATCTTTATCGGTTTACAAACTTAGACTCAGTTTAGTCTCCAGCTTCTCTGCAGGTGACAGCTGACTCTCAACTTCTCCGTTTTGCGGGCTTTGTTTTGAAACTGACGTTGAATACCAAACAGACTAGCTAGTTAGCGTTAGCTGTCAAACGACGTTAACTTAACTAGCCACTTGTGACTCGTTAGCTATTTTAGCTGCGGTGGATAATCTGCTGCAAAGAGTGATCGATGAAGAAGGCCTTCGTGTTCAAGCTGTACCTTAAACTTCAGGCTACAAATGACGGTGTGTGTCGCTGCTGTAGTTCCGCAGTTTGGTTAGCAGTAGCGGAGGAGCTTGTCTTCATTCAGGTCGGGGGGGAGGAGCTGCAGCCACGCTTTACTGTGTACTGAAGAGAGCGGGTGTTAAAACGGTTAAAACACAACGGCATGATCACCGGAAGTCGCACACACTCCCCTTCAAGATAAAAATCTAACATGTTGCCAAGCGAAGTTTACTCAAATAGCACCTTTTAACAAGTGGTGTAAAGTAACCAAGTAAGCACGAGTCAAATGTTGAGGTCCTTGTACTTCACTTAAGTAATGTTGTACTGCTTTGTACTTCTACTCCACTACAATTCAGAGGTTAATCATTTACTTTTACTCCATACTTTGCAGATTTTGAATAATAGTGTGAACAATTAAAAACACCTTAATACGACTTTAGTTACATCTGGAATAACGTTCACAAGCTACAATGCATTATACAAAGTTATTAAACATATAATATATATTATTCTGAAATGGGCCAATCTGTATAATGAGTACTTTTACTTTTTGTATTTTAAGTATATTTAGATGCCAATACTTTTGTACTTGTACTTGATTGATTGATTGAGTTGATTGCAGGACTTATACTTGTTAAGTTATAACAGAGTATTTCTACACTCTGGTACTCCTTTATTAAGTACAAGATCTGAGTACTTCTCCCACCTCTGCTTTTATCACAAGGCCATTCAAAGTGTTTTACAAAAATAATATTAAACATTAATAATTATATGTTAATAATAATAATAACAATAAGCTTTATTGGTACCACTTTACAATAAGACTACCCTTATAAAGGATTCATAAAGGGTTTATAATTAGGTTATGAATTAGGTTGTAAACACTTTATTAATCATTAAGAACCATTTATAAACCAGTTCTAACATATATAGACATTTATTTATTGGGATACCAATACCAATACCAAGGATGCTGGCTGATGAAGAAGACGAGTTAAGCTAAGTAGCCAATATAAGGCTTAGCAGTACAGATAAATGTGGGCTCACTATTTGGCAAGCAACCGGTCACAGTTGCCCTGTTTATCTCATGTCTTGTAAAAGCTTATTAATGATTTATTAAGTGTTCACAACCTAATTAATAAATGAATTACAAACTATTCGTAAACCCTTTATAAGGGTAGTCTTATTGTAAAGAGGTACCGCTTTATTTGTATAGCACTTCGTATAAGAATTGCAGTCCAAAGTGCTTCACAGTAGAGAATTGACATCTCATAAATTAGTCAAAGGAAATTCACATAGTTAGCGTTAAATAGAGCAAGAATACAAAAAATGTTGTTCTTATCATATTGTTGCATGTACAATATAGACTTCTCACACACACAATGTTGCAAAAAGAAAGCCCTATAAAAGTAAAACATCAAGGAATTTAGTCAAGCAAAACAATACTTTATGATCAGTGCATTATGACACATTTAGCCACACTGATCTCTTTTCTGTGATGCAAGTTATAGATTTTTATGTTGACAATCCTTAAACTATACATTATTGTTATTGGTGTAGTGTTTTATCTTCTGAGGACAACTTTATAGTATTCCGTGTACTTTGGACACAATGAAAACGCCCAGTCTAAGGTTCATGTGGTAAAATTATGTCATGCCATAAACTCAAAAAGGAAACGTTCTGATGTATATCCTAAGATAATTATAAATGTCATTACCTGCAGCTTTCAAGAAACTTCTGATGTAAGTGGCATGTTTTGTTTTAAAAAGACCATTATCAAATAAATGTAATGTTCTAATAAAAATGTTATGTTGTCTATCTATTGTTTATTTAAGTGTATTTTATAGCTTTTGTTTCATGTATGTTTCAAATTGTGGGTTTCTGGGATTAATCTTTCAAAAATTATCTATAGACAATGTTACACCATAGTCTTTGAAAGGGGTAAAAGGTGATCTCGTAAAGCTCAATGTGCTCTAGTGAGGATCTCTTTTATTTTTTAAAAGGTAAACAGGACAAGCCCCGCCCTATCCGGCGATGACGCATGTACGCGGAAGTGCCGCCAAAACCGTCAAACCAGTTTTCAAAACATACAGGGATGAAAGTTTAACAGCTGATTAAATATAATTCAGTGTGACTGACTGATACTCTTCACAGGTGAAAGGTACGTTTATGAATATGTGTTTGTTATCTGTTAATGCTTTATAAGGCATACATGTAATGAGATACATTCGACATCCTTCAGGGTTATCAACTCACTTTGGAACAGAGTTGTTAGGGATTACACTGCTGAAAATAAACACTTGTTTCCTTACAAAGGATCCATTCTTCAGGATGGAGAAGGGGGTTGCATCCTCTAAAGGAGAGGGCTTCCTCTCCAGGATGGCCCTCAATGACAACAAGGCTGGTATGGAGGGTCTTGACAGGGACAGGATCAACAAGATCATAATGACGTCGTCAAAGGTAAACACTAACAACTCAGTTACACTGGTTCTGCTGTAGGCCCTATACAAATACATATCATCAGGGTTGGGAGGGTTACTTTAAAAATGTAATCAGTTACAATTACTAGTTACCTGTAAACAAATGTAATCAGTAACCTAATCTTAGTATCAAAATATAAAAGTAATGTAATCTGATTACTTTCCCTTACTTTTGGATTACCTTAATATCAAATATTACAACATAATATGCTATTTGTTAGTGTTTGACTAACATTGATTACCTGCTTGTAGTCCCAAGTTATTAGAAATGTAACAGTAATTTGATGACCTCTTTTTATATGTATCTTTAAGGGAATACATGTACCTTTTTTTGGTATCCTGATAACGTAATCCTGTTACATGTAATCTGTTACTCCCTAAACCTGCATATAATGTTCTATACATTTAAAACAAAGATAAATAATTTGTTAGAAAGGACAAAGCTCTTTAGTGAGCTGTGAATCATATTAAATATGGGTACAGTTGTAATGCCTGTGTCCAGCCGTGTATGAAAGCTCCATATCTCTAGTTTAGTGACACACAGTCCTAAAAATAAATGTGCTATTATCGTTTTTTCATTATAGCTGTGTTACAGAATCTGTCGTTTCTCTGCAGGGGTCTAGGTTTTATGAGAACGAGTTGAAGAGAGAGCAGCAGGTGAACCAGCGCATTGAGAAAATGATGCTACAAAAAGCACAGATCACAGAACAACAGTTAAATAAAGCACAGGCTCAGGTAAGCAATGTTATGGATGTATCTGGCATTTGGTCACTCAAATACGAATAACCAGACAAACTTAAAGAACTATTAATGACAAAGCTACATAATAAATATCACACCACTTAAGTGTTTTACATCAAAGCTATCTTTATAGGTTGAACAGATGGTTGCAGAGCTAGAGAGAAGTCGTGATCTCAGCCATCTGATTGTACATGTGGATATGGATGCTTTCTACGCTGCTGTGGAGATGAGGGACTGTCCTGAGCTGAAGGACAAGCCCATGGCTGTAGGGTCCATGAGCATGCTGGTGGGTTAGAATATGTTCTCGGAAAATGTATACGATTATAATGGTTATTCATAAGATGATTGAATTAAAAAGTGGATGCTATGCCCTGATAACACAGGGTAGAAATACAAGACAAGTAAAAGAAAAAAACTATATGTGTTACATCACTGGTCAAAGTACAACTTTCTGTTATACTATTTATCACAAGGGATTTGCAAGCTATCAAAAAATTTACAGAAAGTTTTAAATATAAATCACATATTAATCAGAATCCCTTTATTAGTTCAGTAGCGGGGAAATTGACAGCGTTACAGAAAAAGTGACATAGCAGATAAAAGGAAAGCAATAAAAAAGTAGCTAACATGTTCAATACAGAGAAAAAAAACACACATTAGTAATAACCAAAGTAAAAATAAATGGCTTAAAAAATGTGTTGCAGAATTTAAATAGCTAAGTGGTCATATTTCTCACGGTATAATATTATGCAGTGATAGCCCTTTTTCACAAACAACAGGAATAAGTCTTCAAAGTCCTATTTTATATATTACTATAACATCACTGCACTCTGTATACTGTTATACTATGAATAGTGATTTTAAACCAAGGCTAATGTTTTATGAATGACTCCAAGACAAATGTAAAGTTTTATATTCAGATCCCATCTTCTCTCTTTCAGTCAACATCGAACTACCATGCCAGGAAGTTCGGGGTCCGAGCCGCCATGCCTGGCTTCATTGCAAAGAAACTCTGCCCCAACTTAATTATTGTTCCAACCAACTTTGACAAATACAGAGCTGTGAGTGAAGAGGTGAGAGTGATGATTAATCATACACACACAAAGAGATAACTGCATCTAGAAGTTGCATGATAACACATTTTGTGCAGTCATTTTGTGGCTTCCTGCTTAAACAAACAGGTGCTCATGAATTTGTGTCTCTCTGTTAGATCCGTGAGATTTTTGCAGACTATGACCCTCAGTTCCAGCCGATGAGCCTGGATGAAGCCTATCTGGATTTCGCAGAGCACCTGGAACAGAGGCAGAGCTGGCCTGAATCCTCACGAACACATCGCTTCCGCACCAGCAGCATCACTAAAGGCAGGACTTAATTATGCAGCAATGTAGAATGATTAGATGGTGTGGTGTGTTGTTTTTATGCATCTACAACATTATTCAAATTGACTCTAGACCTGAGAATATAGCAGAAAATAAGTCTGTTACATGATCAAGTTTCATTCATCTGCTTATTGTATGAAGTATTTTATTTTCCCTATAGGTGAAGATCAGATGGATGTTTCCCTGGAGCCAGAGCAGAGGGACCTCTCTCCGGTCCTGTTTGAGGACAGCCCGAGCTCCTCGCCCTGCTCCCCGGGCTCTGAAGCTGACGGTGCTTCTGGTGGTGCGTTTGAGGTGTTTGGGACATCTATTGAGGAAGCTGTGAGAGAGATGCGCTTCAGAATTGAGCAGAAGACCACGCTGACCGCCAGTGCAGGTGAGTTTAAAACCACTGACCTGATTAAGAAAACACTTCTGTGTCTGCAGAGTGTCTTTCTGTTGCTACCACTTTTGATTTATCGCACATACTAAATGCAAGTTAGCTGTTTACAACTTCTGTCAACTTAAAAACGAAATAAAAAAAAACAGTATGATTTTAAGAAACTCTACTTATAATAAGTACAATTCATTTTTTGCAATAACAAACTGCTCCACAACAATAATAACTGTCTATCCTGCACATTTTCTTCAGAATTATTATCAAAATGATGTGCATGTTTTACCAGCTGTTCATTTACAAATTCAATAGTCAATTATGATATTCACTCTTCTAGGAATTGCTCCAAACACGATGATTGCCAAGGTGTGCAGTGACAAGAACAAGCCAAACGGCCAATACAGACTCCCCTCCACCAGAGAGGCAGTCATGGACTTCATCCAGCGTCTCCCAGTTCGCAAAGTACGGTACACATTGCTCAAACTAAAACATAAACACAGAGCTTTGTGGTAGTAGTTTGTTAATCATTTTGGAAAAACACGTCAGTAAGTAATCATGTGTTTCTGTTTTAGAAAAGGCAGACAGATGACGAGTAAAGTGATAAATGATGTGCTGCAAGTAGGGAAACACTGGTGTAAAGAAAATGTAATTTAATGATGGTAAAACATTTGTTTGTGCATCCTTTTCAGGTTTCTGGCATAGGAAAGGTGAGTGAGAAGATGCTGAACGCTCTGGGCGTCAGCAGCTGTTCTCATCTGGGCCAGCAGATGGCGTTGCTGTCGATGTTGTTCTCGGAGACGGCCTGGCATCATCTATTGGAGGTTTCCCTGGGTCTGGGCTCTACACATATACAGAGGTACTTTACTGTCTGTGAAGCAAAACACAAAAGGGGGGTCCAGTTCAGAGAAGATAATACCTGTCTTTGCTTTTATACAGGCAAGAAGAAAGAAAAAGCATGAGCACAGAAAGGTAGGGTTTTATTGAAGCATACATAAAAACAGACATTTTAAAGTGTCCATTCTCTAAACTCTTCCTCATTTCCTCTCTGTTTCATTCTTTTCACACACGTCTTATTTACAGGACATTTAAGGAACTTAGTAAAGCCGAGGAGCAGTTTTCTTTATGCAAAGAGCTCTGTGAAGACTTAGCAGGAGACATGAAGAAAGAAGGTCTAAAGGTGGTGGAGGTTGCTTTCTTTATTTTGGAACATGAACAAACCTCTGTATTTATCTTATGAATTAGTAAGCTGTGTTGAACACACATGTGTCTACTTCTCTTAGGTTATATTAACCACACACAGAGCTATACTGCATGATCATAGCTTTCATTTTAAAACTGCTGACATGTTGCTTATCACCTGTTTTCAGACTGAGCAAAGAGAAGTAGAACAAAGCAAGCATATTTGAACAGAAATGGACATCACAAAAATGGATTGAGATAAAAGGGTTGTTTTTGGTAAAAAAATAAGTAAAACAGCGTGTTATATTTGTCCTCCCTGGAATCAACCCCAACAGAATCTCATACAATTACCTCAACCTGTTCACTCCTGTTCAAATCGATAGAGAAAGGACTGCATGGCTTGGCACGACCATCACCCCCCTGCCGGGGCCCCGATGTGGCCTTGATAGCTGCAGGAAATGGAGGGCCATTAAGGAGACAGCGGGGGCTACTATCAGCCGTGGAAATGTCTCCCTGGGAGATGATCACATTACTATGAAAGCGCTTTTTGCTGCGTTACTCACAAAGTGCATTCTGACAAATCAATCTCTGCTATGACAGATCATACGGATTTCCATCTCTTGTCTTTTTATAACACTTACACACAGTATCATCGATTATGCTTTTAATTAAGAGGTTGCTAGACGGCACACAGAAACAACCTTTACTGTTTCCCCTAAATTAACTTTCATTTTATATTTCCCTGAAGGGTAAAACAGTCACACTGAAGCTGAAGAATGTCAACTTTGAGGTGAAATCCCGGGCCCTCACTCTGTCGTACGGTGTGTCTACAGTGGATGAGATCTTTGCTGCTGCTAAGGACCTCCTGAAAACAGAAATCGACAATGAGGGACCCCAGCCGCTCCGCTTGAGGCTCATGGGTAATTAGATGTATTACTTGAATGTCAATTAATACCATCTTGTAATAGATTTAAATGATCCATGACACACTGCATGTGGAAATAATAACACAGTTAGCTGTTATTTTGATGTTTTCTCACGAACATTTGTTTTTGTGCTCGTAGGTGTGAGAATCTCCGCCTTTGTCAGTTCGGATGATAAAAATCCGCTGCAGAGAAGCATCATTGGCTTTCTTCAGCAAGGCAAGACAGACTCTTCCCAAGGAATGCATCAGAGACAAGAGGGAGTTACCTGGGGGAGGGGCTTAGAGACCGGTGAGGAACCCAAACAGTCTTTCTTCCAAAGGGCTCAGGCCAAGAGACTGCGACTCCAGGAAGAAAATGCAAGTACTCAAGAGGAAGGACATGGGGAAAATGCTTCTGTGATTACTTCCATAGGCACTGATGCTGAAGAGGGTGTAGGATCATCAACAAAAGCACACAACAGTCCCTGTACAGCCTCAGATCTCCAGGAGAAAGACCTGGTCCCTCTCGTAGAGGCTTCCACATCAGGCTGTGGCCTTACAGTGTCCGAGAGCCTCACCTGTCCCGTGTGTTTCGGGCAAGTGGAGACCACGGATTTGAATGTTTTCAACAAACATATAGACCAGTGTCTCAGCGGTGCCTCTAGAAAGCCAAACCACTATACAATCTCTGACACAGAGTCAGAGTTGGACCTAGAGAGTGACCACAAGGAATGTGAAGTGATGCAGTCGAACAGAGATGATCTTCAGGAACACAGCTTGGATTCTCTTCAAACGGTTTTGTTGATCAGTGATGACAACGAAACGCTGACCTCAGGACAGCCTCAGTCATGTGACGATAACGGCCCCGTCCTCATCTGCCCAGTGTGTCAGCTGACTCAGGATAGTGATGACCTCACTGTCTTTAACCGCCACGTTGACCTTTGCCTGAACCAGGAGGTCCTACACGAGCTTCGGGGGCACACATCATCTCCCATAAATCCACCCTCAGCTATAAATAGCAAGGCCATAGGTGAGTGTGTATTAAATGAGGTTGTTCCACACTACCACACTAAAGAGGAACCACATACTGTGCAAATAATCTGTCATCATTAACCATTTTTAAGTTGATATGGCAGCTAACATCCAGCAGCTAACATCCAGCATAACAGCATGTATTTTAGTTTGGAGTATGATGACTCACTGTCTTTTAGCTCCACTCGGTTTTAGGTCGTGCACAGTGGGATTTTAGAGATTTTCTGAAAACAGCTGCAGGCTGCAGCCTTGAACACATCATGAGTGTCGATGGTGAACCAAATATCTGACATTTTCTTTTAAGCTCCGTTAAGTCAAAGGGAGCTGCACATTCTGGTGATCATTTTCTATAGAGAGAGAGAGAGAATATTTTCAAATAGTTTTCTCATTTTTATTTCTGAAATTGTCTCCATGAAAATGATTAATTAAAGCCATTTTATTATTTCAGTGTATCCTGCATGGAGTGTATCTATTTCTTTTGATGACAGATAGATCCTGTTAGCAACGCCTATAAAATGTGGCTGTGATGCATCTTTGGAGCTAACAAAAGGAATGTCTGTTTGGCAGGGTGTCATTGGCCTGTGACCTTGTTATTTACTGACAGTGACACGGTGTGACACGATTGTATCGATTCCTACAGAGAAAAGACATCTCATTTCAGCCCATGGGGCTTCCTTTGCTCTGGTCTTGGAAATGGCTAAATCACTTTCTCCCCTGTTCATTCCCTACAATGAACTGCACCGCGGCTTCCTCTTAAACAGGCCTGCCTCAGAAATTGCTCTCTTTATATCTCTGAAGAGGTGCCTTAGTGGGTCTCCACTGGGTGTCATCTTTTTGATAGAGAAGACTTTTTTTTTTTAATGTGTTTCTCTTCGCAGACCGAGCCCGTCTCCTGTCAACACAAGCAAGTAAAGGCAAAACCAAAAGGTGAGACTACATTGTTGCTGTACAAAATATTGACTCTCTTCATATTCCATGTACTTGAGATAAAGTGGTAACCATGGATGTTTTCTAAATTACATTTAGACGGGACTCGCCGTCTTCCCCTCCTTCTAAAAAGGCTAAAAGACTCGGCCCTCACACCATCGACAAGTTCTTCAGGTGATGCATGGTGTCCAAGTTTTCTTCAGGAAATGAAAAGCCTGTTCCACAGGGAAGGTTTCCATTGAACACAAAGCCATATTCAATGTTTAAAAAGAGAACTGTAAATCTATGGGATGAATGAAGCTAAGCATTTGCACTGATATGCCTTATTTGCTTTTTATAAGCCATAACTAGACAAGAATGTAAAGATGACAAGAGACAAATGTTTTAAGTCTTGAACATTAATATAAATATATATGCACAATTCATTGTCTATTCTTGTTACCACTGAAGATAAGTGTAATGTTTTTGCAAAGTGGATCATGAAGTTATTTATTACATGCTGAGGGGACAGTTAGTTTTTATTTTATATTCAGAAACTTATCTTATTCATATATTTTCATTTCCAATTGTATTTATTTCATTTTCCAATGATCATACATGTTTAAAAATGAAGATAAGAGAATCCTTCTATCATGTTTATTGAAATAAACTACTCTTCTGATGAAATGTCACTTTGGCTGATGGCATTTTTGTACATTTAATTACCACACACTCAACATTAATATGACTAACCAAATAAGGGTTGGCCTTCTGAAGAAAGGCCCCAAATGAGGCTGTTTTAAGTTGTATCAAAGTGTATGACTTAAGTGTTATTTAAGTCCTGAATCGAATAAGAGAAACTCACGCTCCGGGTCCTCAGAGGCCGGCAGCAGCAGCAGAATGTGTTGCCTCAGGTTGTGTGAATATGACACATCGTTCTGCAGTGCATGTGAAGCTAGTCAAACTTCCCTTGACAAACAAGTTAAACTGCTATTAGAGCCTTATGTTAATCTTTTGTAAACAGTGCACTGTGTTCTCAGAAATTAAAGTTAAAAACACTTTGTATAACATATATAACTCAAGGTAAGAAGCCGTAGTCATGCCATATTCTAGTCATGTAAGACAGGTGGAGTGTGACTGTTAACCATGTTATGTTACTATTCGCATTCACTTAAGGGTGTGAGTAAAGTAAACAGGGACCAGCCCTCCAACATTAAGGAGTACGCTTCCACTTCAAGACTCGCTGTGGACTATTTCAAGACGGGAACGGCACGAAACTGGGTAAAATAGGATTTTCTCATCTTCTGTAGGCTCTTTTTTTGCCTTCAGTTCAAATATTGGACTGTTTATTACATTACACACTTGGTCCCACATTATTACATTACACCAAGCCCACCTTGGTCCCACATAGAGGTATTTTAAAAAGCTTCACAATGGATAGAAGAGCTTTGACTTTGAAGGCGATGATCCAGAAGCATCGCCTTAAGACGGAGAATTTGGACCCTCGTAAGTGGATGAGACAGGAGACAGTAGACGCGTTTGCTGACTTCATACTGAACAAGCACTCTGACAGAGAGACAGACAACAGCTTTGACAACCAGGAGATGTGTGAGTATGTGCAACACAACTAGAACAAGGTGGAAAATAAATAAATGTAATGTGGTCTTACAGAATAATTCACTCTTGTTCAGGACTGAGCCCTCAAGTTCATATTGTTTGAGCTGGAGTTAAGCCTTAGGTAATCATTGTGGTGGAAGGACTGTATGCCCCATTTCTTTACAAGAAAACGAATATTTACACAAGGCTGAAGCTATGGCATTCTCTACCACAACACATGAAACAGATACTCGCTCGTCTCAGTTGACCTTACTGTTTGTTCCTTGCTGTTATTGTAAGCTCCTCACACATCATTTGGCCCGGTACATGCAGTTCTGTATAAAATAATATATGTAAAACGCCATATGTGTTGTGCAGTGCTTGATGCAGAGAAGCAGTTTATGGAAGCTGCCAAGAGAAATGACGTGGCGACCATGAAGACTCTAGCAAGAGGGCTGAACGCCAATGCGAGGAATGTGGTGGGTAATGAGACAAACAGTCTATCTGCATCTCAGTATCACACAAACAGACTGAAAGGCTGGTCTTTTGTAAAAGCTTTTGTAAAACACTGATGAAGTTGTTTGCAGGATAATAGGACGGCACTTCACTATGCAGTAGCTGGCAAAAACAAGGAGGCTGTGCAGCTTCTTCTGCAACGGAGGGTCAAGGTGGACCAAAAGGACAAGGTGGGAGGAAATACCTGCATCTGAAAACTTAGGTTGCTAACAATAGCTTATGTAGTATTTTGAAGATATCACAACTTACCATTTCATATTCTGCATCTTATAGTACGGAGTGGCACCCATTCATCTGGCTGCCTGGTTTGGCAGTTTGGAGATCTTGAAGTTATTAGTGCAGGCTGGGGCCGAGCAGAAAGTTGAGAACGAGGTAACAAAATCCAGACTTTTGTTTTATGGTTTATCAGTTACCAACGGAAAATCATATGATACATTTGTGGCATTTTTTGAAACATTTAAAAAACGAAATAAAGAGTCAATTCAATTGTATTATGCTTGATTTTGAACCTAACATTTGTGTGCCTGTTTCATTATTATCATGAACCCAGAGGCTCCTGTTACTTCTGTTATATCATTGTGTTCCAGTTGCAACACTGCTTCATAAAAACACTGACTTTTTGTTCCACCTCAGGAAGGACTGAACATCATGCACTGTGCTGCTATCAATAACCAAACTGAAATCATAGAGTATATAATGAATGACCTGCAGATGAAAGAACTGGACAAAGAAGACCAGGTATCTACATCACTCATTTTCATATATCAACTTCATAATTCACTGTCTGAGCGATATCAAAGGTATTGCAGTACATGTGGTTGTTTGTACCTCAATTATTGTATTTCAGTCAGGTCACCGGGCATTTGCATTGGCAGCAGAGCATGGGTGTGTTGAAATGTTGGAAATGCTGATGGTGCCATATGACATGGGAACCATGAAGCCCAACAAGGTGTGTGTTGACTTGTTTATCTGTTGTTGGTTATTTATGCCAACACGTGTCTGAGTGCACATTTGTGTGTCACCCCTGCGATGAAGCTCAGCCCTCTTTGATGCCAGGTGTTTCCCTCCCTCCCTTCTGCAGCGTGGGGACACGCCCCTGCACTTAGCTGCCAGGAACGGCCACCTGGCCACCGTCCAATCGCTGCTGCAGAGCTTTGATACTCGGGATGAAGTCAATATGGTAGACAATCAGTGTAAACATCCTCTCTATCACAGTTTGGTTTGTGACAGTGTGTGCTCACTGGCTTATCCACTGCTGGACAGTGGCTCCATTTAGGATTAATTAAGATGTATCAAACATGTACAGGCTACTATAATATAAGAAAGGCAAACTGTGTTAGGGCTTTAACTCCAGCTCTGTTTGGTAAACTTACTGAATTGAAATGACAGTCGTTACCTGTTAACGAATAATTTTTAAATAGCAGACTAGCAGAAAGCAATATTCAATATTTTTGGAATATGAATGGTAATACCTGTTCAGTGTACGAATGCCATTGGAATTCTGATTTCTAGTTGGTCTGAAACGTTTAAGTGTTGTGATAATAATCATTTTAAAATTGTTTTCCACCTGAGAATAATTTTCTGATTCTGTTATGGTTATTGCACCACTCCTATAAAGAAATGTATTCATGGTTTGCATGTGGCAGGAAGGTGAGACAGCTCTGTACCAGGCTGCAGAACACGGTGAGGAAGAGTGTGCTCTGCTCCTATTGGAGGCTGGCTGCGACCCCAACATCCTCACAAAGGTACAAAGGGCCACTATACTGACAATAAATGTTACACTTACCCTTCATATTTGGTAATGTACGTACATATCTATATGCAACCCAACCTATGGTCCCTACCGTCAATTTATGTTTATCCTGTGTTTATGATCCATACTAAATTAACCTACATTTGGCATTGTATATATATTTTGGATTTGCACCTTATTTTTAGCTTAGATATTTTATATTTGCAATGCAATGTAATGTAATGTAATATTTACGCTTTTCTTACTTTGCATTGCTAATGCTGCTAAGCAATTTCACTTGGCAAAAATACTAACTTAAATATTAGGTTTAAGTCTAACTCAAATATTAACTCAACATTTAAAATGCGCGACTGAGGGGTCGTAAAGACTGGATACAGCGCTATATAGGTACAGTCCATTCACCAAATCACTGACCTGGTGCCTTGCGGTCAATAATGGATTGCTCTCGAATGATTATATTTTGTAGGTAGGCATACAGCTAAACTTCTCTCTCTTTCAGGCCAATTGCAGTGCTCTCCATCCAGTTTCAGAAAAAGGAGACACATCTGTTGTCCAGCTCCTCTTAGATTACAAAACCCATACAGACTTCCAGAATCAGGTGAGCTAACACAAGCTAGGTGGCAGCAGTACACTCTCTCTTGAGTTTTTGGTAACACAGATCACACACACGCTGTGCAGCTGACATTCTGCCTGGATGCACCATTATAGTTTTACATATTTTTCTCCTACGCTAACATTTCATTTTTTGGGCTCATGTTGTATAATAGGATATTTTTGTTCTCAGAACCTAGAGGCTCCTCTCCACCTGGCAGTGAAGAACAGTCACATCCCTGTCATCCATTGTCTACTAAAGGCTGGTTGCAACGTCAATGTTACTGATAAGGTATGATCTTTTTGGTAACAGTAAATAAGATGTCAGTCGTATCTGAAAATAAACAAATATGTGCTGCATTGTCCCGTCCTATCAGAGGTCCCAGACTGCCATGCATCTCGCTGCAGAGCTGGCCAGAACAGAAGTGGTGGAAATGCTTCTTAAATCAGGGCTGGATCCGACACTCAGGGACAGGGTAAGACTTCTCACAAACAGACTTTCTAAAGCTAACATAGTTAAGTTACCATTTATGTTACTCTTGTATATGTGCACACTTTTATCAGGTCTTAATCTTGGCCAAAATCGTATGGTTGAGCCATCCAAAAGGCACACAAATATATAATTCAAAGCAAAACAGCATGCATGCTTCATTGAAACTGAAAGTGTATTCATCTTGTTGTACATGTTGGATTGGGAGTAGCAGAACAAGACGGCCCTGGGTGTGGCAGCCAGAGCAGACGAGGTGATAATCGTTGACATGATCATCAAAGCAGAAAGATACTACGCCTGGAGGAAGGTGAAATCATACAAAAATGCATACTTTTTATGGTTTTCATGTGTGCCATTATCCATTCGCGAGGCCTTGAAATCAATGACTACATTCATCACAAATGATTGATTTCCTAACGTCAAATTCTAGATTGGTTGAATCCCCTCTAATACTATTAAAGCATCCACAGTGACAAATGACTCGCAATCCAGAAGCATTTGACAGCAAATGTACCATCAATTGAATTAAGGTCACGCCTGATTCCTTCCCCTTCTTGATTTAAAAAGTGTTTGACTCTGGTATTCATATTGCTAATTGTGTGTGTGTGTGTGTGCGTGTGTGTGTGTGTGTGTGTCTTTCCAATAATCTCTTTCCATGACCTATGCGCTCTCTGGCCTTTATCAATCTGCTGTCATCATTTAATTTCTCTTTCAGGCCAACCCAGAACTTAATGAGAGCATTCACAGCGAGTATCCGCTAAGGTTTAAACTCGACCACCGCTTTGAGACCAAGCAGCTCCGCTCCATGGCCTGGCGCCTGGCGTACGAGCTCCTGAAACCTGGAGACTGGAAAAGACTCGCTGAAAACTGGGGCTTCACTAAAGAGCAAGTCTCGGCCATCGAGGAGCAGTGGACAGGTGCCATAACTCACACCGACTGGACACACTTTGCTGTCGACTGTGCATTCTCTGAACTAGTATAACATATAGTTTGTGTCAAAAACTAAAAAATCTAGTTTAAAATCCTGAATTTTTGGCAATGTAAAGAATATCATTATCATCATCAACATACTAGTTCATTATGTTGCTCTTTTATTTTCCGATGCATAGACACATTCCCTAACTTAGTTTAAAGGTCACCTATTATGCAAAATGCACTTTTTCATGTCTTTTATACATAAACATGTGTCCCCTCTGTGTAAAGAGATTCTGAAAGTTTCAGGAAAAAAGATTCGCTCTCTTTTTATCCTGATCCATTTATATAAAAACCTGTCTGAAAATGAGCTGATCAGATTTTGGCCACTTTATGATGTCATAACGATTTTTTGGCTTGTGTAACCATTAGCCACTAACCATCAAGGTACCCCCCCCCCCCCCCCCTCCACCTTATCACCTGAATCTCCTCCTAGAGCACCATTGTGTTCTTTTTAACCAAATATTTCTCAGAGGGGCGTGGGGAGGGGCTCCTTATTTTCATCTAAAGTAACAGACAGAGAATCAGCATGTTTGAAACAGGGCTGAAACAGAGGGGATTATGGGATGCTACAATGATCTGTTTGGTGTTTGGAGCAAAACACTTCAGAGACATGTTTTGTATATATCTGAGACCTATAATATATTGATAAACCTTTAAATTCAAAGTTGTTTTCCTGGTTCTACAGTGTTGTGTGTTTGTCCACAGGTCAGCACAGCTATAAAGAGCATGGGAACAGGATGCTGCTGATCTGGCTCCACGGGGAGGAGTTGGCTGAGAGGAGCCCTGCGAAAGAGCTCTACCAGGGCCTAATCCTCACTGGGAACAGGAAAGCTGCAGGTACATTCAGTTTACTGCAAAATCTCAGGCCTGGGGATTTGTGCTAAAAATTGTATTAAGAAAATGTTCATTTGTCTTACAGATAGGATTCGGATGGAGGCAGAGAGTTCCAGCAGTAAGAACTGCAGCATTTCATAAGAATGAGCTATGCAACATATGGACTGACATCAACGTCGTCTTAATAAAGTGTTCAATGATACAAGAAGTTAGCAGTAAAATAATTTATTTAGATCATCAAAATATGGCTTTGGTTTAGTAAAGAAAACAACCTGTGGTGTTGGACGGTCTTAATAGAAAACGTCAATAAAATAAATACTTAAAACATGCATTTTAAACATTACAGTACAGTCTCACCTGTGCATAATTTAAAAGTGTTCATAAAAATACATGTCCATTTTTCCATTCTACACTCCGTCAAGCTGGTATTTGTAAAACATGTCCATGTGCATTTCTAAACACCTGTATCTGTGTGGCTCTTTCCTGAGAGAAGATTCTATTGCTAAAGAAACACATTCATGAGAGGAAGCTAAAAACACTACTTCAAAAAGCAACAAGGGCAAATTCACCCCAAAATAAAATGGACCGAATGTATGCCATGGCAACTATTTCTAGGTTTGTTGCATAGGATGTGTAACCATTTAAAATGTCACTAGGTGAAGAACACTGTCCGTGCGATATGTGTGTGGTTAGTCAACCACTTTGATGGAGTGTACTTGGCACGTGTTGTTGTGTGTTCTGGAGGAGCTCCTGCCTGCGGAGGAGCTCTGGACCTGTTTGGAGGGACGGGGGAACTTAGCAGCTGTGGCCTGACCAATGGTGAGCTGGAAGAGAAGCAACAGGAAATGATCATCATTGGGTGAACACACAACATAACACAGGATTACAGCAGTGATGCACACTGTCCCGTACCTGAGTGACAGGATGATGGCGTTCAACGATCACAGAGCTCATGGGCGGAGCCACACCCATCACCTGGAGGTTGCTGCGTGCGGCCTTCAAGACGTCAGAGCGCGCAGTGATGCGAGCCGTTACCGTCTTTAAAGGTTTCTGTTGACTGGCTGTGATGACACGACCACCCCCCTGAAAAAAATAAACATTATAGCGTCATGTATAAATGTGATTACTGTAGTTAGACTTGCTCTAAACTTAATTCTGTGTCATTGTTCACCATTTTGATAACCATTTATTTGAAGCGTCATAGTTTCACATAGCTGTTGTGAAAGGTTTGACACTGTCATTACCTGAAACAAGTTGTACCAGAGTCAATAGATCAGTTTGTGTAATGCTAACCTGTTTGTGGGGACTGGGAGCGCCCCCTAGTGGCAGGGAGCTGTGCACTACTGTAGTGGGAGGGATCATTTCTGCCCGGGACGTGGGGGCACCAGAACCCATCTGAGAAACATTAATAAGGGAAAACAGGAACACTATTTATTTAAACAATACTGTAAGAACATTTCTGTTTTAGTGGCATCTTCATGAGTACAGTTCAGTGCGATGCCAGAATTTGTAGCAACAAACAAAAACGATAAGTTATCCCAACTCAAAGAGTTTTTACATTTTATACAAGTGGATTCCCTGATCAAATTAAATATTTGATAAGAAATTGAAAAGCGTTATAGGGGAACTACGGTTTGTCAAAGAGTTTTCATTGGAAACTGTCTCACCATATCCTCTGCTTCACTGTGGGAAGGGTCCGGGCGGTCAAAGTGGACTGGGCTGAACCGGGAGGTAGGGATGGGAAATGTTGGCAGATGAGCCAATGGAGCAGAGCCAGGCTCATCCTGGGGAGGCGGAAAATCTACAGAAACAAACAAATAATTGCGTTAAGATATTGGCACAAGTTTGTTACAAGAAAATATTCCAATTCAACTGGTTTGGTTAACCTGAGAATTAAAAACCTCCCCATATATTATTATTTTTACATTTGGTGGAGCAATTTCCCTGTCTAGCTCTCATCTCTGTTTGAACAAGTGTTAACATTAACAATTCTGTGGGTTTTTTCTCCGGAAGTTTTTCCTTGTACGATGTGAGGGTCTAAAGGACAGAGAGTGTGGTTTTTCTCATACTGATATTCTGCACAAACTGTGCTGTTGTATTTTCTGTAAAGTGTCCTTACTGTAAGGTAATTATTATATGTACAGCACTTTGGCTCGACCAAAAATCGTTTTAAAAATATGCTATATAAATAAAACTTGATTTGAACTTGAATTCAAACAAAAAATGTAGCAGAGAAGTCAGTGCCAACCAACACTCTCATGCTTTGGCAGATTTAGCAGGTGGCTGATCATTAACCCTTATGTTGTGTTCGGGTCTCCCGTGACCCGTTTCAAGTTAAAATTATATAATAACTACGCTCTAGTTTTTTTATATCGGAACAAGGCATCATGATATCCTCCACAACAGCTATATTAACACTACAAAACAGATTTTGACACATTTTGCCAAGTCTGAAGGTCTCTAAAAGAAAAAGTGTATAATTTGGTGTTGGTGTTTGGGGAGACCCAGCAGAATTGTTGTGGGTGACAAGGTCGAGGTCAAATTTGGCCGAATCAAGATTCATCTTTGACTTTAGACACCCCACCCTCACCCCCTTCATCCACTGTAACAATAATTGTTCGCAACATGCACCTGGTCTCCCCTCCCTCTGCCCCCCTCCCCCCACGGGAACTCGACCTTTCTCAAAGAATATGTACACTAACACTTGAACCTGAACACACATATGCACGTGTGCCATATGTTGTATAATGTGTTTTGGGCCATAACATTAAATTACAACAGGATTGTACGGTTATGAATGCATAATAAGTTAGTTATGATGTAGTTAAAACAATATTGGATGATAGTCATTTTATTTGTGTGTTTTGGACTGAGATAAATCATGGGTCAAAATTGACCCGCGAACACCATGAACGGTAACAGCTTTTTAACACAACACAAGGGTTGATTATGCATAACTCTTATAATATATCTGCTCTATATCAACGTGTTTTGTAGAGGTCTGGTTGGCAAAGAAGAGGATGAGTAAGAGAAAGAAAAAGAGAATTAAATTAACGTCGCAGTTTGACACATCACATAATGAAATGCGTTTTAGGTTGCAAGACTCATTAAACCTGAAAGCAGATGGATGAACAGAAGACCATGCTAGAGTTCATTTGCACAAGCTAAAAACAGTGAGATCCATCTTCCGCAGCCATGTGCTAACCAGAAATAGCTCCAGAACAGCAGAACAGAACCGTGGCCTGATCCTGACTTTTGTTGCACGCTGATCGCAGGGTTTAAATCTAGTGCTGAAGGCATGAAACCTTAGATCTGTCCTTACTGGTGTTAATGGGACTGTGTGCAGGTGATGGTGTCACACTGAGTGAGCTTTCAGTGCAAGTACTGAGCTTATTAGTACTTTGTTGTTTAAATGCCTTGTGAACATTAGCAGTTTTGACCTGTTGCATTTCAATTTGGCTACAGATGAAAGTGCCATTGTCCGCTCCAAGGTTTATGATTGTGTCAAAACGCCAAAAAGAGAAACAGGATAGTCAAAAGTCAAGAGGAGAAGAAACGATTTTCCTGTGATCCACTTTTGAAATAATCCTGTCAGGACATTGGAGAAAAACACATTTTCTCATTTTTGAATGTTGACAGAGATATCCATATATCTTATATTTCCTTTCTATTAATAATTGCTTTGGACCTTCATGTGAGTCTAAAATAAATTGAATTCCAATGTCCTGTATTGTCCCAAGCCCTTAACCCTATATCCACAACACTAACATACCCCTAAAGAGCAGCGATTACATGATTCAATAAATGTTGCAAAATGCTATTTCACTTTTCCAGCCAATCTTTCAGTGTCACATCAAGGTTGTAACCTGTTCAAAGTACGCCTTAGTTAGCACTCAGCACATCCATTGACTCACTCTTCCATTACATGAGTCAGTGAATGACTTTTAAGAAAAGAAGAAAGACCACCCTCCACTCATTCATTCATAAATCTACACAATTGCCAATAGCACGCGGCAGCACTCTATTGGAGAAATGTCGTTTCTTTCTGTCTTGATAGCTGAGCTGAATCAATGCAGCACAGACGCAATGCCTTTATGCTTTGTTGAATAGAGCTGGGGTCTATTTATGTAGTTACTGGGCTTGTGATGTCATTCAATTACCGACCGTGCTGATCATGAGCCGGTTGCTCCAGTCGTCCCTCTGTAGTTTGAAACATGCCGAGAGCCTCCATGTTGAGAGCACACACGCCCCTCATGAAGGCTTTCTTCATAGACTCTTCATAGCGCTCTCGCTCCAGTCGCAGTCTCTGAATCTCAGCCTGAGCCCTCTCTACAGCCTCGCAGTGCTGCGAGACAGGTGGCAGAGGAGGGAAACAATCAATCATTCATCAGATCATTCATCACAGAATATATCACTGCCTAAAACACCTGTTCATTTCATTGCTTTCATTATTATGCTTTTGTTTTGCACCCATATGCTACAACACTAATAACAACATTTCCCCTAATTAACCGCAATCTATAAATCAAGATACGTGTGGCTGGGATTCTTACAATTAAGTCACATATCATTTCAGCAATGCAGCGACACTATACTGTTTTGTATCGGGCACTACTGTTTCAGGCCATAAGACTATTAAAACACCTGAACTTTTTAAAGAACATCCATAAACATTCATCCGTTTGCATTTTGCTCATTATTTATCTAATACAGTACATCATTCCATTAACTTGCAGGGGTAGACATTAAGGGTAAAATTCTACTGGCCCGTAACCACTGGCCCCACCATTGTAACCACTGGCCCCACCATTGTAACCACTGGCCCCACCATTGTAACCACTGGCCCCACCATTGTAACCACTGGCCCCACCATTGTAACCACTGGCCCCACCATTGTAACCACTGGCCCCACCATTGTAACCACTGGCCCCACCATTGTAACCACTGGCCCCACCATTGTAACCACTGGCCCAAGAGCATTCGTCCAAAAAAAATCAACTAATAATGAAGAAAATTAACACATTTGTTGCAATAGTAATTTATGCACAAACTACATTACTACTTGTACACAATCATCAGTTCTTCCTCATTTCCCTCAATTGTTCATATTTGGTTTATCAAAATAATTATATTGTGGTCATTGTTAAAAAATGTCTGCTATTATCATTATTATGAGTATATTATTATTTGTATAATGCGCTTTCTGCCTTCCTGTCATTAGGAGTTAGATGTAATGGCTATGTAATAGATTAGAACCTTCATTATCCTAAACTTCTAACTCCCTATAGCCAATATACCTTTATATTTTCTACTCTTCACTCACTTGTCAGCATAGGTCGGCATCGATGTACAGAGCCGACATTGTTTATATCATCATATAGAAGCCAACTCCATCGATCAAGCCAGTGTGGCTGAAACTTCCTCTCCCTCTTCTTCTCATACTCCCCGTCACTCTCCTTTAACTCTTCCGGTGACATTCTTTTATTTGAAGATTGTTTTATGCCCGGCGCTTGGCCGGTTACCGCTGGTATTAAAAACATTTTGGCGAATGGTTAGGTGGCGAGAAAGTCTGTCGTGAACGAGCACGCTCCCACACGGGACAACCGCCTCACGAAACGCTATGTTGTAGCGTTAATAAACTAAACAATTAAAAAAATTGCTTGTCAAAATACCAATACCACAGGACAATTCTTTTTTTTTTTAAAGCAATATTTTTAGTGGCCGGAGGGGGCAAGTGGAAAGTACGTTATGCTGGCCCGGGGGGGCTAAATAGTGCTTCCGGGCCCTGACTTGTATATAGACTCTTCTTGCACTATTTTTTTTAATTTGTATTCACATCTCAAAACATTCTCTTGCACTATTTTATCTGTTCTATATATAATGTTGCACTGTTGAAGGAGCCTGTGACCTAAGTTCCTCATTGCCATATCTACAATGTAGCTAATGTGCAAATGACGATAAAACCTTGAAACTCGCTTAGTTACCTCTGCCAGCTTGGCCTCGTACTCTGCAGACAGGCGGGTGCACACCTCTTCTGCCCGCGCGCGACAGGCCCGCTCCACCTTGACCTTCCAGTGTTTCTGGATCAGGGTCTGCCAGCCGAACCACACCTTCTTCTTCAGCTGCAGATTGTAGTGCTGCTGCGCTACCCGAGCAGCGTGAGCCTAGCAGGGAACCACAACACCATGAAAATATTCACACGGAAATAATTACACCCATAATTCCTTCTTGTGCAGGTGTGGTACATTCTCTCTTGTGGCGCTTCTGGGCAATGGTTTGGACCAAAATGATGTCCTCCAGTATATTTAGCTTTTTAAATAAATGGCATAAACAGCTATTTTGTAAATGTAGAAAATGTAACGCCTTTGTTAGTTTGATAACATTATGGTGTGAGAGGGAACATCTTGTTCATCAGTGCATGTACAGAATATCACATGTGTACATTTTGTGAGAGGGAATATTAGTGAAAAATATGGCATATGCATGTTAACTGTGCGGTGACATAGTGATGCATGGGTCGGTAACTCAAGCAGAGAGTTATCATTAGCATAAACCATTAAACTGCACTAACAGTAATCTAGCAATTTTAAGATACATTCATTTTACATGTATTTCCCTAAAAAAACATGTATAAAAAGACACAACGAAAGAAATAGTTTTTTAACTTTGTGATTAAACCTGACTAACACCACAGATCATATCCTAAAGTGAGGATTTTAATCAGGCTTCATAGACGATCATAAGATGTTGAGATATTACATGTGATGCTCATCTGAACACACACACGTTACTTTAATGTTGTACTAAAAGCCTGTAGGAAGCATCACAAGGCCATCAGTTTACCTCCTCTTTGGCCTCAGTGAGCTTCAGTCTCCAGTGGGTGAAGGCCCTCATTTTTTCATGCTTTTCTTTTTGTCTCTCCAGCACCTGGCTCAGGTTCGCAATCACCTGAGGGAGGAAAAACAAGGACAAAGTTGTCATCATAATTTCAGTAAAAAATAAAAAATGTGACCAGTATGTTTTTAACAGTTGATTACCCTGAACTTTAAGTATAATTCAACTGAAAAAACAATTAAAAAAATAATTTAAAAATAAAACAATTACATTTTTTAAATAAAATTAATAATCGTTTTATTTCGATTACGTTGTTTTCGTAATCGTTGCAAACCAAAATCGTAATTGAGATTAAAATACGATTAATTGCACAGCCCTAACATGATGTGCAATAACAAAGAGATATGGGGCTGATGGTTTAGACATGGAATAAGCTCACCCAGTCCTGCAAGCAGAAGGTAACATCTTAGTCTGATACTGAATCCATATTCAACCCACCAGCACATTATCTACAGGAGAAAGAAAATAAAGTCACCTCGTCTTTCCTCTGGTTGGAGGTCTCGTAGGTGTGTAGCAGTCCCTTCTGGCCGTCTATCTCTGATCTCAGGCCAGCTGACTGGGCTTCATACCTCTCCTTCTCCTTCCTTATCTCCAGCTTGTGTTTCTCCATGAAGGCCAGCTTCCACTTCCTGAGCTCCGTCAGCACATTTGACTAATTAGGAAATAAAGGGTGGGACAGTCACAACGTGTTCATTACCCAGATTTAGTCAATATGGACATGGCATGTCTTAAATCCTTTTCAAATTAGATTGACAGGTGTGCCTTACAGAGGTCTAGAACAGGCTACTACATGCTAAAACACCATAAAACAGAAATATAATGTACATTTGGCTCTAGAAGCAAATCATTTGACCTAAGCTAAATATCTACATGCTTAAACACTTTATCATGTTGCCTTTAGTGCACACATAAGTCTAGTAAGGGAGAGATATTGTTATGACATGCAACAAAGATCTCATGTTTGAAATTAAACCGGGGATGTTTAAGTTATGTAGCATGAGCAGTTAACACTTGTCTATTAATGTCTACAGGGTCAAACATAATCAACATCCACAAATGTCAAGATGTGTGCACCCACCACGCCCAGGAATTCACCTCCTCCATAAAAAGGTCACTGGTCCCATGAACAGAAGAGCTGTTATCGTATTCAGTAAGCCTTTTTGGGACTTTACATTCCCTTTATAATCTCTGACCTCCTCCTCACCATCACTTACGTAAATTGCCCACAGTATTACTGACATGTAATCTATCTCAGTCAAACTGTCTCATTGCACGAGTGTGGGAAATATCAATATAAGCTGAATACATGCATGCAGATTTCAGTTGCTCAAACCAGTACATTATTTATCATTAGATATACTCTGAAACTAACTGTGTTGGTGACAAATAAACAAAATCAAAGCGTTTGAGCAATTTCCAGCATTACATATTTTAGGTTGTGTAAATGAACCTCTGTTAAACTAAAACATCTATGTCACAAACTGCATAAAAGCAAACTGCTTCTAGATTGCTCTGATAAAAGTTTAAATAATACTCTGTTGTACCATAGATTTTTATATTATGCATAACTTGAATTCTCATTTCAGTATATCAAGAATAAACCTGCCAGCTTGCGTCGACTCTGCTGTAAACTGCTAAAACACACTGTCGCAATTATTATTATTCAGCATTGTGAGAGCCCTATATATAGCCCTGCGCCGTTATCTATGGTCCGCTCTCAAGCAGTCAGCCAATGAGGGCCATTACATTGATTGAGTGTGTAGGGACAGTGCTACAGTATGAGAGAGCACACTAACCTTCAGGTTGTTGCTCCACGTATCAAGAATGTTCTCCATCTTGCTTATGTTTTCCTCCGAGATAAACATTTCTGTCACAGCAGACTCGAGGGGGTCTGGGCTGTTTGACCCGGACCCCTCAGACACCGTCGGTCCCCTCTCTGAGGCAGCGTTAGAGGGCACCGACGCCCTGCTAGACGACCGTCCTGCCGTCTCCTCAGCTGGAAGGCAAAAGAAACGCAGAAAAAAAAGGATATTATTCGAAATATTGCAACTGTGTGACCTTTGAATTTAAAAAAACGTATGTTATATCAAGATAAATGAATATAAAATCGGGCCCAACCGTTTTGGTTATTTTATTAAATTTACCCTGAGAGGCTCTTGAGTGTGTGGAGGGTTCAACAATTAAGGGGGAGACCTGTGTTGACCTCACACTCCTGCTCGAATGCCTTCCATCTGTAGCTTGAGTCGCAGTATCTGACAACAGACAAGGAAGAGAGAGGAAGGTCCAATGGTAAATACTTAAAGAGGGAATGTTGCTTGACTACATTTTTAACCTGGAAAAAGTGAGTGAAATTCAAAGTTAAAATGTGAAAGCCAGAAAGACGGTTCAAGAACAAAAAAGGTGATGGTGAGAATGCTGAATAAGATGAGCATGGCTCCTCGTCCAGGAATGCATTTAAGTCAATATCTTAATTAAATCCTGCAGGGGGAAGAGAAAGCCTGCACTCTAAAGAGCAGTGCGGGCAGAGAGCCAGGAGATCATTACCAATCGGCCGTCTCCTCTCTACATCCCAGTGCACTACTCCATGACAGTTAAAGCACTAAACCTCCAATGAGAGCTGCAGCTGGAGCTGGGGAGGGGGGGGTGATGGACTGTTTAAGATGTGGGTATCGTAGGGGAAACAGATAGGGGGTAAAATCTGACTGACTGCTATCTTATGCATCTTGGGTTACATTCTGAAAATACAAGGCTGATAAACACAACCTATTCCATGTTGCGATGCCAAATCCTTTTTTGACTGCTGATCATTTGATGGGGGTAGTGTCGTGAAGAGCTTGAGTTGTGTTTCTGTCAGAGAGGCTTAGTAAAATGTGTGTGTGTGTGTGTCTGCCCCACATACAAGGGGAACCCAAGATACCTGCTGGGCGCGTTGATTTGGTGTCATCTTTTCTCTGGGAACACCGACCCTCTGCAGATAGATGGGAGGTGCCTAACCGCTGCACGTGAGAACTGGTGGGTCTGTCAGGCCTAGTGGTGACCACAGCATAGCGGAGGAGCTCCTCATACTCATCCTGTTGATCCATAAACAATTGATAAAGAAAAAGTGAGCTCAAGTGTCCATAAATGACTATATCTATCTATAAATACAGGGATTTACAGTCTGTATCTTATTTTCATAGCAATTGTTCCTATTGGTTATAAGTACATTATTATATTCAAGTCATCATCAACAATTTGGGGATTTATTTCCCAGATCTGAGAGATGTGATAAAGGCACATTCATTTTTGTTTTTCTTTATCCACCTGAAGCTCAGAGGAGACAGAGCTCCCTCGATCAGAGTCCTTTGGCAGAACAGGACTGGTCGGTTCCTCTTCGTCTGAGGACATCTAGACACAAACATGTTTACAAATGTAAAAAGATGGAATGTGTAAGTTTAAGGACACAACTACAGCACAAACTATCAATGGCGTGCACACCGAGTCACAATAAATAGCTGTATATTATATTAAATTAATTTGATTCTGAATACTTTACAAATATATGTTGTTGTATAGGTTTTGTTCTTTTAAATCATAGGGGAAATGATCATGTTTATTAAGAAGAAGCACTACAACCCAATAAAAAGAGGTGGGTCCTGTTTTTCCGTTGTAGTAATACGATGATGAAGCACTGATATGTGAGTCACTGGATCAGATGTGATGGAAGAAACTGATATGATACAACTATATTTGTGTGTGTTTTTAATAAAATGGGTGCCACATAAGGCACATTTATTATAATTATTTTAGCATTATTTACACTAATGTTGGCGAGTTTGCACGGAGGTATTGAAAGAAACATTGGTTTAACATTGTAATTCAAACGATAATGTATTGATGGTCCCTAAGTGGGAGGAAGGGTTTGGTTGCAAGCTAACCCTCTTTTACAGACTGTTTGAAGCTGAGGAGGAAGACGCTGCTGGATCACGTGGTTGTTTGGTAGGCAACATGTAAACTCTCACCTGTAATGTCAACTAAACACACTTTGCCATATCTTAAATCAGCCTACAAAACAGGACTTACATGTGCTAGTGCAACTTCCTCTACAGTTACTGCAAGTTACGATATGTCTTGCTTACTGACCTTTAAAGTCTATGTTACTGACACATCAATGATTTGTTAGCTACGTAGTTGGTTAAGAAAATGTAAAGCAAACGTCACATATTTAAAAAACGTGCTTTCGATACACACTTCATGGAGCAATTGAGTTAGCATTATCGCTGATACAAAGTATAACTATAGTAAATACTATTTACTAAATAGTACCCTAACGTTACCCAGCAAATAGGTGTACATTTACGCTACTTTCGGAAATGTTTAAGTTACCTTTTTTATATGTATTTGCAGTCTACCACACTTCTCCGTTTCCCAAGTTAGTCCGTCAGTTAGAAAACGCTTGCTTTGCCATTTCAAACCAAGTGACTCTTAAACAACAGACTCTATGATTGGCTACTGTTCCCACAGCACCCTGCTACATCGACTCTCATTGGGTACAATGTTTCCGTGGTAACGGTAAGCGGAACAACGCTGAGTCCTCCAGCTGTAACCACTACAGTACAAACAAAAAGGTCCACTTCAGCTTTTTTCTGTGATTTTGACAATAAAGTGCATTTGGTTAACGATTAGTGTGACATCCAGTACCAGCACCAGCTTAAGTGAGTAATATGGTACTTGTTGTGTCTTATATTAGGAGGATTCGTAGCCTATTGCCAACAGACACACACCCACACACACAACTAGGATCTAGAATTTCACAACAATGAAAAAAAAATAATGGTAAAGGTATAGTACCTCTTTATACATTGTTGTGTAAAACTAGGATTGTCATTCATTCTTTTATTATTCACAATCCAATAAGGGTGTTTGAAACACATGTTAGGCATCTTCAAATCAGTGCCCATTGATATATCACATATGGGAGCAAGCATTGTTTCCAATCTGTGTATCATCACAGTAGCTTGGCGTGCTGAACAAAGATTAACTGATTAAATTACCACAAGGAAGCAAGCTTACCTCTCCAAAGAGGGTTTAAGTTTTCGAGGGAATACCACCCTGTGAAACTATCAGTTGCCATTTCTCTGTTATTAACAAAGACAAACACAGAGTAAACAATGGTTCAAAAACTGAATAACAGCAATGTCTCAACCCCCTGAAGACCCAGTGCTTGACAGTATTAAGGCACATATGTGGGATAGGACTCACGGCTTGGCAGTCCTGCGCTAGGACGGACTCTCTGGAGAGAATAGACATATGGTCGCTCTCAGCCGTGGCAGAGCTGCAAACAGTACTGTTGGGCGGGAGCCTCCTCACCACCTGGCTCTGAGTACTTCACTCTCCAAAGGTGTCCTGTTAGCATTGTCATGAGACCTGCAGGCTGACGTTGGAAAGGGGGAACGTGTGGTTGTGACATTGGTGACAGTGCAGTAATTCCCCCTTTAAGAAACAGCAGTTTCAACGTGAAAAGGACTCAAACAGAAACATTCCATATCAAATATTTATTATAAATAAACAGAATGATCATATTTTGCAAGCACCGCCTGGCAAAGACACCCACACACATTTCATTATACCTGTCTTGACTGTTGACGCAGGCTGTGAATTTGAACCAGAAGCGTGAGGCACAGAGGATAATCCTGCTGCTCTGTGGGGAGTGGAAGTTTCCTGTTGAATGACAGGAAGCTGTAGCTCTCACAGATTACTTATTTCCATTTTCGAGCAGATGATTCACATTTTTTGAAAGGTTTTGGTGATGTTTTCATCACAGTTTCTCTTTTAGGGTGACTATTTTGTCATCCAAACCAACTTGGCTTTAGGTGCTCTGGTTTTTCATCGTGCCGTTGATGTTAAACTGCACATTTTTCTATGCTTGCCTGCCTTTATTCAGTCATTACAACAACATCTGGTTAGACACAGACAACTGCAATGGAAGGCTTTGTTTTTGTCTTACTTCAAAAGAACAATACATAAAAGCCAACTGTTGGTCTGGTTTACTTAACCTCTTTTTTTGTGTTTGTTCGTTTTTAATGTTTTGTACCATTAATCACATCTTTTTTTTGCCTCATGTGAAAAGAAATACATTTACAGTCTATCAAATTATCCATAAAATAATATGCTTATTTAAAATGAATAATATTAAATGATCAAGTAAAAAATCCACTGTTATGATTAGTACAAATCACATACAGTCCGTGAACTCATCAGCAGGTCTTTTGAACCACATTTAGACATCCATTGATGAAATAATACACAATTTTGATCCAGACAAAGGTAATAAGCTGTTGATATTGGTTGGATTAAAGCAAGTATTATTGCCTGAAACCCTTCTTTAGATCCCTTTTTGTAGATTTCACCTCCCTCCCTTTCAGCAACAGAAAAACACAAGGCTTGTGTGTGAAATGGGATTCAGCTCACACTCTTCTCTCGTAGCCCGTTCAATCTGTTCCAGGACAATAATCATAATCCATTTGACTTTCTTCCCCCTGGTATTATAGCTCAGGTACGTTAGACTATTCAGGACCTCGCAATGGTAGACAGAACAGAAATGAGGAAATAATTGTCTGTACCTGTACAAATTGACTTTGTGAGGGAACTTTTCTTACAGTACTTTTTGCCTGTATTTTTCACTGCATTTTTGTATTTAACTGATCCCCCCAAAAGGTATAACGTCCTGTATATTGTTTTGTGTTTGTGTAATTGTATTTTATGCGTTCCAGTTGTGAAACTAGATTATAGACTTGGTGTAAAATTGTTTCTGCCCTTGATCGATTTTCAGTCAGACGTGTTTACAGACAGCCATAACTCCTGAAGACAACAACTAATGTGCTATCATCAATCGTAATGTTATCAACCCATTTTTCTCACATATGAGACAATGATGACCTCTCACTGAACACAATGTTACCAATTCATAGCTGCCTGCTGTTTTCAAATTAGTTTTCATTACATTTTGATGGACCAGGACTTCCCCCTTGGGCCTCTCTAATCCATCACATCTCTCTATCAGTGACACCAGTGTCCTTTTGTTTTGCTTTAGGAATGCTTGTGTACTGAATTTGCCCACAATTGTAAATGCATCATGGCTGCATTGTTCCCACAAATATAGTATCAAACACCAGGTAAGAGACAACAAGGATGCATATATTTTGTCTTTATTCTATAGTTTGAGAAATGCTGACTCCATCATAAAGTGGTCAGCCATGTTAGTGCGGAGGAGCAGTGGAGGAGCAGTGGAGGCTAAGAGGAAAGACGGAGACTAAATCAGTTAGCCCCGAGCCTCTATCTTCACAGGGCAGAAACAATTACCATCAGTGTCCACATCCGTTTCTTATAATCTGGATGACGATAAGCAGCATGCAGTCGCTCCAGTCTACCTCCACCTGTTATCATTTCTTAAGGAAAGCTGGCACCACAGGTACTATATTTACACGTCTCAGCAGAAGAGTACATATTAAAAAAAGGAGATTAAAAAAAAACTAAATCCAGTAGGGGACACACTTGCATTGCATTGTATAAATAGTATATATTTTGTAATACATGCAGCAAAGATGCGATAGATTGTCGGGCATAGAAAAGGTGTAAGTTGTTCGGCCAGCCGAGCTTTATGGGATTCCAACATGGTTACTTTTGTTATTACATACCACCAATATACATTTACTGTGGCATGTAAATTCATGACCTCAACAGCTATTCTTCTTACATGTCAGTATCCATCCTGCAGGCTTGACATGCATATAAAACGTATTGTGCTTTTTACGATGATAAAAAGACACTTAAATTCATGATCATCTTTCTTGCTTGTGTGCATGTTTATATGACAAAGAGTCCTGCAACAAAAGAGAGGGAGAACATTTTGGCATGCGCAATGTGTGTGTGCTTGTGTGTGTGTGTGAGGGTCATTCTACTGTCCCGTACATTAAGCTAAGTGCTCCTCAGCTCTCCAGCAGTAGTAAATGGAGTCTTATGGCTTGAGGGGTGTTAGTCTCCCAACTCTGAATCAAAAGCAAAGAGTGTCCCAAGCCCTAGGTCACTGCTATGTGAATCATCAAATTCAGAGGATAAAGATAGATGCCTTTCCTTTTATTTACTTGCATGTGTGTGTGTGTGTGTGTGTGTGTGTGTGTGTGTGTGTGTGTGTGTGTGTGTGTGTGTGTGTGTGTGTGTGTGTGTGTATGTGTGCCCTTGCACGCTTTTGTATTGTCTTTGTCTTTGTGTACACTATATGCATCATTTACAATCCTATTTAGTATCCTTTGTTGTGAGTATGATGTACAACCAGTGTCAAAGCCATGTTTCAGTGTTTATACTCGGTAAGCAAATGCACAACCAGGCTGCACTGTTTACTGTATGTCCTACATGTTAAGCATTTTCACATGAAGTGCTCGAGATCTAGTTTTCATTTTAAAATTGAGAATAAGGGAGCAGAATAGATGCAGTGTAATACATCAAAGAGCTTGCTGGTGGTTATATCTCCAGCGGACCGAGACTCACTGGTTGCGCCGGTGCAGTTTGCAGGCTTTAATGATGTGAATACTGAAAGGCTGAATGTCCCAGTGCTTGCATCAGACCGCCATCTCCTTTTTTTCGCGCCCTCTCTTCGAACACTCACAGGTTTCAGAAGCGTTAGGGTTTGACAGAGCAGGCACACAGGCAGTAACCGTCAAACACTTCATCTAAAGAGCCTACTTATCTCTTAGAGCCTGTGTTTGGTTATGCAATTATTGTTACAGGATTGTATAATATTTGTGTGGTGTTTCTCAAGAGTATAACTCAATATTTTTGGGCATAAAAAGAGTGTTTTGCTGTGTTAAAAATGAAAAACAAGGACTTTACTTTCTTTAGAGGCTATTTTATGATGTGAAATTATGCAATGGAGTAAAACACAAAATACTTTATATGAATTCAGAATATTGCAAGGGTGGCACACTAATTCAAATAATTGTACATGTATACAGGAGTCATACCAACAAATTCACCTGTGGCCTGTGATGATAGAAGGTCTCGGTACCACTTTACAATAAGACTACCCTTATAAAGGATTCATAAAGGGGTTTTAATTAGGTTATGAATTAGGTTGTAAACACTTTATTAATCATTAAGAGCCATTTATAAACCAGTTCTAACATAGTTTTCTTTTGGCAAGATGACTAAGCCTTATATTGGCTACTTAGTGAGAATCAACTCAGTGAACAACAGATACCAAGGATGCTGGCTGATGAGGAACACGAAGTAAACTAATTAGCCAATATAAGGCTTATCAGTACAGATAAATGTGGGCTCACTATTTGGCAAGCAACCGGTCACAGTTGCCCTGTTTATCTTATGTCTTATAAAAGCTCATTAATGATTTATAAAGTGTTCACAACCTAATTAATAAATAAATGACAAACTATTCGTAAACCCTTTATAAGGGTAGTCTTATTGTAAAGTGGTACCAAGGTCTCTAACCACTGTATATATAAAAGGTATTTCTAAAGATAATGTTTTTTGAACACATTTTTTTATTGAAGGGTCTGAATTCAGGCTCATGGCTTAAGGTTTCTTATTATTGTTCGTCCTCTGGTTTATGGCAAGACTTGCTACATACTACTAATACAAAGCTTTACTCTGTGTTTATATAGTCTTAGTAGGATGCCTCAAATCAGTCTCAAGGTTTTTATTTTATACCATTAAATGACCTTGTTTTTATTTTATGCCATTAAAACAAGGTCATGTTGGCTATGCACATATTTGTGACAATACATAAAACAGTCCTTATTTTAAGGGCAGACAATTTATGTTTGAATTACATTTAGGGTAATCTGGAAGGACTTTGATTTAAATATGCACCTGTTTTTCGTTTTTTTACAGAACTGGCGAATGTGCACGACAAGTGTAACATTACAGGTTCATTACATGTTCACAGGCATCAGCTACCAAACCTGGCGCGATGAGAGGTTCAGGTGCCGGTCAGCACCACAGACAGAACCTGGACAGAACCAGTGGTTGAGATGCAACGTTCTGCGTCTCCAGACTCTGCAAAGCATGGTGAGGTCTCAAACAGCTCCACTTATTTAAGAGCAGGTATGACCAGCTAATAAAACTAAAGATTAAATACACTAAATTGCAAAAAAATTCTAATGAAACCTACGGTGCGAAAACTTTTCGACGACACAGCAGTTTTTGCCTAGAATAACAACTTTTTCCCTGAAGCAAAATGTAGCGTATTATAACACTTCCCCTACACTCATTCTCGTTGTTCCCATCCCAACCCTATATTAAGTGTTGTTTCCTCCATGTAGAATGGACGAAAAACTGCCTGTTTAATTACAGAAATGTCCTATCTGTTTTAGCATTCATGTGTTGCAGTGTTCCACGTCATTCAGTCACCTAACTAGATTGTTCCATCAGACGGAATTACCCGCATCACTCAATGAAGTACAATCATTGATTACACCCCCCCTCTCCCTCTCTCCATCCCTCCCTCCCTCTCTCCCTCGCACCTTCTCCCTCTCTCGCTCTCTCCTTTCCTGAAGTACTGCAGCGAGGGAGGACTGCATCGCGAAAAAAAACCTCACTGTCGTGCGCTGGCAATTGCCTCTCATCCTATTTTACAGTAACAAAAAAAGAGATTTTCTTTCCTATAAAACGAAAGCGGAGTCTGATGCAATGGGTAACTACCTGCCCAGTTCTCTCTTCTCGCCATAAATTACGGTAAGAAATTACTACTTTTCCCCTTAAAAAAGATGCTGACTGTGTTTCCGAGTTAAATCGAGTATTTTCAATAAAATAGTTTTATGATCAGCTTTATTAGGACTTAAGTCGTTTTTTTAGGTTGTTGGCTTATTTCTTATGATATCTATAACTAACATCTAAACTGGGACTACGCCTCATTATTTATTTATAAGTTTGTGAATATTTTGTTAAAAGTTGGCATGGTTTCCAGGCATGTGTTGTTTTTTTCTCAGAGGGAGCACTAAACTGAGTCTATATGCCTCCTGCAAAAGTAGAGAAATTGGCATCATTAGGAAAGCAGGCAACAACCAAGCAAGAAAAAAACTGCCCCATATACATTAGGGATGTACTGTAGTGGAGTTTAAATTCCAGTTTCTGTACCCTTTTAATTGTAAAATGTAGCATTAAGGGTGACACAAATTCTTTAAAATATCAGCTACAATAATTTTGTCTGTAAGTTAATTTCCTATTTGAAATGTTGTTTGTAACCTTCAGGTGGCAATTTGGTCTAGTATAATCACTGAATGGAGCTCATGGTGTACCCATTTTTTTTTTATCAACCAGCATGTTTATAGTGAAATCCTTGCCACAAGCAGAGTGTTGAGTTGTTGGCTGTTGACTGTGCATGCTGTAGTGCCATCCAGCCACCAGCCCTGGGGCAGTTAAAGCACTCTGCACTGCCGCCAAGAAGAGGAAAGGATGCGGGAGCAGGCAACTGACTCATCCGTGAATTGCACCTCAAGAGGCAGTGAGCGATTGATAGGCACACAACCGTTGAACTGGAAATCCGTGGCAAAGTGCTTTGTTTGCACTCTGAAGGCTGCTGTAGTAGTCCTGCTGGGTTAACACTGACAGGGGCCATCAATGAAAAGTGTAAGCAGTGATTGCAGGTTGCAGAATTCATTCCTGGGGCCCACTTCTTATCGTCGTTTTTTTGCCACGATAACCAAGAATCTCATTGTAATTCAAAATGCTCCTCATCTGCATTCAATAACATCTCCATCTCAAGCGCCCACATTTGTTAGTTCTCCTAAAGTTTAGGCAGCACAGGCTTTTTTAAGAGGAGGACATTTTCTCTCCCAGTGATTCACAGTTGACAGGAAGAAAGGACTCAATGTACGCTGAGCCAGTGACAATGTAGCAGATATGAGAGCTTTACCAAACTGTCTGCATATTTTAGTGTTGTTATTTAAGTGTGCAGGCATAATGAGAAATACCAGATAATAGTCATTATTTTAGGGGCAAGCTAAACCCAAAAACATAGTTTACATCACACCAAAAAACCCTTGCCATCCTCATGTCTGCTAGAATTTGTGAGGTGTACATTTACTGGTGATTTCTTAGCATTTGGTCAAACCGTTTTATGTGATGCACACTAGTTGTGTCAGAGTTCCCGTTAGAATATTTTTTTGCCGGTCAACATGTCCGTTAAAGTTGAAATCTTCCGGACAAAATTAGATAAGTGCCGGTTAAAGGTCTTCTTTGTTATTTATTGAGCTTTAAAACAAATTGATATGATTCGACATTAAACAAACTAATTATAGTAGATTAACTACATTATTCAAAAGTGTACAGTAATTTACAAAAACGCGGGAATAATAAACGGAGCGCTCTCTCCTTCTCCTGACAGCCCGTCAGTATCATGCAGCTCGCGGATCCAGTAATGAGTGACCCGACAGTAAAACTAAACATATCTATAACTAGTTTAGGTAGTTTGAGAGGTAATTAAAATAGCTACGTGTGATTTTCTAACCTGAAGTGTGTTTTGCTCTGCTCGCCGCTGCAGGGGATCATGCAGAGCTGCGTGTCGACTCGTCAGCAGCAGCCGATCTCTCTCTCCTGTCAGATTAGACTTTACTCGCATTTATGTCCATATCGATCAGATCTAGCTAGTTCTAGCTAATGATATGACTACCTGCTTGTTAAAAGACACCTAAACAATAAGCGTCGCTATGCAACCGGATGAGGCCACAAAGTATAGCGCAGCATTATGCATTTGTTTACATGCCCACCGGAACCCCGAGGCATTACCAACAGATCAACGCACAATCAACCCATACAGGACATCTCTTTCTCCACATTAAGTGTTAGACATTAGAATTGACAATTTTTGTCTGTCACATACTCTTTTGTCTGTCACATACTATTCTTGTCTGTCACATAAGTGGCGCAACTGATGCGGTATTGCGCTAAGGGAAAATTATTTTGACCGGACATTTTGACCGGAGAGATTTAGATTTGCCGGACTTCAGCATATTTTACCGGTCATTGTCCGGTAATTACCGGCTAACGGGAACTCTGAGTTGTGTATATTTGTGCATCACATAAAACGTTTTGACCAAATGCTAAGAAATCACCGGTAAATGTGCTGCATCTTGCATGCCTGGCCGGCCTCATCGTGTTATTGCGTCACTGCGACCCCAAGTGTAAGATCTGCACCAGACTGTGGTGGTGGCACATTATGTTTTTTATCTGCTATGTAAGCACTATATTGTGTCAGCAGTGAGGTCTGTCAAGGCAGGGAGACCATATGTTTACCAAGAAGATCAGCCTGATGCTAAAAAAAAAAGCAGAAGAGACGGCACAATTTTCTCTTTATGAATCTTGAGGGTGGGATGGGACGTGTTTTCACCAAAATGTGTTTTCTTTCAGTCTGTGCAAATCTACAGATGTACACTTTAAATAGATACAGTGCTTTGTATCCAGAGTATATGTACTTTATTATTTTCATTTAAGTATTGAGACAAAATTAATACAAACATAGGGGAAATCCTCTCTCATTGGCTAGGATGGGCACATAAGTGATTGAAGCCAATACTAGCTTGGTAAGAGAGGCAGCCATCATCTTCCTGCAGCTGATTTGTGAATCTGTATGATGTAACATTAGCATAACTTGCAATCAGCTCTGCTTTTGAATTCTATCGTGGGGGGGCCAGCACTGACTCTTGGTGAGAGGTGAAAGGTTTAGGTTCTTTGAAAATATATATTTTCTAATCATTTTATTCCGTCCATTTGCGGAAACAACCATTTTATTCCTCTTTAGACGTTCTTTTGCCAAGCCTCCATGTATTCCCTCATTAATACTTTTCATACCCCCTCCACCTCTCCCTCGTCCTCCCCCCCCCCACTCAGTCAGTAATGGCATCAGTGCTTGATGAAATCTCCTAACCGAAGATGTCCCAGGCTGGCTGTGCCTCTGCCTTCCAGATGAGGTCATGGGCTCACCGTTTTGATTGGATTACATGCGGCTCTGCCCACTTAGAGATTGGACCTGCTCCTTCTGATGCTAATAGAACAAACCGGCCACCAAGACACTGTGCCAGGCATGTCTTTGAAAGGGCAGGACACTGACAAGTCAAACCTGACGGAGATGGAAAGTGTTTGAGGTTCCGAGCTAAGAAACTCTAAAATGGGTTCAATGTACATGACATTTAAAAATTGGCATAGGGAAGAAAATTGCCATTTTATTGCACAAGTAATAATTGTAAAAAAAAATAAAAATAGGAAGCCCTCAGCTGTGCTCATTGTTTTTTATTATATCTTTTTTTGGTACTGTGAAAGGGCCAATGTCTGGACTGGTGGATTGCACCCAGCCAGAAAGGCACTATGGATTATCCATTTCTTACAACAACAAAAAATGTGTTTCTGGTCAAGCAACCTTAAATTACATGACCTGAATTAATTGTGTACTTATTATTCCAACAACCAGCCCATACCCTTCTCATTGATGACTGTTGGACTCGAGGTAAATCAGCACCAACAATGACATCCATCCTTTTGACAAATCTATTGCCTTAGGGATGCCCTTTCTGCATCATGAAAATCTTATGTAGTGTGATTATTCAAAACGTTTCTTTCAAAATGCTCATTAGCAGCTTCATTACTGTGCCAAATGTTGGCTAATGAGTTATGATAAGCAATGAAGAGGTGTGTTAAAATGTACTGAGTTGGTCAAGCACACACTATACATTTTAAACATTTCTCAAATGTACTTGCCTTTACTTGGATGGTGCAAAACTCTTTTGTAACTCTAATCCCTTTAGTGGACTTTTTGTTCATGCATGGGGAAATTTGGGGCCAAGTGATACTTGACCTAGTGTTTTTTTAGTATTCTAAAGAGGTTGAAGGAAAGTAAGGCCGCTATCCATCATGCAGACAGGGGTGTTACCAGAGCAAGGCCTATTTTCAGCCATCCTCCCGTGGTTCACAGCAACATACACACACTTTATCAAATCCTTTTATTCTCTGCCCTGCAGGACAATGTATGGCTGCAGCTTCTTTGTGTTACAATACATATTCCACATCAACATGTTGGTTTTTTTATCAATAGAAACATAAAATCAAATGTTAGGAGAGTTTGGTTACTTTGAAGGGCAGTATTGATCGTGTAAATTGGACATAGGTAATGACTTAAAGATTATATAGCTACAACTATGAATTTACAACTAGATGTTTTGTCACTATTGGGGAGTAGACAGTAAGTTGGAAAGGAGTGCTTTTGCAAATGAACAGATGATGTTAAATGTAAAAATGAACATTTCCTGACAAACAGGCATCAATATAAACACTAGATTCTGAAGAGAAGCAAACATTAAAGGAGATGCAAGAGGAAATAAATGGTTCAGAGACAGCAACACAGAGATTAGTCTGTTTGGGAGAGTTTACCCACTTTGATTGTGATTGCTCACGTTGCCTTCGCTGTCTGCGCTGTCGGGGTCTTGTCAGCTGCGGTCAGGTGCAGGTTGGACGCTGTGTGCCCGGGTGTCGTCTGAGCTTCATCACCAGTGACAGCCGGCTCACTATACACTCCATTGATTATCTGACAGACAGGATGTATCCCCTTTTTGCCGGTGTGTGTAAGCCCACTTGCTAGTTTTAGATGAAAATGATGTGTGATAGCCAACGTGACCTGATCCCAAAATGATAAATAGCCTAATTTCAGTTACATCCTTTAACTCATGTCTACGTAGGCATTGAAATAAATGTTATTTGAAGATGCAGTCAATAGAAAATAATTGTTTTGAGAATTGTTGTTATTGTATGACTCATGCAGGATATCAATCGACTGCACTGGATATTATTATACAGGGAAAAAACAAACCTCTATCATATTTTAACCCTTTGTAATTTGTGGTAATGAATCATCTTAAGGACAATGTCTGAGGCAGCACAGGTGTCAACGGAGGTATTAAAAATTACCAGTCAATGTGTAAAGGAGTGCGCGCTCAGAAGCACATAAGTCATCCAATAAGCCAAAAAGGATTAGGAGAGTCACCTTGAATCAGCAGTGTCATTTTACCCAGTAAAATTGCATTATGGGAGCTGGAGCTGGCTCTGTGATTTGTGTCCTCCTGACAAGGCTTCACTGTTCATTATGGCGGTGGTGAGCAGCTCCTAGACACACGGGAACCCACACACACACACACACACACACACACACACACACACACACACACACACACACACACACACACACACACACACACACACACACACACACACACACACACACACACACACACACACACACACACACACACACACTGGACAGCTCGGACCATCACCACCCTTCTCCTAAGTATGCACTCTTATCTTGAGATGTTAAATAAAACATGAGTCATTTAAGAGTTCTATCATTTAAATGACTAAATCATGTTTGTTTTAATAATGGCTGTGCCTTTGAGTCGTGACATGTTATAGAATAACTCTCCCAAGTGAGCCTGTGGAGGCAAGTGATGATGAATTGTGAATCACAGTTTGAACACTGACATGAAATCATGTTACATCATTCACACTCTTATGCTGGGGTCTCCCTCCCATCGGCACTGGCCTGGTTTGATGGGAAAGGGCTTCCCCATCGTGCACACATACTGTTTGTGAATCGCATGGGTGTTTTCTAACGTGTCCTTTTTGCAAGTAAGCATTACCTATTTTATGTGTTATAGAAACCTGACTTTACAAAAACAGGGGCCTTAGAGAATAGCTGTGTGTGTACAATGTGCCTGTGTCTGATTGTGCATTTACCTACAGTACGTATCCACTCACGACCATTTCTCCTTTCTTTGAACGGATTAAATATGACAGTGCCGTTCTGGTTGGATCGCCACTCTCATTATAATAGACCAGCTCTTTATTGGGGGAAAATTGATTTCTGGCACAGCCTTGTTTATTAGCCTCTGTTTCTCAGAGCTGATCATGAGTCAGCAGATTCAGCATCTCTGTTTAAAATGCTCATCCCTTTAAGTCCAACTTGTAAAATATAGAAAAGAGAGAGCGCCCCTGGAAATGTAATATTCATTTTGAATAAATCTGAAGGCTCTTCAGCCAATGCTTTTTTTCCACACATCACTCGCAATGATTAAACGGCCTGGGAGAATGGTGAGGGACTGATTAAAGAGGGGAGTGCTGTCTGTGGGGTGTCACCTGTTAGACTGGAATAGTTATGAAAGTACAGAGGGAGACATGAGTTACAAGCACTATCTGATAAACATCTCCCTCTTTTCTCTCTGCTCTCTCCTCTGTCCTTCCTCCTGTTTGCTTTCTCTATTTTTTATCTGTCTGTCTCTTGCCCCATCTCTCTCAGCCTGGCCGATGACTGCCACAGCCATTGTGGGTTATCTCCTGTGGTGACTGCGGACTCAAGACTTTTCTTCCCGGCTGCATCTCAACACCCACTGATCTCACCGTTCCAGCAAATCCCCCCGCCAGCGTAAACTCACCCCTCTTGCCCCTCTTCCCTCTTTCTTCTACTTCTAAGTATCCCCTGAACCCCGTGCAGACCTGCGGGTGGAGCCAGAATGGAGGAAACTTACAATAACAGGACTTCCCTGTCTAAGGGGGCCAAGGACATTGTCAAGGAGGCCAAGCGGCATGCAAAAAAGAAAGTCAACAAGGTGGTGGACCGCGCCACAGACGGGTACTCGTCCCACCACAACTACAGCCGATTCGAGGACGACGAGGACGAAGATGAGGATTTCTACCGGAACCCGCCGAGGCAGGGCGGAGAGGGCAACCATGACAACGAGGAGGGCTCCAGCGATGCTACAGAGGGCCACGATGACGAGGATGAGATCTACGAGGGCGAGTACCAGGGGATCCCCTCGGACAGGAAGCAGAAGGAGGGCCAGGTGGCACTGGGACAACCCATGTCTGACGCCTCAAGGGACCGCAAGGGTCTGGAGGAGGAGAGGCAGGCGGATGAGGAGGAGCTGGCCCAACAATACGAGCTGATCATCCAGGAGTGTGGCCACGGGAGGTTCCAGTGGCAGCTGTTCCTGGTGCTCGGGCTGGCGCTCATGTCAGACGGGGTGGAGGTGTTCGTGGTGGGCTTTGTGCTGCCCAGCGCAGAGACAGACATGTGTGTGCCCAACTCCAGCTCGGGATGGCTAGGTAAGGGACCCTGTGTGTGTGTGTGAGTATTAGTGAATGTGCATACATGTACTTGTGCTAACACACTGAAAAAACTGAAACGTTAACTTTAATTTAATGTGTTATGTCAACAGATTTCACATAACTTTATAATCCAATCGAATCCAACTTTATCTATATAGCACATTTAAAAACAACAGAGTTGACCAAAGTGCTGTACATCAATACATATATAAAAAGCAGCATAAATACATTTAGACAAAACCGATGGGACAAAAAAACAAATGTAAAAGCACGAGACAATAAAACCATACTTATAGCCATAGACTGATAAACTCTCAATATTACAATTATAAGGTTAGTTGAAAGCAATAATAATAAGTAAAAGAAAATTAGGTTCAACTTAATATTATTGCTTTAAACTAACCTCATACAGTAATGTGAAATTTGTAGACATAATACATTTAATTAAAGACGACTTATCAGTTTTTCCAGTGGCGGACATGTTACTTTAATATCAATCTTAGATAGAAGGATACTATCTGTATAAATGTTTGCATTTTGCTGCTGGCCTGGTGTGTTTTCTGTGTTTCAGTGCTGAACAGCATGCTGGGTTTGCTATCCGTTGCTCCCCACAGTATTAACTGTTAGACTCTTGTGCCAAATTTATTACAGAAAATTGTTACTAACTGGAATTTAACTTGTCCGGGAAGTGTATTATGTAAAGACACTGTCCAGTCGTATTATAATTAATGTAGAATGATTAATTTTGCCACTTTATTCCCTATAAGTCACATATTTTATGCACTTACTTTAACTTTCAGCTTAGTGAAACACAGACTGAATCAATATAGTACACCTTTAAGTAATCAATAGTCCCCATGCTCTTAAGAGTGTCACATGATTTTAAGTGCTTGGTTCGAATCAATTCATCTCAAAGAAACAACGAGTAAGTGGACATTTTCTAAGAGAGTGGCAACACAAACTAACATACATCAATGTATAATATATGTTTTCGAAGAGGAGTTCCTTGTTGTGGTGGTCTGGCCTCCTCCAATTGGCTTTAAATGGCTCCTTACACAATAAACACATTAAAATCATGGCTTGAATTTGGGTAATGTGTGCGACTTGGACTAATGGAAGGATCCCACTACTTTCTGTGGAATATTGCTTATCCTAAAACATAAGATACTTATGCGTGTTCACTCTTTAAATTGTGTTTCACATGGATGAGGAGAATCGGTCCACTGGTCTCCATGTCCGGATTAGGAGGGGAGCGAGTATTTCCTGTGTGTTGAGCACAAGTCCCAGCAGTCCCATATGGCTGCAGGTGTGTAATCCATCACCACAGAGCTGTGTGCAGGGGCTGACTCACGGTGTCAGTACCAGAGTGGCGAGGACATTAATTCAGGCACAAAGCCCTTAGATAGTAACTGCCACAGTGAGACATGACAATATATCAACGGCACCGCAACATCTGATGCCCAGCTGATACGACAGGGCCTTTTTCAGGAGGAGGTTGTAGCTGAAGGTTTGATGAATGTATTTTACAGGTGGTGAATGTCCAAAATTGGAACACCATGTGATACGTAGACTATGCTATTATGAATACTTTATATATTCATACATTTCACATTCATAGACAATAAATGTCTGTCTCCCTGAAACATCCTTACAAGATCTACAATGCACCTTCATTTTTATTTCTTTTCAAGTATCCATGTAAACTCTTTTCTGTTTCTTTATCTGAGCAAAGTCCTGAGGCATTCATGCTGTACGCTCTGCTTCTCCTTGTGCGTGACTTCAACCCTCACCCTCGGTCCCTCCCTCTCACCCTCCTTTCTCTATGTCTCTCTTTTCTTTTCATATCCTCCCCCATTCTCCTCTCCTTTCTCCCACTGATTGCCCCGAGGCTCCTCCCCGTTGAGGTGAACATGATTGGTGTGTGTGTGTGTGTGTGTGTGTGTGTGTGTATGTGTGTGTGTGTGTGTGTGTGTGTGTGTGTGTGTGTGTGTGTGTGTGTGTGTGTGTGTGTGTGTGTGTGTGTGTGTGTGTGTGTGTGTTCTAAGCATAACCTACATGATTACTATGACCTTGTTGCCATCCATTTGTTTTCAAGAGTAATTACACTTAGTTAGGTTAAATAATGGTCTTTGGGTTTAAGAGAAACCTGATTTTTTAAAAAGGTTGATTATATAGAAAATGCTGATTTCTATGCCATGTACAGTCTAAACTGTTTTTTATATGTGGGCAGGTGCAAGTACTGTAATGATGTGGACCAGTGGGGAAAGAAGGACACATCAACACATGTTTTTCCTTTTTGTTAAAAAAACAATTCCATCCAAAGTAGAACGGAAAATAACTAAAAGAATCTTCTAGTAGTCTATCTATGAAAAAATACAATGTAAAGCTTATTTATGTTATGAGGAAAGGGTGTGCACTTTCATTTTATCACTATTACAGTTAAAGCATAATGGATACAAGATAAGGTCAAATACATCTGGCTGTCATGTATAGATTTACAGGAATAAATGCATGTGACCTCGACCTGATTTTGTGTACATTTATGGAAATGTCCTTGGCTATTTGCAACAATAAGTTAGCTGTAAATAAAGTTGAAGGATTAACAGGCCAAACATTTACCCAAACCCCCAAACTAATAGTTTATTATAATTTGTTTCCTAACGTACTGGACCACATATTAAGAGATTATATGTCTCCTTAGAGTTTTTAATTCACAGTCTTTGACATAGATTTGAATAGAGAGAAGAGATTATACCTGCAAACTGTTGTTTACTTTCAATACAAAATATTTGTAATACAGCATCTGATCCCTAGACCTTCATCTGGATATCACCAGAGCACCAGGTGAAGTTCCAAGGACTGAAATGTCATGAATGCATTTTATTGCAAGTAAGGGATGCACACGTTCAGTTTCTTGTATCAGGTGTGGAGGAGGAAAAGTCAGAAGAAGAGTGTATTACCACACACTCTTCTTCTGACTTTTCCTCCTACACACCTGATACAAGAAACTGAACGTGTGCATCAGCATTCAAATGAAAACAGCCATTTTATGTTTTGTTAGATCCACCTGAGCTGAACTCCCATCAGAGTTAGACTGTTCAGCTCCATTAACCAAATAGCAGGCAGAGACAGAGGCAAGCTGCACGGCCTGAGCTCAGTGTAATGGGATAATGAAGTATAGGAAAAGCCAAGGCCTGAACTGGATGGATGACTTAAATTCTGATTAAATTACAGAATTCAGTCCCACTATTATCCTAATCCTACAGGAATCTTTAATACTACTGGGGAAAGGATGGAGAGTTGGGATAGGAGGGGTTGAAAAAGAGTGGACGCTGTGGGAAGGAAGCATGAAGGGAAAACCGGCGCTGTGAGATGCAATATGTGTGATGAGCAGGGGTTAGGAGAGGAGGAGGGACAGATTTGAAGCAGAGAGATTGGAGTGTGGGTGGATGGGAGCAGAGGGGTGGGAGATTGGTGGTATTCTGTAAGCTACACCAACTCTGTGAGGGAGAGACTCAGCTATCTTCTCAGACACAACAGACAATGGGAACACATCACCCTATCATTACTTATTTGTTCTCTTGGGTTGTCTTGTCGCTGCTGAAACTCCCCTCATTTCAACTTGGCTCCTCTTTTTTTCATTTTACATCCTGCTATCCGTCTCTGCCATCGATACTTTCCCTTCATCCTTGCTTCCCCCTCTTTTAAAGGGGACCTATCATACAAAATGCACTTTTTGATGTCTTTTATACATCAACATGTGTCCCCTCTGTGTAAAGAGATTCTGGAAGTTTCAGGAACAAAGATTCGCTCACTTTTTGTCCTGATCCATTTATATAAAGATCTGTCTGAAAATGATCTGATGAGATTTTGGCCACTTTTATGAATTCATAACGATTTCTTGGCTTGTGTAACCATTAGCCAATAACCAACCAAGGTAACCCCCCCCCCTCCTTATCACCTGAATCTCCTCCTAGAGCACCATTGTGTTATTTTTAACCAAATCTCTCTCAGAGGGGCGTGGGGAGGGGCTCCTTATTTTCATTTAAAGTAAAAGACAGAGAATCAGCACTTTTGAAACAGGGCTGAAACAGAGGGGATTATGGGATGCTGCAATGATCTGTTTGGTATTTCAAGCCAAACACTTCAGAGACATGTTTGTATATATCTGAGACCTGTAATATATTGATGAAAAACAGTATAATAGGGGACCTTTAATCTCATGTACCTTTTTATTTCTTGGGCTTCTTTATGTCCCAGCTTTACTCTCGGTCTCCTTTCAGGAGTCTACCTCTTTGTCTCTTTTCTTTTCCTGTCGTCCCCCCTCTTTGGCCCTGTCTGTGTAAACCAGCTGACAGGCTGTGGTGGGCTCTGTGGTCCAGGGGCAGCTGAGCATGGCTAAACTGCAGTAAGATCGCATGCGTCACTGCGGAGATTACACTACTTGAGAAGTGCAGCTCCACATTGTGTTGAAGAATGTGTGTGTGGAACAGAAACGGGGAACGTATGTGACAGGACTGTGTGTGTGTGTGTGTGTGTGTGTGTGTGTGTGTGTGTGTGTGTGTGTGTGTGTGTGTGTGTGTGTGTGTGTGTGGTGTGTGTGTGTGTGTGTGTGTGTGTGTGTGTGTGTGTGTGTGTGTGTGTGTGTGTGTGTGTGTGTGTGTGTGTGTGTGTGTGACGAAGGTAACATATGGACCAAACCTGCTGCCACCAGCAATATCAGGCAGTAGTCAACCATGTCTAACTGGTCGCTCTTATCAGGGGTTCATAGCACCACTGTATTTCATGTGAATTATCCACAGTCTTTAATATAATGAAGGTTGTATCATTACTGATGCTGAGTGAGTCCTTTTAAACCCTGCGCTCTAAGCCCTACAATAGGTTACTTTCATATAGGTTTCATTGAAAATCCTGCCCCCACTGATATGACTTAAATGTGACAAAAAGCTTCAATCTCTTTTTCTGCGGAGGAGGCAGAAGACGGAGGCATGAATCCGATCAAACTGACACGATGTAGTACAAATGTGATTACACGCTGCTCAGTGTAAAGCAGCTGATGACAGTGAGGCAAAGAGGAAACTTCAAGCAAATAAATGAGTGGGAAGCACACAGGAGAAGAGAGGAATGGGAGAGGAGATGGGAGAAAAGGAGGAGAAATTATGAGGGGAAATGAGAAGTGAGCCAAGAAATTGGAAAAGCAATAGGAGAGGACACAAGCTGAGAAAAAGAGAAATGGAGGAAAGGTTGGGAAGAGAGGCACAAAAGGGACAAGGAGAGGGGATACAATAAGATCAAAGTAGCAAAGAAGCGATTGAGTGAAACAAAGAGAAGATGTAGGAAAAGATCTAGTACGATAGCGACACCGTAGCATACCCCACGCACGCTGCTGTATCATAGTATCATCATTATGAATAAAACAGGACGGGTGTTTTGTGTGATGCTGAAGCAGTTTGCAGCGCTAAGAGTGAAGAGCATCAAAGCATGAAATCAGAGAAGAGGTCGTGATGCAGCTCAGCGCTCCCACGGCTCTCAGGGGGCTCCTCAGATGTGACAGGACAGAAAACACTGCACCAGGGCCTTCCCCTTCCTCCCCCTCTTCCCTCACATCCTCTCACCCTATCTTGCAATTACTCAACTCTCCTCCTTCATTACCTTTTTCTCTATTTTATAACCCCCCTCTAACATCCCTCATTTATTTATCTCCTTGCGTTTGTGATGTATAAATATTCATTTTTGATCTCCCATTAGTTCCCCAGTGGCTGCTTTAGCTACACCAAAAAGAGATTAAATGTATTTGTTATATTTTAATCTGGGAATTAGATTTAGCTCCTGGTCCGGTGTGTGTGTGTTCGTGTATGATTGTGGCAGTGTTTTACTCCATGTCTTATTCCTTGGAATTTGTCTTGCGTTTATAGAGAGCTTGTGACTGCTGAATATTAACCATTCCTGGAGATGTGTTTTGACATCTCAGCGGAGTGTCATGGGGCAAAACCTTTTGCTTCTGCCTGAGATGTCTCCTGACACCCTGTCATTCTCTGATGGTGCTCAGAGTCTATATGGGTCATCAAGTCAAAACTCAGCTGGATTTCACACTCGTACGGTGACAAGTCTGCACCGGTTGGCATCCATTCAAGTTTTTGTTTTACTTCTGACGCATCTTATCAGTGCATTAAACAGTGTACATTCCTCCTGTTTAAAGATGACCATTAACACTGAACAAAATGTTGAGCTCAAGTCTATTGATTCACTCCTTCTATGTAGTCTGCAGGCTTCAGAAAAGACCTACATTTACAGTATAGCCCCACTAAATCAATGACATGGCAGTAATGGGTGATAGCACTCAGGAAAGGGGTTTAATTAAATACAATATTCTGGTTGAAGCTTTTGTGGTCCAACCTTATCATTTCCAATTGGCGCAGTATTGACCGATGGACTGTAGCCTGAGCATTAGTCTGATGAAAGGTTCAAACAGAAATGGTTTATGGTAACCATCCACTAGAAAAGGGGCGGGAACCTTTTTCCTCTCAAGGGCCATTTACATTTTTACAACATCCTCTGAGGGCCGTAAAAATGATTGAACTCAACCTCTGCTTAAAAAAACTAAGATCACAGCCCATTCATTTCGCCTTTCTTTCATGTTGTGCAAAGAAAAAGCAACTTCTTAATCCAGATATATTTGACTCGCGCATGCATTCAAGTGCACGGTTGTGGCATGATCACCAAAACAGAATTATATATGGACACAAGATGTGTGCAAATGTATTTAGTATCCTATCCATGTGAACATGATTTAAGTAGGGGGTGGACCTCACCTCCTCGAGGGGGGTCCGGGGGCATGCTCCCCCGGGAAGAATTTTTAAGTTAAAAGCATCAATCTGTTGCACTTTGAGAGCAAAATTAAGAGATCTATGGATACATCTCTCAACATCCAGATTTTCTCTTTCTTTATGGATATTTTACAAATCACTCCCCTTTTAAAATATATTCTTGTTTATTAATAACAACTTTTTTTTACTATCATATAGTATTTTATACCTGTTTACTTTATTCTCAATTTTTTTTATAACTATAATGATCATATAAAGATGTGCCTTCTACTGGTTGTAGAAAAAGCTTCTTATATTCGTTAGCATAGCTAGCTAACCAGATGCTAATAACAACAAAGTTATTGACTGTATGATCAGTATGACAGATGAACAGATCGCCACTGGGCTTTCAACTAAAGACACAGCCACACAAAAACTGCGGCATGTGTACGGCTCCTTATGCGTATTGCAATTTTTTAAGTGCCGGAGCGACGTTCTGGTGCTCTCCGGCAGAACTACACCCCTGTCAGACGAGAAATGACACGTTTGGCTCGTGTTGTGTTGTGTTGAAGGACCCTGACCTTGAAGTTCAAGGTCAGGGTCATATAGGTTGAAAATGAAACCTATCATATAGGTTTCATTGAAAATGAAACCTATATGAAAGTAAACAGGCACTCGCTTGTTTAATTCTTTTGCGGTCTAGATTTCTTTATTTTATTTTTTTTGCGTGTGTTTATAAATTACCTCGAGAGCCGCATCAAATGGTCTCGTGGACCGTATACGGCCCGGAGGCCAGAGGTTCCCCACCCCTGCACTAGAAGCACAGAGGAAAAAATGACACCACATGCACACTTTTTGTTACAGTGGTGATGTATAGTGAAAATATTATGGCAAAGACACGTATAACTTAATAACACCCCAGCACATTTTATTGATAGAAGAAAAAAAAACATAACTGCTTATCAATAATCCTAACCTTGAAAGGCACATGAGTTTAAGTCTGAACTCAGGGTTGTCAATCCTTTGTTACCTTTATAAACACTACAAATCCAACACAGGGATCAAATTGTTAGTATAGAACTGTAAAATAAAGGTACTCCCTGGGGGTTTTCACATGTCACTCAGCCTGGGTCAAAAACAATGTCAGAAAAGATAATGATGCCTGGACGCAGTATTTATTTGCTCACCTTACTTGCTTCGGATTTCTGACAGATTTTGAGATACATTTTTTTTGCGTTGTATTTTGAAGATCTGTTTAATTTGATACTGTCCAAAGTTTACCAAAGAAAAATATTTGTGTAATCCAATGAGGAGATGCATGTGAAGAATAATGTAAGACTCTAGGGTATTATATGTAATTCCTCTATCTAAAAAAAAGGGGGAAAAATGCACAGTAGGGGAAAGAAGCTGCCTATACCTATACCTACCTATATTTTCTATGCAGTCGGATTTGTGTTGATGTGTAAAAATGCTAATACCATGATTTCTGTTTCCATTAGAGTATGAAACAAACTGCCCTGATAATGCTAACGGGGCTAGTATTTTTACTTACAGCAAAACCTAGCTGCTAATAATAATAATAGGTTTGTGTAGAATGTCTCATCATCAGTGTGCGTCCATTTCATCAGTGTGACTTTGAAGGGCTTTTTAACCTCAGGTTTTGCTGCAGTGTAGTGACTGCTTGGTTCCAGTCCAAAAGCTTCATAAAATGTGACGGCATCATTCTGACATCACACTGAAGGTGAACTGTGACTCATTATCACATGACAAAGAAATTCCTCTTGGGGAAAAAGACACAAGGTTGCTATGAAACATGTACCATAACTTTATGACATGACAGCTTAATGCCACACAAACTACCTTTTGGTGTTTTGGTGATGAGACTGACCTCATAAGTCTGTGCTATTTTGGGATTTTATCACACTTTTGTTCATTACTTTCCTCTCTGCTGGTGCGGGCACTGCTGACGTCATGTGCAGCAAGTCTGACAGAACAACGCCAATAAATTCATTACGTAATGGACCGTCCTGTGAGGGATGTAGTTAACTGTTTTATTGCTCTGTTTGTTAAGGGTATTAAAGACACAGAAATCTGACGTTCTTTTTGTTCTGTCTGTTGTGCTAGTTTCTCTGTGACACAAACCAAAAAAACTTTTTATTGTTTTGTATGGAAAGTTGAGTGCTGAAACTAAATAAAAAAGCCTCTGGATGTTTGGATGCATGACAATTAAATGGGTGGCCAGTGGGTGTTTCCCTCTGCCCTGTGTATCTATCCTCTTCTTAATGAAGCAGAAGTGAACTGTGCATAGACTGAAGACTTCCGTTAAATTTAGAATTGAATTTATGGTACCTTCGGGCAAGTATCTAGATGGCTGCCAAATGTGACAGATAGCCGGGTTTTGACCCCTGAAGCGAGAGAGTCAAACAGATATCTGCTCACAGCAGAGGAGCAGAGACCTGACTGCAGACATTACAGAAAGGAAATGCATCTCGCTATTAAGATTATTGTAATGGGATGAACAAAGTGTCCCTACGGCTGAGGCATATCACTAAATATATGACTGCAACTTTTACATTCTCTTCTTTGTGTTGGGAACTATGAATACAAATATCCTCTCTTAACCAGGTGTCTGTATTTGTCTGATATGGATGAAGACAAAACATTGCTTTAATATTATCAAGGAACAGCAACTTCAAAACATACATTTCTGTAACATTTTTATATTCCATTTTGTTTTGCAATGCTCATAGTGTTATACTCATCCTATAGTTATAATACATTATATTGTGATTATAAGTTACTTTGTTTGCTTTAAGTGAAGTGCAACAAATTATATTTACATCTATGCAAGAACAACACGAAACAACTTAATTTTTCCTTCACTACCATTTAGACTACTAAGAGTATCTTAAAGGTAGGTAAGTTTGAGAAACCGGCTCGAGATCGCTAGAATTTGAAAATACACAACAGGAGAAAATCTGCCACTTCCTTACAGAGCCCCTCCTCCAACACACACGAACGCGCACATGACCAATGAGGGCACGAGATAAGTTTGTGCACAGATGGAAGGCTGACAGGCAGGTAGGCCATCCAGTTATTTTAGCCGGGCCGGCTAAAATGATTGGTCGTGCTTTTTACAGTATTACGGCTTCCACAGATGACATTTTTTTATGGATTTTTTGTCAAAGCACTTAAGATATTCATTGCTATCGGGATGTTAAGAGCATTCCATGGAATATAACAAAAAGTGTATGAGCCGGTTTCTCAAACCTACCTACCCTACCTTTAATATAACAATGCAGTGCATTTAAATACGGATTGTAATGCAATACAATGTATTACAACAATGGACAATTTAAAACACTATCATTATTGCAAAAAAGCAATTATGTAGTATTCAATTCATTGACCTTAATTCATAATAAAGTGTTTTATATAAATCATTAAGTATATTGTGTTTTTACAACTATAATTATACTGTGCTGTAAGTAGATTAAAGTGTGTTAAAGGCATATCTATAATGCATTGAAGACATGGGTGTTATAGAAAGTGTTAAGCAGACGATGCATGTCCATGAAGGATGCTCACCACCACGCAGTGCCACACAGACTAAAGCAGTAATGATGGGCTGCTCTCCACAGAGCACAATCATGATGATCAGTAAGAGAAATCAATGTTGTTTTGTTGGAGCATTGATCCCATTTGTGATGAGAGAAATTAAAAGAGACCCGAGTGCCCCTTTGTGAAGTCAGCCTGCATTATCGTTCACATTTGTCTCCCCATTGATCAGAGCCTGTTTTACACACTGTATTTACTTGTCAACGTGAGAGAGTGTTACCGGGGCCCTAGGGTTTTCAAACAGGGTATCAGGTTCATTGTCTATAGTCCGTGGCAGTGCTCCAATTGGTAGCATCTACTGTAGCAGGACCCCTAATATTCATTTAGAAATGGTACAGTAATCTAATTACCGCAGATGTATAGGTCTATGTATCTTTGGGAATGTGTGTGTTTAAATGATTTAGACTGATATAGCAATTACATCTAAGAGCAGTCTATTTCTCCCTTTTTTAAATGGCATCCCCATCTATAAGTGTATCATAACATCCCATATGTCATTTAACTAACTGCCTGGTTAAAATTCAGCGGCGCAAACTTAATGTTGCTCCATTTTTTAGTTTGACACTTCACCGTTTGCCAGCAGTGGCACATTTAGAGGACACATTTCCTGAAATAGTTATTGGCTAAGAGTCAGTACTACTTACACTTTACTACTTAGAGTGAAACATTAACGTTTTATTCCTATTCACTTAAATGAGAATCATATTTTTGGTGAATGGTGATATAATACAAGTTTAAAAAGGTAAAGATATTAGCTGCAGCAGAGAACTTTCTGAGCCATGTTAAAGAATTTATAATCAACATTTGACATAACTGTAACAAAGAGACATATTGGGCATATGTGAGGTGGCCAGTAACATGACTCCAAAATAATATTTATGATGCTCGATATATAGATAATCAGATGTTTGCTATGTTTTTCATGGTAATAATATATCAGTGCTGTGTTCACAGTTTGTTTGTCTTGCTCCCTGTTGGCCAAACAAATATCATGTATTGCAGAATGAATGATGTCCCCAAAGAGCTTTGTTAAGATAATCTAGCAAATCACACAGAAAAGTGCAGGAGGTGATTCAGATAAATCCTAATGAGAAGACTGGCACTCAGATAATCCTCATTAAGTGACTAATAAGAGACTTCCTAAACATTGGCAATACCAAAACATACAACCTCATAAACATATGCACAAGAAGACATGTGAGGTATTGTATTTCAAGGCAAATAAAAACCATATCCTTCTCCCCTCCTATTTTCCAGGCAGTGTGGTTTACCTGGGGATGATGGTTGGAGCGTTCTTCTGGGGAGGAATGTCTGACAAAGTGGGCCGCAGACAATGCCTCCTCATCTGCATGTCCACCAACGGCTTCTTCGCCTTCCTGTCCTCTTTTGTCCAGGGATACGGCTTGTTCCTTGTTTGTCGTATCTTTGCAGGCTTCGGGTAAGTTTCTGGAAAAAGTCCAGGTCATTCTTGGGTTGATGAGGACGGCAAGTTTAATTCATTTCTGAAATATCAGGTCAAATATTTACACTAAGGCAGCTCAAAAAATCTCCTTCTGTGGGAACGCTATGTTTGCATTATCTGAATATCTACAGCATACTGTATGTTCAAATGTGCATCAGGGCTAAAGCAGTGATTGGACAGAAACTAGGAGTGTTTATATAGGCCTGTCTATCTATTTTTCCTTATACTGCCAAGACTTCGTAGTTTCTGACTTTTCTTTTTCTGTAGAGGGTTCACTATAGATCTGTCTGTCTTTCACAATGTACATTTATCATTCCTGCAGAGCAGAGCAGTAAAGGCTATAACAAGCTAAAGTGTAAGATGTCATAGCCAGAGACAAGACATTTCAATATACAGTTTTTCAATCTTCGTAAAATCTGTTAAATAACCAGATTGTGTCTGAGTGTGTAATGATGAAAACTCCACCAGAGACAGACTGTGTGTCCTCTTACTACATTGAAACATGGTGGAGATGGTGATTTATCATATCCTCTTCTTTGACAGAGTAACTGTCCCTTTAAGAGCTAATTCAGTAATTGCATCTGTGCCGTTCCCTAGAGACCTCCAGAGTAATTGAAAAGGTTGTTCAAACTGCCAATACGACCTGCGCCTCTGAATCATGAGAAACTGGCTCTGAGGATGTTATTTGTATTAAGTTCGAGGAGAGAAATATGCTTAGTCGTGCTTAAATGTTGCTGACTTGGTCTCCTTTGATGATTTAGCAATGAAGCCTCTGTTTTTTCTATTAAAATGGAAAACAATCCAGAAAACACTTTAAAGGCTGAATAACAATTTTTACATTTAATCCAATTACAATATTTGTTTGGCAGTGTTTGATTTGTTATGCTTGACCAAAAATAGGTCACAATCATGAATGCAAAAGGGAATAAATAAATACTAATAAAGTTAACTTTCTGTCCTGGTTTCTGCCTTACTCCCACTAATGTTCCCATTTTCTCTGGTTCTTGCAGGATAGGAGGTGCTGTGCCCATCGTTTTCTCCTTCTTTTCAGAGGTGTTGTCCAGGGAGAAAAGAGGAGAGCACCTCAGCTGGTTGTGTATGTTCTGGATGATCGGAGAGATATATGCCTCCGCTATGGCCTGGGCCATCATACCACACTATGGTGAGTGTATCGGTCAGAAAATATAGTAATACTGCAGCTTTCAAGGCTTGTGCTTTCTACAGAAAAGGAAAACAGGGCAATCATGAGTTGTATACAAGTTGTATCAAGTAAAGGCCGTAACAGGATTAAGTTTGGCATATAACAAGCTTGGCAATGTGACTTTATGCGAAGCTCCTGACTACAGGTTAGACAACTGTAAGGCTTCCCTGTTACTGTGGGTTGAGGTGCTAGTTTTCTCTGCTATGGGAATCAATCATCTAATGGCTGTGAGTGGCTGCAGGCTGTGAGAAGCAGAGGTTAACCTCTTAAGCACGGCGGTCCCCCCATTGGACCCCTCCCACCGTTTTTTTTTCGAGATAATGTCTCAGGGCTTCTTAACATTTATGAAACTATTAATGTGTAGCACCAGATTAACGGGAAGAATCTCAGCTAACTGAAGATATTAACCATTTTTGCCAAAACAAAACACAAGTCTCATAAGAAGCGTCTAAATGACCCCTGAGCGAAAAAATTCTAACGCACTGCGGCACACAATTCAAGATAAAAATACCCTTATTACTTATCGTAGCTGCACATACAATATAGCCGATTAAAGCTGAGACTCCACTGATTATTTAGGTATAGTATCATCACTGAGCGATCCGAACTTGCGACAGGGGAAGCAAACACAGACATCACAACACGTACCTTTACGGAGCTTTTACGGCAGATCGTCTCACCGTAGCTGTCAATTAGGTCAAAAGACGTGTTCAATGGCATTAAAACGGAAAAAAAAAATGCTACAACTGTTGATCCATAGGTCGATAATGTACCTGTGCCTTTGAAAAAATTATTTATAATCCATAATTCCATTTTTTATGTAAAAATCGGAGCGGAAAAGTTAGCTGCTAATGGTAGCCACCAGAGTGTATGCAGCTTCCGGTTTTGGTAACGCATCACTCTCACTCCTTATAGAGTGGTGAAGTCACGCCCATCTACTTCCGGTCCATGGGACCTTATTTCGGAAAAATAATGTATTGAAGTCAATGGAGAGAGAAAACGTATTTTTCGATCCCGTTTGAATTGTGTCATGAATTACACATATGATGTTTGTCAATCTTAAAAAATCATTTCCATGTCAAAAAAGTCACAGTTTGTCGTAAAACTGTTGAAATATAAGACTATGAAAAATACGCAACTAGAAAGACTACAAATCCCAGAGTCGCGTAAGTGATGTCACAATTGTTTTCCTCCACTAAAATAGAGATAGCTAAGGCCCCGGCTCCACGAGGACAAATACGGCAAAACGCATCGGAGTAACGCAAATGCAACCGCAAAAAACCTTCCGTCCCCACGCAATATACACCGGATTGTGTCAAGCTCCACGAGACGGCTCCGTTTACATCCAAACGCTGGAAAAGCTGCAGTACATATGCCGAACCTGTACGTGGCGCTGTAACTTCCTCCACAAAAGCAGCAACTTCCTCCACAAAAGCAGCGAAGAAGAATGGTTGTCATGGCTGCACTTCTGTGTATTCTCCGCGGTGGGGGCCGACAGAACCGGGCAGAGTTTTTCGCCGGTCAGCGTGTGTTAAAGTTTAAATCTTCCGGACAAAATTATAAAAGTGCCGGTCAAAGGTCTTCATTGTTATTTATTGAGCTTTAAAACAAATGAATAACGACGATATATAATGATATATAATCATCAAATACACGGAGCCTGTCTCTTTTTCCTCTCTTCTGACAGCGTCAGTGTCTGTCTCATGCAGCAGCTGATCCTGTAATGAGTGACCCGACAGTAAAAATGAACATATTTATAACTAGTTTAGGTAGTTTGAGAGGTAATTAAAATAGCTAAGGGTGATGATCTGACTTGAAGTGTGTGTTTTGCTCCCGCTGCATCACAGCGGCAGGAGCTGCGTGTCTCCGTCCTGTCAGATTAGACTTCACTCGCGTTTATGTCCATATCGAGATAAAGATAAATAATCTGAATTCAAGGAGGAGCTCCTGTAGATGTTGCACAAAGAACTGTAGCATGGTCAGTAGCGACTGGAGCACGATAGCAACCCTGCGGGGGAGAGGCGGGGCTATGAAAACGAATGACCGTATAGGCGACTCCACGGCCCCGTTGGACCCCCCAGAGCGCTCCGTTCCCAGATCTATCCACCTTTGGACCCGTTGTCGTTTGCGGGGTCTGTTTCTACGTTTCCCTTACGGCGTTGTCGAGCTTAGAGGGCTATACGCATGAGAAATATGCGGATTCAACCCGTTTTCGTCCTCGTGGAGCCGGGGCCTCAGATAAGATAACGCCATATAGATAGAATCTATCTATATGGCGCTGGCTAAGATAAGATAACTTTAACAAGATGCCTGTGTGCTTAGTACCAGGTTGTTATCATACCAGCAATGGGTCTTGCTCGTTCTTTCGCTTCCCGTCTGATGAAAGGACCAGGAGTGGCTTGATCAAGTTAGCTACCTAGCTAGTAGCTAGCACGTTAGTTAGCATTACAGCCTTGTCATTTTTATTAGCCTTAACATGAAGTAACATTAAGTAACCCAAAATGTTAAACAGTAAGAGTAGTAGTCATATTTCGTGAACCCTTTGAAGAGTACTGTCACCGGTGTGATCATTCTATAATACACAATTTAAGCCCGGGGGAGAAATGCTAACGCTAACGCTAGCGATCTTTTCTACTTCATGCTATCTGCACAAATGGTTGACATTAAACATGAAAACGACCAGGCAGTTCAGAGAGAATCAAAGGAAGGCAGGCAGGCAGCTTTGCATGACATTCTTCTGGACGTGTTTCATTGTGGTGATAGTGAGGGTAGTCAATCGTTTTGTTGACAAGACAGTAGTGACGGCCATCTTGGTGACGTGTGTTGTTGACCAGAGATGTAGTTCATTGAGCGTTTCACACAAACAAATGTGTTACTTCACAGTTTTACGACACATTTTTTTTTTTTTTACTTGCAAAATTATCTTTTAAATTGACAAACATCATATGTGTAATTCGTGGCACAATTCAAACGGGATCGAAAGATAATCTTTCTCTCTCCATTGACTTCAATACATAATTTTTCCGAAATAAGGTCCCATGGAGGTCCACCGGAAGGGGAGGGAATTCGCCTCTCTATTTGTTAACGTTTTGGTGTGTATATAACTTTCCCTCGATCCCTCGATCCCAGAAGTGGGTGTTTTTGGCTAAATCTCTCTAAAAAGGTCAAATTTCACTTGTTTTGCATCAATCTTGATACAGGGTACTTATATGTTGTACTTTGGATTCTTAAAGCTTTTAGTCTACTAACCCATCATCCAAGGGTAGTTTTCACTATAAGTAAAAAAGAATTTTTTGACGGACACTATCATTTACAGTTTCTTACTATGTAAAATCTGAATATTCTTTAAAATAAAAAACATCTATATTGATTCTGACTTTTCTACATCCAACTCACAGGTTTATCATTACTTTGAGAATAAAGATTATTAATTTAACCCTTTTAGAAGGGAAGATATGGTCATTTGTTCTGGGAATGTCATTTTCGAGCCTGAGACCTGAAAAACAGGCTCAGGGCTTAACAGGTTAAGGGATTAACATACGCATGGATACCACAGAGCAGATGCATGGGTCAGGGTGTGCCTGTGGGGGAGAGAGAGCTGTGATTTATGACAATACCGCATCAGCTGCACTCGTCATGAAAAGAAACATAAAGAAGGGAATTAGATTTCGTCCTCTCCTTTTCTCCTACCCTTATTCCTTAAACTTCTTTCCTGTTATTTTTAACCTGCTGTCCCTTCCTTTTACTGCCCCCCTCTCATCCTGGATTGTACTCATCTCATCTCTCTGACTAACTCTGTCCTTCCTTTTATTACCTCTCCTCTCTCGCAGCTCTCTGTCTCGGCAGTGTTCTTCTTGATCAAGCATAATTAGGTTTTTCTCCTTGCTCTAATAGGACAAAGCTACAGCTAGCGGTGATTTATGACCAGACCATGCTTTAGCCAAGCTGTGACGTCATTGGGAGAGAGACAATGTGTGTGTGTGTGTGTGTGTGTGTGTGTGTGTGTGTGTGTGTGTGTGTGTGTGTGTGTGTGTGTGTGTGTGTGTGTGTGTGTGTGTGTGTGTGTGTGTGTGTGTGTGTGTGTGGGGGGGGGTGCTATTGATGATGACAGGTCTTCTTCAAGGGAAATTGAAGGCAATAACATCTGACATTGTAAGAGGTCCTCTGAGTTAACACACACAAACTGGCACAAGGGACCAAGCGAAAGGTTAATCATGGAGTTTCCCATTAAGGACTTCTCAGTTACTTAAATAGATGCATACACACATGCACTAATGCACACACAGCTGTATATCTGCTCACATGGCTGAAGGACTCAAATAACCCTCTGAAACCAGAACGAGTCTTCACGAGGAAACTCTGCTGTCAGATCTGGTGATATTGTATTGAAGGGATGGTAGTGGCCTTACTTTGCTCTTATTCTCTCTGACACTCACTAACACTCTGCCTCTCTTTCTCTCAGTGGGAACTACGTGTCTCGCATACATACTCCAGCGCTCACCAGTGGTTTTTATGTTTTCCCTAAAGTGCTGCAGTGCCTGCCACCAACAGCACTACAGTGTGTGGGCCCAAATGCCTCCTGCAGAGATACCTTTATGTCTTTGCGGGAAGACATAAAGGTATCAGTGATGGGTTATGATACGAGTGCCTCAACACTGGTGTTTAATACACCATTACGGCTCTCATTTATCCACCTAATGTCTTCTAAAAAAACCCTGTCAGACTCACAGCTGGGGTCCTGAAGGAGGTCTGCTCAGCACAGATCCCCATCACACTGCAGAGAGAGTTTGAGTAGTTTCATCGCTGCCAAGAAAGCCCACCACGATAGCAACCCCATTACACAGTGCTGAGATCTACAGATCAAAGATTAAATACCCCCCGGAGGACTTCACATCGTGGTCAATTAAATGGTACTCCTCTGCTAGTACTACATAATGCCTTTCAAGCAGACTAAGGAATGATATCTTTATATATACTTTCTGCAAACCATGATAGCACTTTTACATGTGTAAAAAGGTATGCATCTGAAGCCAAAAGCATGTTAGCTTAGCTTATAGCATAAACACATAACAGGTGGAAACAGCAAAATGTCAAAGTTCTATTTTAACTTAAACTAAATATGCCTTTTCTGGCATATATCTATCTATCTATCTATCTATCTATCCATCTATCCATCTATCCATCCATCCATCTATCCATCCATCCATCCATCCATCCATCCATCCATCCATCTATCTATCTATCTATCTATCTATCTATCTATCTATCTATCTATCTATCTATCTATCTATCTATCTATCTATCTATCTATCTATCTATCTATCTATCTATCTATCTATCTATCTATCTATCTATCTCTCTCTCTCTCTCTACAGTATCAAGGCATGGGTGAGTGTAGCACTGCTGAGTCAGTCATCCATAGATCTAGTCAATTATATACATAATCCCTGTAATGAGATTTCCAATGGTATGGGTGAAACAGTAACCCTGAGGGGCAGGAAGCCGTGCTACATTTCTGTAGAAAAGGCAATCACTGCTGAACAACGCCTTCCCTCCTTTTTCTCTGTTACTCTGCCTCTTCCTCTCTCACTTTATTCTACATTTGCACTTCCTACTCTGAATCACTCCAGACACACTCAAACACAGACACAGAGAAGAGCAGGGGGATAAATAAAAGTGACTCAGAGAAATCGGGAATACACACAGGCTCCAAGTTATGACTCCTACTGTCAAGGGAAAGACACCTTGAAAGTGAAACCCAATCACATGGAGACATTTCCATCCCTCTTCTGGGATGCGTTTCTGACACTTATCGACTTACAGACGCCCACTTCCTATGGCAATAGTTGTTTTTAGCAGTTGATATGCATTGCTTTCAAAGCCGGATTTTTAATATGCTGTGAGATTAATTCCAAGCAGCCTTTTCCTGGCATAACCATTAGCGTTAACCCCCTCCCACCCCCTGACTCCCCTCCTACGCTTGTTGATAGATAATGGTGCTATTCCCTTTGGAGCGGCATCGCATGAAGCACGATCTGTTGAGAAACGTGGGAGGTCACGACTGACACAGCAACCCCTTTCCAAAAAATCCCCAAATGAAGTCAATGAGAGCATAAAACACAGAGCTACACATACATTGTACATTAGGGATAGCATTTCCTGCCATCACTGTATTTAAATACTTAAAGGGGACCTATCATGCAAAATGCACTTTCGTACGTCTTTTATACATGAATATGTGTCCCCGGTGTTCCAGGGAACTCACCAAGTGTCAGAAAACACAACCCTCTCTCTTTTCCTCCATACCCAAATCTCTAAAAACGGGGCTGCAACGGATCTGATACAGACTGATCCAGATTTGAACATTTCTCTGATGTCAGGAGGACGGAGGAGCTGACCTATCAGGGGAATGAGAGGTTGCCGTGGCATGGTAACAGCATGGTAACACGACGCTCGTAACTCGGCCCCCTCCTTTGCAGGGGGGCGTGGTCAGCTGCAGCGCATGCAAAGACAGGGTGGAGGAGAGCAAAATAGAGCAAAATGAGGCATGGCTAAAATGCATGATCTGTTTGGTATTTTGAAAAAGAAAACATATAAATATACCTTATATAGGTATTGCCCTACAATATATTATTCAAATATAGCATGATAGGTCCAGTTTTCCTCTGATTTAAAGAATTTCTTTATGACACGAAAATAAACCCTATCTTTAAATATTCTCCCACAAATTAAAATTGCAGCAATACTTTATTTTTTGTAATATTTCTTTAGGGATTTAAAGTCATATAAGGCGCTATTTTCTTTTAGGTATGTGGAAAATGCTTAAGTTTAATAACAAATGTAGTTAAGCAGGCAACCATGCATTAGGTTGTTTTGGGGGAAATGCTTTAAAGTAATTTTGCATAAGGAAAAGGATGATTTCAGAATGTGTAATTGTGTATGTGTATTTGTGTTTTTATCATTTATCCTATATGTGTGGGTGGGATTTGTCGGTATGGCATTATGTTAGTCGTGACAATGTAATCTGCATATGGTAATTTAAATCATGAATTGATGTGGTTCACTCCATCAATGCAAGTATTTTTGAGAATGTGCATTTGTGTGCATCGTGTGTGTGTTTACGTGTATGTATGTGTGTATGTATGTGTGTGTTAGAGAGAGTGTGTGTGTTTGTGTGCACGTTACAATGATTAATGAGTCTGGGAGATTGCCTGCGGGCTGAGATCAGGTGCAACAAGATTTAACTTAGCAGAAAACACTCAATTCGTTTCCTACACATTCAATTAACCCGTCCCTGTGCACTTCTCTCAGCTCCCTCAGCAGAGCCATGCATCTCCGAGCTTACACATCACTCTGCTCCGGCTGCTGCTCTCGTTTAAAAGCCATCTTTTATTTGCAGCCCTTTTGTGTTCCCAGTACGATTTCTGCTCATATCATTTCAGCACACATACAAATCAGCCTACCAAGTGGCCCAGATCCCCCTCTGATAGGGATATACAGTATTTACATTACACTCAATATTTTTTAGTCACTGCTTCGTCAAAACGTATATTATGTAACAATATATGCTTTGATTATTCCCTGTGAGTTTGGGACTGGCTACAGAAATACTTGAAGGTTTTGCATTAGAGTAAAGCACCAACATATCAGCAAAATAAAAACATGGCTCAAATAATGCAAACATAAATAGGGCTTTAACCCTTAATATTAAATAATCCAAACATTTAAAAAGTACCATAGCATGTTAATTACAAATTAGCAGCATTTGTTAGATAAAGAAAAGTCTTATAGCACTTTGATGTGCCAATATTTTGATTAACATGAGACAATTATCTGTGCTTCAAACATGCAAAATACTTAATTATAACAATATGGCAAATCTGATTAGCCACATCATCAAAAAAGCCTCCATTCAATAAGATTACATCAGACATATGCAGCACATTATATTAACATTGAACACAATACTATTGCAGCAGCGTTTGCAAGAAAACATATTTTAAAATGTTCACTTTCTTCCCTCCCATGTCATCGATCTGATTGTAATTCTTGTTGTGTACCATGGTACAGGTTGGAGTTTCAGCATGGGTTCGGCGTACCAGTTTCACAGCTGGCGGGTGTTTGTGGTCGTCTGTGCTCTGCCCTGTGTGTGTGCGGTGGTCGCTCTTACCTTCATGCCCGAAAGTCCCAGGTTCTACCTTGAGGTAATGTAATTTCCCCTATCTATTACCGGTTAAAAGATAGTTCTCTTTTATCTCTCATGAATCTGCTGCAATAGCTGTATCTTCAATAGTGCAGCCTCATGGTGCTGTGTCATTGTCCCCTAATGTCCGCGCTCATTCCTTTCTGAATCTCCTAGATAATACATCAGTCTTAAGTGTTCTTGGACATTTCCCATCCAATGTTAAATGAGATCAAAAGTGTGAGTGATAAAACTCTGGGAGCAGGTCTTACTGTATGTGTCTTAAAAAAAAGATCTGTGACAGTACTGCTGCTGCATAATAAAACTCTTTGAAGTAAAACGAGTCACCGTTGTCGTGACTTTGATAATTTTGGCCCATCTTGGAGAAATCAAAGGAATAATACTCTTGTACAGTCATATATATGATTGCGGATGTGTCGCTGTCCATGACTAAGCGAGACCATTTCCTGATCCCATGAATGTATCCTCTCTCTTTCCCTCCTGTCAGGTGGGGAAGCATGATGAAGCCTGGATGATCCTCAAACAGATCCACGACACCAACATGAGAGCGCGTGGGCAACCGGAGAAAGTCTTCACTGTGAGTGTTTGCTTCTGCTGTGCGCTGTCTTGGCTGGGTTTCCTGATGCTTAAGGAAAAGCAAAGAGGCTTATGTTCTGCCACCGCTGGGACAGGTTTTAACGCTTTCACTGTGCAGGATCATATCTGAATTATGAAGGTTCTGAAAGCTGTTTTGTGTCGTTCAGGCTTATTTGCGTCGTGAGCTGCATTTTGGGAAAGCCTCTTAGTCAACACGTGTTTCTCCAATTAATCATGTACTGTTTACAATGATTTTTATTACAGTTATGTGCTCTCAATCTAGTTTGAACTAAAGAAAATAAAAAAACGACTCAAGTAACATCCTTCAAAATGTTCCAAATCATCAAAGATGTCAATAAATGAATGTCGAATGCACTTAATGTATTCGTATATCTTTTTCTCTTTTAATTGCTTCCTCAGGTAAACAGGATCAAAATACCCAAACAGCTGGATGAATTGGTGGAAATGGAGTCAGAGTCTCGCAACCGAGTTTCCAAGTTTTTCTTTAGGATAAAGGCTGAAATACACGGGGTAAGTTAATTTTCACTCACTGCCCCTAAACCAAATGTATTTTTTTAAACACATGAAGTCTAATCTGTCTCTCTTTAGATCTATCTGAATCTCATGAAGTGCTTCAACTACCCTATGAAAGAAAACATGACGCGACTGGCCATAGTGTGGTTCACGCTGTCATTCGGGTGAGCTTCCTGTTGATGTCATTAGTGTCTGAGAAAAATCAGTCAAGTCTAATTTCCCTGCCTGGTCTGATATTAGCACTAGCGGCCACATTGTATTTCTGTCATCTTGATCCCTGTGCTGTGCAGAAGTCGCATGGTCTCGAAATCAATCAAAGTCTGTGGATCAATACTGTTCCATTGGTGTCTCAGAGGGAAGAAAAAGGAAGAGGGAGTAAAAGCAGCTAGAGATTAAAAAACATCCACAAAACACTCTCTGAAATCAAAAGAGTCTATTGTTTTTTTCTACTGCGTCTGAAAGCAGTGTTTGAACCTTAGATCAAGATTACATTACATGTTACTTGTTAGACGCTTTTATCCAAAGCGACTTACATACTCAATACTGTGGGCAATACCCACAGGAACAATTTGAGGTGAAGTGTCTTGCCCAGGGACACAACGACATGCTGACTGCAGTGGGGTTTGAACCTGTGACCCCCTGATCTGAACACCAAGGCTCTATCCACTGCGCCACACGCCTCCTTCTTCAGGAGATTCTTCAACATTTATCCAAAGATTTATAACGTCCTGTATATGTTGTGGTTGCAGGTATTATGGTCTGTCAGTCTGGTTCCCTGATGTCATCAAACACCTTCAGGCAGATGATTATGCCTCCAAAGTGAAGATACACAGTGATGAACGTATTGAAGACTTCACCTTCAACTTCACTCTGGAGAACCAGATACACAAAAACGGACTCTTTATCAACGACCGGTAGGACAAGTCAACTTGTGGATATATGGACTGTTTTACAGTGAAAGTACGTACAAACAGGATGTAAATGTGTTTTTTTTATTTCAGATTCATCAATATGAAGCTGAAGTCCGTCACATTCATTGACTCTACCTTTCGTAACTGCTACTTTGATGATGTGAAATCTGTGGGCTCCTTCTTCCGTAACTGCACTTTCATTGATGCTTTCTTCTACAACACTGGTGAGATATAAGTATTAAATATTCCTAACTTTTCTAAATCGACATGACTATACAGTTGAGGAGGATTTATTTTCCTGATTCTCATATTCATCAGGTTAAATTGTGTCTTGGTGAAACAAGATGACAATATACTGCGTTGTGATTGGCTGTGTTTTATTATTTCCAAATGTCTTTTTTTGTATTCTTTGTCAGACATTGATGAAAGCAAGTTGATAGATGGCACAGAGGTAGTCAACAGCACGTTCACTCACAACAAGAAAGGATGCCAGATGACATTTGATGATGACTACAGTGCCTACTGGGTTTACTTCATCAACTTCCTCGGGACGCTAGCTGTTCTGCCCGGCAACATTGTGTCCGCGCTTCTCATGGACAAAATTGGCCGTCTGTCCATGTTAGGTAAGAACGGAGCGAAGAGGGAGGTTCATGTTTCATGTGTGCACTTGAGTAATTGGGTTTCACATTGACTGCGGGATGTTGGAATGATTTATGGTATGGATGTGGCATCCATCATTGCGTATGAGAGGCAATTTTGATTAGGCCTATAATTCAGTTGAACATTGTTCAAACGAATGTCGCTTGCACTAACTCTTGCTCCTTCACTCTTGCTTTGTGTGTGTTTTTTTGTCTCTCAGGTGGCTCCATGGTGCTTTCGGGTATCAGCTGTTTCTTTTTGTGGTTCGGCACCAGTGAGTCCATGATGATTTTTATGTTGTGCCTTTACAACGGCCTGAGCATCTCTGCCTGGAACTCCCTGGATGTCGTCACCACTGAGTCATTCCCTACTAGCAGGAGGTGAGAAGACAAGAGTATATACTGACTTACGTATTTGTTGAGACTTGTTTATGGACTTATACATACATGCATGCAGTAGTGGAAAGAGATAATCATAAAAAAAGAGGTGATTGAGTCAACTCTAACACCTTTCTATCTCTTTTCTCTTCCTTTACCTCCTGTCCCTGACTCTCCACCCCACAGAGGAACAGGCTTTGGGTTCTGCAACGCTCTCTGCAAGCTGGCTGCAGTCTTGGGAAACCTGATTTTCGGTTCTCTTGTTGGCATCACAAAGTCCATCCCCATCCTCATGGCCTCGTCTGTGCTCGTCGGGGGAGGCCTGGTTGCACTCCGGCTGCCTGACACCAAGTCGAATGTCCTCATGTAACACCAGCTTGGCGTTCATCAGCTGGGAGAAAACCTAAATAGAACTTGGGTGAATCCGAGAGGAAGCCCAGGGAGCGTTGAGCAAGGAATGCAAATGGCTTGGTTCACACATATCTTAACATTATTCATGCAATTCGCTACTGTACCTAGGGTAAAGCTGAACCCACCATTCTCACAGTGTGTTTTACATTGATCATATACATCTACATCAATTCCTAGTTAGTCAATGCTAAGTTCAGCCTTTCTGTGAATGTGTTTTTAGGAGATTTCACAGACAGAGCTGAGTGTTTGCTCATGTTTTGGGCGAACTTTGGTGGAGTTTTGTTGCAGTGACTGGTTGCCCTTTTCCAGCTGCAGCCATAACCTTGTGTGGAGTCACTGCATGGTTAAGGCTCAAGGCTTTCAATATTGATACAGTCTTATTAAGACAAGCCAGATGGGGAGAAAAGTGAAAAACAAGCTGTAATGAGCACAGCCAACCTTGTGTGACAACGTGGGGAATAGATGATCAGACAGAGCGGACACACGACACAGCTGTACGACAGCTGGCTCGCCGCAACACTCTTCCACAGGAAGCGTTGTAGACGGTGTGCAGAAAGTCAATAATAAAAAATCCAATAAATTAATGTCACACATAGTTCATGTGCAAAACATCTCTTAAAATAGACTGGTACCCACATGTACTGTACCTACATCTTTTTCCTATGCTTATACAAGAAACTGTTTTGCTTGACATGACATTTACTCTGACATCTGCAACCTTTTCAAAATAGATATCTTCTGTATGATGCCAAGCCCTTTGCATTACCTACCCAACAAAGAATCAAAAAGGCCATATTGAAAAACTTTATTTTCTGGTACTAATAATTGTGTGGTATTTTGAATCCGAGGTTGCTAATTTTATTTTCTGCTTTTTATTATTGTGGAAGTTGAAATAATGAATTATTAATTTAATCCAAATGTTGTTACTCCAAGTACCGATCCATGTGTTGTATTATTGTACGAAGGCTCTCTGATGAGCTCTCCCTCTGATTTCATTTTGTGTTATTGGATCTTGCTTGTGGCAGTGACGTTGATAATGACATGTCACGCTGCTTCCTTTTAAAAATACTGAATGGCCTTTTATGAAATGTGCCTCTCCTTAACTGCAGCAGTCTGCCCAAAGGTTGTGAGGAACAGACAGAAACTGAATAGGAAGAAAGTACGTTAAATAATCATGCCAATTTCTGTGTGTATATATGTGAAATATAAGGACGATTTTATTTGGGTGTGAATCCATTTGCGAGTGTCCTTTGTTAAACATCCCCATTTAAAATAATACAGGTATTAGGTAAGATCAGCGTACTATGCTCCTGAAAAAACAAACAATAGTTCCTATAGGTAACAATGAACCATAACATGATCAAATGGTGTAAGTTACAGAGAATTACTACAAATTAATAATGTAAATAAGATCCACCTCTTTATGAGAGCTAATTGGTGTCAACCATGATTCTCCGGAGGAAGATAAATTCAACTCAAATGATGCTTACATTTGAAGATAAAAAAACACACCAGATGACACATTTTAGCTCTGTCATACCAACATTTTTGTCTAAAATCTATTTTTGCCATAATCTTACGTTTAAAACCATGACCTACCTTGTACTAGTTGTTAAGTACCTTATATTTTAACATTGGAACCTCAATGTATACTGCAAAGATAATGATCTTAGACCAGTGCTACTTTGAAAGTGTCAAAATACCTCTAACATTTTCAATTGAAATTTAAATTATTTAGATATATATAACATAATACCATATGATTTCAGTATTTTTGGAACAAAGATATAGCAAAAATATCTAATAAAATGTGCTGATATAAAACATGACTTTAGCTCAGTGGCAATCCAACGCGAGATTAACAAGAATAAGTATTATCAATAACAGAAGTATTGATCTGTATTTTTCTGAATGAGATAAAACCTTAATTGGTGACAGATCTACCTGTGGTGTTATATTGGGGATAAATGATTTTACCTGGTATGTTTCAGGTACTTGGGTTATTGCTGTACTGTATTTTGTGTGTGTGTGTGTGTGTGTGTGTGTGTGTGTGTGTGTGTGTGTGTGTGTGTGTGTGTGTGTATGTATGTATGTATGAGAGCATATTGTATATGTGTGTTTGTGTAGAGCAGAGTATAGGGTGCATGAGTGTAAATAATGTACATATTAAAGCTGATATTGGTGGACTTCTGGGTTATATGTGTATAAGCTCCTTGATCGAGTTATGTGTCTCCTTCTTTGTCCAAGCCATAAATCCATCAACTGTATCTCTGTTGTATCTCTATGTGTCCTTGGCTTTAAGCCACTATTCACCTGCTACTCCGTGTGTGTGTGTGTGTGTGTGTGTGTGTGTGTGTGTGTGTGTGTGTGTGTGTGTGTGTGTGTGTGTGTGTGTGTGTGCGTGTGTGTGCGTGTGTGCAAAAACGTGCATGTATGTAAGAAAACTTCTGTTCTTGTGTGCTCAACTTTGTCTTCTTTGTGTGAATTCTTCTGGCAGATAATTATGGCAATATTCAGATTTTTTGTTGAGGAAAAATGTGAATGTATCACTCTTGTAAGTTTCTCATCCATTTTATGGAGGTAATCAAATGTATGTGGAGAATAAAGTTGTGTATATTATTGTGAAGGGCCTGCCAGTCATAAAATGACTGAGCTGTATGTTGAAAGGTCCATAAGTGTGAAAATATGTGAAGAAATATTTGCCAAATGATGCCCTGTGAATTATGTTATTTGATTGGAGAAGCAGGGATTGCAGACTGTGCTGCTTTTGAACATATATTCAATACAATAAAAGCTATGTTCTCTAGCAAATTATGCCAGGCTTTGATTTCACAACTCTTGTCTCTAACCTAAGAATAAAATGTGTTTATAAATCACATTACTGCACTTACATGATGAGGCATTTGCACCGAGATCCAAATGTGAGTCTCAATTATGCATTATTTGAATAAAACAATATCATTTAAATGTAAAATTGTGCAAACACATACATAAGGCAGTCTAACCTCATTTGTGCTCTCAGTAAACCAGGTCGTTGAGTGTAAGGACATGCCCCAAAACACACCCTGAATACTGTTCCCTGTGGTCAATATTATCTAACTAATGCTGCCATCGAGTGGACAAATTATGAAATGGAAATGATAAAGACAATAATAATAATACTGTGACACTGGGTTAATTTATACAAATAGGTGTTTTTATCGAGTTAGATAACATAATTTGTAGAATATATATAAATGTGGAAGCCTTTCATTTAATCAAAACGTATTTTAAATGGCCATTTATCGTCACCCATAGGCCACATTTATTTGTTTTGTTCATGTTGGCCACACCTGCCTCTAAATGGAGGCACTTTGGACTTTAACTAAGGGTTTTTATTCAATGACACTTTTAATTTTAACTTCCACTTCATTTTGGAGCCAATGTTGTACTTTACTCCACTATCTTTTTCTGAAAGCTTTAGTTACTTTACATATTCAGAATAATAATACACATTTTAAATCAACTAATAATTAAAGTATTATATGGGATTTAAAACATACAGATGCAGTGTATAAAGTAATTAAAATAAGGTCCTCCAGCAGCTGTGATGAACATATGAATGCATTAATAATTATATTCCAGTTATTTCATAAATATGACTGTAAAATGGGGCATTATGCTAAACAAGAACTTATACTTTTGGTACTTCAAGTGTATTTTGATGCCAAAATCAATCAAATCAATTGTCCTTTTAATTAAGTTACATTTTGAATGGAGGACTTTCACTTGTAACAGAGTATTTTTTCAATCTAGTATTGAAACTTTTACTTAAAATCTCAGTAGTTTTTACACCACTGGATATGAATACAGTAGTCCCCCTTGTGGCAGTAGGTCTATAAGATATACGATTTACTTTATTGATCCCGATTTGGGAAATGTTTTCATCACAGGCATTGCACATAATGCGAAAACGAAAAAGAGTAGAAAATAAACAACCATAAACATAAAATATTTAAAAATATTTAAAAAACTGAACATCTATGTACTCTGTCATATAAACACTATGAAGGGCCATATAGCCAACACCATGTAAAAGTCGGATATCATTTAATATACAATTAAATTACTAAATGCAGCACGAGCCACCTCATGTCCAGCAGGTGGTGCACGGGGCTAAATCTCACCTGTCAATCATTTCAGTCAGACCGTTGCCGGGAAAAGATAAGGCACACACACTTTGTTCAGGCCGAAGAAGTGCACATCATGGGGATTGTCTGCCGCAAGTGACAGTCGGCGCTTTCATGTAACTTCTGAAGAAATTCGAACCATATTTCCAGCTTATGTTTCCAGTTAGTTAACGACACAGCGTGTTTTTCTTTATTGGTATCAATATATCCCGAGAGGCGCGGCATACCGCTGTCACGTTAGCTTGTAGGTGAAGTTATTTCTAGGGCAGAAGACTTCACGAGTGGAGGAAACGACGCAAGATGTACCATGAAGAAACCGCAGCTCTACAAAAGCCACGCTATGGAAGTAAGTTATGTTTCAAGCTCTGTTAAACATACTGTGTTTGCTTGGTTATGAGAGGCAAGGGTTGAATGCAAGCTAACGTGAGGGACGTTTGAGCAACAGGTGGTTTTGAAGCACCTTGATACCTGTAGTGTGTCAATATAGCAAAAATAGGCATGAAATGTGTAGCCTGAGAGGAAATAAACTGTCAATGAAAGAGATTCTTAGGGGAAGGACTTGTATCCTGCTTGTTAAATTCAAGCCAAAACAATGATACGTTCAAGGTTTAGGCTGTATGTTGATTTTAAGATTGACTCAGAACGATTTCAATTGTATTTCCCCCTTCTTCTCCTAACTACACCACAGGGATTTTGTTATCTATTTGTTTAATGGTTGCAGCTAGCATATCAGCCTGTCTACACATAAGCATTTTCTCATAGGTTACCCATTAACCAGGGTTTTTGCTTTTGTTGAGCAATCTATAACTAGCTACATTAGTATGTTAAGAATGTAAGTGATACACAACACATACAGTCTGCAAACCAAGTCAGAGTTACCAGGTATCTTGTCACTGACCAACAGCTGTGGGCAAAGTGCAACCCTGAGAGATAACACCAATCAATTATGTCATCAGTGCAATCTTTTTGACTCTGATTTTTACTGAACAACTCTTGAATTATTCTGCATACAGGCCACTATATCTTATGCTGCGTTTATAGATACATGTTGTGCTAGAAATGTGAAACCTAATGAGGTGTGACCCTTGAAAAGCACTCGCAATGAGTCATTTTTGTCAAACATTGTGAAAAAACCACACTTTAATTTGCTGGCCTTGTCATTGTGTGAAACAAGCCAAATGTGTCCTAAGGGTTTTAAGTGCTGTTATGGTACTAAAGCAAAGTCATTCACTGAAATATTTTTAATAAATGTCAGACTACCCGTAGTTTATGGATTTGCCTATAAAATGGACAAACCCAAAGGCAAAGTCAGTTTTAATATGTGCTTCCTCTTTCCCCCCCTGTATGAGACATAATCATGGAGGCCATAACTTAGGTCTGGTGATCCTGTGACACACAAAGGCAACAACCCCATCCTGAGGGTTAAATATAAAGCTTAGTGCAAAAGTGCAGACAGGCTCTTCCAGGAAGTGTGTAAGCGAGCCAGTGGAGGTAGTGTGTGTGTGTGTGTGTAACGGCTGCACTGAGGCTGTTCTCCCCCTGAGATATGTGTGTGTTCATACACATCTGCATCCAGCTGGGCCACTAATCTATGGTTGGATGTCCAGATTCTGAGTGTGTGTTTTGGATTGTTTCTCTTCTCACATGTGGGTTTAATACCTCTGTTGAGACCCAGTGAACGGATGTATACGCAGGTGGCTGATAAATAGGCTGAATTTAACAGAGCGCTTGAGAAGTGGGACTTAAATGTCCCTTTGGGGGAATTTGTTTTGGACTCCATATGCATTGCAGTTCCAGAAGAAATAAACAACATATACAATTTACAGCGATAAAATGCTACAAAAGCCACTAAGGAATTGAAGCACAGCGCTAAATATGAATTACAGATCTTACTGTTTGTAGAATATCGTAAACAGCAGAATTGGCTTAATATATTGTGACTATTTCAAAACGTACTAAAAGGGCTGTAAATCATGATTATGGTTAAAATCATAATCATTTAAAATGAATATTGACTGACAATTATTTATCAGAATTATTCATTGATGTTTAGGGACAACATATTGTTATTGCACTAACACATTTAAAGGTGGGGTAGGTAAGTTTGAGAAACCGGCTCGAGATACACTTTTTGTTATATTCCATGGAATGCTCTTAACATCCCGATAGCAATGAATATCTTAAGTGCTTTGACAAAAAATCCATGAAAAAATGTCATCTGTGGAAGCCGTAGTACTGTATAAAGCACGACCAATCATTTTAGCCGGCCCGGCTAAAATAACTGGATGGCCTACCTGCCTGTCAGCCTTCCATCTGTGCACAAACTTATCTCGTGCCCTCATTGGTCATGTGCGCGTTCATGTGTGTTGGAGGAGGGGCTCTGTAAGGAAGTGGCAGATTTTCTCTGGTTGTGTATTTTCAAATTCTACGCACTCGAGCTGGTTTCTCCGAAATTACCTACCCCACCTTTAAATGAATGGAGCTGTTGCTTGTACTTCTTCTTGTTCATATTTACATCTAAATAAGATTGGTTTTATTTACCTCCTAGAAATATAAATAAAAACCTTTTCCACATTTAAATCAACAGAGCAGTGCTTTCCCTTTGACGTTGTGCTACGTTTCTGCTCATTAACACGATTTAGCATAAATATAAGACTTAAAAATGAGATTCTCCTTCATCTGAATTCTGTGAACTCACCCTCTGTTTTGCTCCTCTGCTACTATTCTACTCTGGACTGCAGCGGTAGCTTTAACGGAGCATCCTTTATGGTCAATATCACTTTCAATCATGTGTGAAGAAATGCGGGAATCCACAACTGTGATCAGGATTGGGATTAGATTGTTTAGGCTGATCATCAGGTTTTAAAGTTTAACAGGGCATCCCAAGAGGCAGTAGGCTAATATTCATATAACCAATGTGGACAGATAGAAGATAGACTGACTAACTCTGACTCATGTGTATACAGTATGTGTATTTTTAGGTGCTGTTTACACGGGAACGAAACGGGTTGTATCCGCTACTTTTCTCTTTCGTATAGCCCGTTCGTTCACACGAGGCCGTAACGGAACTGCGGAAACGGACCCCTCAATCGATAACGGGTCCCAAGGTGGATAGATCTGCGGACGGAACGCTCTGAGGAGCCAAACGGCTCCGTGTGTACGTCCTATACGATCATTTTCCTGATAACGATGAAGCCATAGCCCCGCCTCTCCCCACCTCGGCTGCTCACTGCTGTAGCATGGTCAGTAGCTACTGCTACTGCTACTGACCATGCTACAGATGTTAGTGCAAAATCTACAGCTCCTCTACCACAACCATCAGCAACAAGTGGACATGGAGAACTACATGAACTACATGTTGCTAAATCCACCGTGGAAAATAAACAGAAGGGCAACCAGGCAACCATGGCAACCATGCTCGGCGGGGGGGGTCTTCTTCGCTGCTTTTGGTGTATTTTGTGGCGGAAGTACAGCGCCACTTACAGGCCCGGCATTTGTACTACAGCGTCTCCAGCGGGTCGAGCGGTCTCGTGTAAAGGGACACATTTATTGAGCCGTATCCGTGTGAACGGAAGACTTTTTTTGATATCGAATTCGGTTCGTTTCGTTTGCGTTTGCGTTCCCGTGTAAATGGGGTCTTAGTCTAGTCTTGCTTGATGTCCTCCTCCCTGATACAGAATGTGATACCTCAGGTGCTAGCCTCTACTCAAACCCAGTATATGGTGTTTGGTCTAGTGTGTGAAAGCTCTGTTCTTAAACTGAGCCTCCCTGTTTGAGATTGTCCCTTCACTCAGACAGAAATAAAGGGATTTGATAGGATTAGAGCAGGGGTAGGAGCGTCGGGGGGAGGAGATCTCTTTAAGCTGCAGGTAAAGGTCAACTCAGCAGAAGTCACTTGTCTGTGGAGCACCCCACTCAGGTCACTTTGACATGGACATTTCTTTCCTCTCAAACAAAGGCTCATTGGAGCATGGGATGAACTTCAGTTTCCAAGAGGCACTCAAGATCCTAGCTGTCAAAATCAACAGTCGGTAACAAAAAATATCCTTTGTGAAGTTTTAACACCAAAGTTTGAAATGCACCTGCTGTGCAGCACATGTGCCATGCCAGTGTAGTTGCTTAAAGAGGACATATTATATTTCAGGTTCATATTTGTATTTTGTGCCTCTACTGTGACATGTTTACGTGCTTTAATGATTAAAAAGGGTCTTTATTTTTCTCATACTGCCTTTTTCTGCAGCACCTCTTTTCACCCTCTGTCTGAAACCAGATCCCGGTCTGCTCTGATTGGTTAGCTTGCCGGCTCTGTTGTGATTGGTTAACTACTTAGACATGTCCCGCCCCTTAGCCTTATCACGTACAATGTGTTGGAGCGCTAACCAATAGAAGCGCAGGTGTTAAGCAGTGATGTCCCTTTGTTGCGAAGTAAACAAAGGAGTCCACCTATAAGAACCTATAAAACACACTACAGGAAGGGACAACTCAGAAAAGAATAATAGGGCCTCTTTAACACCTGAATTAAGCATCAATTTTTTTTTTTTTTTACTTCAGTAGCTCATCTCATACTGTACTTTTGATGTCAGTCAAGTCAACAACTTTCTGTGCAGAGGAGATTCTTTGCAATCAATGAGTATAAAATGCTGAGTGCAAATTGTTGAAGTGTATCTTGTTCTCTTTGCTGTATTGTGTTAGGAGTGTTATTTCTTTCTCCGCCTTGTAATGTTCGTGTATTTTATGAATGAGCTGTGTAATGTTATCTGTGTCAAGATATCTTACTTAAAGGAAACCTATCATGCTATATTTAAATGATATATTGTAGGGCCATACCTATATAAGGTATATTTATACGTTTCTGTTTTCAAAATACCAAACAGATCATGCATTTTAGCCATGCCTCATTTCGCTCTATGTGTTGTTTGCTGTTTACGGGTCTGATTTTGTGAGCTGCAGCTGACCACGCCCCCCTGCAGGAGAGGGGAGCCGCTCTGATCAGCTGCTGGGCTGTCAGAAGAGGGGGAGAAAAAGAGATCTCCGTCCTACGTGTTTTATTATAGCCTATATAGAGTCGTTATTCATTTGTTTTAAAGCTCAATAAATAACAAAGAAGACCTTTGACCGGCACTTTTCTAATTTTGTCTGGAAGATTTAAACTTTAACGGACATCTTGACCGGCGAAAGAAACTGAAACTGAAACTCTGCCGCACGGTCCCCTCGTTCCTTGGAAGAGGCGGAGAGGTGGGTGTTTGTCATCTGCTGGTGGACTAACAGGAGAGAATTACAGTGCTTGCCTCGACGGGGAGGGATTGCATTGAATTAAAGCAGCGGGAGCAAACGCTTGCCTCGGGGAGGGAGAAAGAAAGCCACAGCGGAGAATAAACAGAAGGGTAACCATGGTAACCAAGTCTTCTTCGCTGCTTTTGTGGCACACTACAGCGCCACTTACAGGCCTGGCATATGTACTACAGCGTCTCCAGCGCTTTCGAGCAGCAATGGCCGGCCGTGGCCCAACCCCACATTCCCCTGATAGGTGGAGAGTTGGCCCAATAGCCGTAGCGCCACCGTCCTGACGTCAGTAAAGTGTTCAAATCTGGATCAGTTTTTATCAGATCCGTTGCAGCCCCTTTTTTAGAGATTTGGGTATGGAGGAGAATAGAGAGGGTTGTGTTTTCTGACACTTGGTGAGTTCCCTGGAACACCTGGGACACATATTCATGTATAAAAGACGTACAAAAGTGCATTTTGCATGATAGGTCCCCTTTAATATGAAACAAGCCCAAGTAATTGTGGATGACTGATGCAGGTCACATGGTTTTGGACACTGCACTGGCTGATGTTGAAGCGATGTGATTCATATGAGGCTGAGCTATAACTCAAAATAAACATTTATTGACGTTCTGTTTCTGATGTCCAAATTAATAAAGCATTCATTTGAAACCAACACAATACGTTTTTTTATATTTTCTTTATACGTTTTAAAGGTTTAGTCTCATGTAAAGAATGACACAGGTTATGTGATTTTCTTTTTATTTGCCATATTGTGATATTTCAATAACATAGACTATACTTATCATGATAGTAATTTTTCTCAGCCCTATTCTCACTGTTTCCATTTGTAAAAAGACCAGAAAGAAAGCACAACACACTAGTATGTTCATTCATTGTTTCATCTGCATGCCTTTTCCAGCCATCCAGGACGACGAGAGGCTGTCGGCGGAGGAGATGGATGAGAGGAGACGACAGAACATCGCCTACGAGTACCTGTGTCACCTGGAGGAGGCCAAACGGTAAGACAGGAGGACGCTGACTCCAACAGGAAAGGGAAAAAACCTTGAAGATAAGAGCAGCTTAATGGCACATAGTGACTAAAGGCAATCCTTCATAGTGTTTACTCTGTCACAACTCTCACAGCTCAGAGGAATGATTTTGGGAGTGTTGTTGGGTCAAGCATTAGCTTTGTTTGATGTTTGATCCGGTAGAAAAGTTTTGTATTGTACGTCTGTGTGTTTAATGACCATCGTTATGCAGATCTCAAAGCAGGGAGTGGTTGTGGACGGAGGAGGGAAAGTGAGAGGAATATAATAGATAAGCAGTGTGTAAGTTTTATAGTAGCATAGATAGAGCGGCAATGAAAGGTAGGAATCAGCAGATGATGACGAGGAGTTGTAAGCATTCACGAGAACGTGTTTGATTAGGCATGGGAGGTGCTGACTTAGTGGAAATGGTGCCTCTCTTTCCACTGAGCTCTCACCCTCAGTGAAATTATCAACCAAGAAAAAACTAGAAGGCTTATTGATACCTTCCTCAGTATGTTTAGTAAATACTTTTATAATAATGGCTTGCAATGATTCCCACCATAATCTTACAAGCTAAACATACGAAACTTGATAAAGACTCTTTTTTTTTTTTTTTTCAAAACTAAACCACTTCCTGTCTTCTTAAAAAAGGGCATCCAGCTGAGCAGGAAGTGAAATCATGCCTCCTTTAACGCACAGCTTTTGAAACAACCCCGCCCAGTCACAGAAAGATTGGTTTCCAGATTGAATTATTGATGTTTGTAACAGAATGTAGCATTCTGGAGCCTTGTTGTGGTTCAGCAGTCATGCCTCTTGTAGGCACACTCTTTGTAAGACACTTTATAGGAGTGTGTACAGCCTCATTTACATCAGCATTTCCTGACAGATAATAGTTTCACAACTGAACTTGCACTTTGACTCAGTTATGAATATTTAAATAGCCTACATCTTCTTCTTATGTCACTAGATAATAACGGTCTAGAAAGGTGAGGCAGGCTTGAATAAACAAGCAGAGATTCGGTTGTCCATCATCATTGAGCCATACGTAGATAATCACTCATCTTTTGTGTGCTGAAGAAGACTTGTTGAAGCGTAGCTCAGTTGCACTGCGGTGGTTTAAGGAACACGTGCTCTACTATCATTGTGAAGGCAACCTCAAAAGGACCACTACTGTATTTAACTCTCTGATACACACATGCTCACACTTTCACTTTTTTACTTCCTGTTATTTCTCCCCAGTGCTACTCACTTTTCTTCAGTCCTGTTTATTGTGGAGTGGAACCTCTATTCTGGGAAAGTTGTCAAGTTGGATTAGGATTAAGGCGCTGTTTACACGGGAACAAAACGGGTTGTATCTGCTACTTTTCTCTTTCGTATAGCCCGTTCGTTCACACTAGGTCGTAACGGAACCGCAAAAACTGTCCCTTCAATCGATAACGGGTCCCAAGGTGGATAGATCTGCGGACGGAACGCTCCGGGGGGCCAAACGGCTCCGTGTGTACGTCCTATACGATCATTTCCTGATAACGATGAAGCCATAGCCCCGCCTCTCCCCACCTCTGCTGCTCACTGCTGTAGCATGGTCAGTAGCTACTGTAAGCAGTAGCTGCTGTCAGTAGCTACTGCTACTGACCATGCTACAGATGTTAGTGCAAAATCTACAGCTCCTCTACCACAACCATCAGCAACAAGTGGACATGGAGAACTACATGAACTACATGTTGCTAAATCCACCGCGGATAATAAACAGAAGGGCAACCAGACAACCATGGCAACCATGGCAACCATGCTCGGGGGGTCTTCTTCGCTGCTTTTGGTGTATTTTGTGGCGGACGTACAGCGCCACTAACAGGCCCGGCATTTGTACTACAGCGTCTCCGGTGGGTCGAGCAGTCTCGTGTGAACGGACACGTTTATTGAGCCGTATCCGTGTGAACGGAAGACTTTTTTTATATCTAATTCGGTTCGTTTGTGTTCTCGTGTAAATGGGGTCCAAGACAGCTGCATACAGAGCGGTGGGATTAGGTTCTGCTCTCAGGAGTCACTGCAACAAGGCAACCATGCAGAAGTAACTCTGTTAGTACACCTGGGTTATGAATGATATTACAAGAGACATAGCTTCATTATCCACCTTTGTTTTTTATATATCTGTAAAATATCAGAACTGACCGAGAAACGCACTTGAGTGCAGGAGTTTGAAAAAACGTCAAATGAACCGGTGCAGAAACGGCATCATACATCAAGTGTCCTGCTGCACTAAATAGTACAAAAGGTCTATCATGTATTATTTTGACAGTGAACATGCAGGTAAATATTCCTGTTTTCTTAACTTTGTAATCGTTTTTGCTGAAACACATTTGAGTTAACTCATATTTCTGCTTTAATAGTATGCTAGACGGCAAGGGGATTGTTGTTTCAAACTCGCAGATCCCACTCACATCGTTTTTGACAGTGATATTATTTAAAAAAAGATCAATTTCAATCTGTACTGCAACATTGTTATAGGCCTTATCCACAGCAGAGATCTGGACTTCTCACAGCAGGAAAAGCACATTTTAACATTAACAATGTCCCAGTACGCCGTGACGGTGTGACAGTGAGACAGCATGCACATCACCAGGAGATTCAAACTCGAGAACAGACATTACAATTCATTCAAATATTTGTAATTTTAGTCAAAATATCTTGGGTGAAATAGGACACAATGTAGGAAAGCCCCTGTCCAGTTTCTCTTAACAAAGTCGTACAAAATCTGATTTAAAAACTAAAACATTTATGAATATAAACAGAAAAGAGCTGTTTCAATTCAAATATCCTCACTAACAGCCGTGTGTTGAATGACATTATCTCAGTGCAGGTTAGTTATAATAGTGCATGCAAGACTATTTTGATATAATGTCACATGAACTGTCATATTTGCCCAGACCAGAGTTCTTTACATGGTGGATTGCCCACATGCTTTGCTGTTCAAAGTCCTCTTTACTGCACATTAAAGAGAGCGAAATGATCCGTATTGATGTCGATGTGCTCAGTTTATAGACACACCTTCCTACAAAAGATACAAACGTATTCAGTAGTTAGAAGTTTCTGGAACAGACTTTGTGCCATCCTAGAAGTGTAAACACTTAATGGATTTTTGTAGCCTTTTTGGATGGTAACTCTTTTTGTTTGCTTTTACAAGCCCCAGGATATCTATCATGTGTTCTTTAGTCAAGGATATTATCCTTATTTTCCGACACACCCTACCCCACCACATATGCAAAATGTCTCTTTTTAGAAACCCACACAAACACAAACTCATGACCAGCATGACTGGGCTACATGACGCAAGCATTCAAAAGACGCTCTGTATGCAGTCAGAAGAGCTGTGGCCGAAAGCAAATAAGTGTTATACAGTATTCATAATAACGTGTTGATGTGGGATGGATTTAAGTCCCACAGTCCTCAAAGCTGCGTTTTGTTTGCTCAGATTGGACAATGACAGGAAGGCCAGCTTTAAAGGGTTGTAAACAGCAGTCTGTCCTGCTTCAGGAGACACGTTGTCCCCACATTGTTTTAAGAACAGGAAGTGAAGTTTCACAGGAGAGCTCATGCAGGATGTTCCTTTGACTGTGTTCCTGCCAAACATATACTTATTTTAATCTTAGTTATCTTGACTTTTATCTGGGTTTGATCCCCTCCTTTTAAGTGACTTCTATGAAGAAATGAAAGTTGAACATTTCCAACAAGTCATGTGGATTTTGATCTGCGTCACTGCTTAGCCTTGGTTGACCTCAGCCACTATGCCTTGTTGTGTGCATATCTGTGTGATGGCACTAGGGGTGAAAGGAAAAATCAATACACTTGAGTTTTGCGAGACTATGCTTTGTGATACGGTATCAATCACTGTACTGATTTTTATTTAATGGTTTGCATGTCTGTGGCAGAGAGCGGTTCATTTGGTGTTTAATATTAGAGGGACTGGGAGAAATTCAATATGCACATATGTTATGATTGCATTCACTGCATACACAAAATAACTTGTTTTCTAACCGAAAGTGTACGCATACAGCAGTGTTCTTCATATTAAGGTAGTTTTCCTAAAATGTAATTCAAAACAAAAGAAAATCATTGTGATATATTCATTTATCTTGTCAATACAGAGCCACAGTGTGAATGCATGCTTGTCTTTATCAGTTTAACACTCATTTTGTGTCTGCAAGTTGAAGGTTCAGTAATATTTATAAACCAGCAGCACCTGGCAGATAACAGGCCAACACATGCCTGTTTGGGATTACTAATGGATGACTGCTTCTATTAGTTAAGACTACAATTAATTTCCTGATCAATTAATTTAAAGAATATAGTCTTAGTGGCCAGGGTGACAACCTAACCCTAACCCTAACCCTAACCCTTAAAAACTGAAAAAGGTTTAATTTGTTTAGAATAAATACAATAGGTTTAACCCTAACCCTATTTCTCAGAAAGAATCAGCTTATTCCACTATTTGCAATATTACCCCCTTTATGGTTTACAATAGAAGTTATAGTACATAGAAAATGCAGTAACTATCTGTCGGCTTATTTCCATTCATTTAAACACTGAAGTCTGTCTGAAGTTTCCTTCTGGCCAGCTCTAAAGTATCAGCTTGTTACGAGGTGTTCTATTCCTCCGAGTGCTTAACCTAACCTCTCCACTGGGTTTGTTTTGACAGTGCATGATGTGTTGTGGTTGTCCTTTTAATGTGCTGACACATTATAAGGCAGACTGGGTCCTTTGAGCACCCACACGGCCTTAATTAACCTAAACAAGGTGTCTGTGTGCACGCCTGTGGGAGGGAAGGCTGCACTGCTGGCACAGAGAAAAGAAGGAGTTGCTGGTGTGAATGAAACCCTTAACATGAGGAAGCTAAATCACCGAGCGCTGTCCACTGGCTTTCTCAGAGGATTTATCTAGCTGTGGGATGATAGTAAATGATGTTAGCATGAAATCAATTCCAGGCAGTAAGATAATGTATAACAGATTTTCCAACTTTGATGATTCACCCTGCTCACAAATCATTTACTTTGGAATACATTGCACTTTGGAATAGATTTTTCCAAACATGTCTGGGCTCTGAAGCAGCTCTTGTAATTATCAAGGGGAAATGACATCAGCTTGAAAGAAGGTCAACATTCTGCATTATTCGCTGAAAATGCTCTATTGAGTTTTAGTCTCTAACTATTTCAAACACCTCTGTGATTGTCCCTGGTTGGGATCAAAATCACATTTTCTCACAGAAATGAAACTCATGACCCTTCACCAGTGATCAATTTTGGCTTTGGACTAATTATATTAGTGTTAGACATCTTGCTTACTGATCACACCTTTAACCTCTCATTATCCTCTCAACAAATAAACCTAACCTTTTCCTATTATCGTCCAACAGCTCATACTGTCGGTCTGTCCACAGCACCTTCCTAAAGCATCCTGGGCTCAATGTGGGTGTATAAAATAAAAACAACCCATCAGTTAATTCAAGTTGCACTGGCACAATTCATAAATATTGTACATTAATACATTATACCAGTTATAATATAACTTTGTGTGTTCTTGGCCCACTGTCTTCAGTCCTTGCCTGGATCTGAAGGGCAGCAGGTGTAGGAAAAGCCAATATTGACTGGCTGACTGCATGCAGGCATTCAGCCACCTCATAAATTGCACTGCACCCTGTAGTAGACCTCAGGTGGCGGAGTAAACATGACTGATGTTTGTTTACACTCTGATCGTAACCATAGTCCTGGTGATTAACTGGAAACATATCGAGTCACCTAGAAGAACTTTTTTCCTATATATCATCTAAATGTACAATAACTTTCTTGAAAGTGGTTTTCCCTCTGAGCTCAGTTTGTTTGTTGTGTGTCCTCTCAGGTGGATGGAGGCCTGCCTGGAGGAGGACTTGCCCCCTACCACAGAGCTGGAGGAGAGGCTGAGGAACGGGGTCTACCTCGGCAAACTTGCCAACTTTTTCGCCCCAAAGATGGTGTCTGTGAAAAGGATCTACGACAGAGATCAGGCCCGCTATAAGGTGCATCTCCATTTATAGACATTTAATATCCTTACATTTTTCCCGTTTTTTTTAGGTATACCGTTTTTGCAATTTTTGCATTTCATCGTGAAAAAAACAAACATAAAAACAAATATTTTCAGTTTTTCTGCACTTTGTAACAAAATGTGAGTTAGCTTTTTAGCTTGACTTTGAGATGAATTGTATCGCTCTTTTACACATTATAAACCAACTTTATCAGACTGTTAGAGTGATACGTTTTGTAGTCAACATTAGACCTTCATGTATCTAACAGGCGCAGTAGTTTAAGGCCTTTGATAATGAGCTCAACTTTTTATAATGAATATTATTTGTGCACGGCATTTCCTTTTTATCACTTTTCAGGTTGCATCGATACCATTTTGATACATTTTGTTTTATTTCCACATAATTATATGGCCACATTTATACGTCCGTTCTTGTGTTTTTGCCTGCAGAGCAACGGGCTCCACTTCAGGCACACGGACAACACCGTGCAGTGGCTCAGAGCCATGGAGTCAGTGGGTCTCCCAAAGGTAAGAGGCTGACACACACATCATTAATGCAGACCCCTGCTGTGCTCCATGTTTTGCAACTATGCACACACACACATGTTCAGCACACAGACCCAGGCAACAGTCATTCAGTCATCACACATTAGGAAACACTTTTTGTTCTCATTAAGTTCCCCTTTTGCAGATGAATTAAAGCTTTTATAAAACCCCTTATTATTTATTTTATATTCCCTAAGTCAAAATATATCACTTGATCATCAGAATCAAGGAATACTTTATTATCTCAGAGGAAACGGACACATTTTTCATCATTTCCTCATCAACACAAGAGCGTACTAATCAGTCATATATCATCATGACAGACAGTTTGTTTTAGGATGGGAAACTCAGCCAGTTCAAGTCATGCTTTGAAACACTATGGAATCGGGATGTCTAACTTTGTCATGTGTTTATTGGCTCAGGGTTATAACATAATAGTTCAAATTAGATCAGGTCTAAGTAGGGCTGCTCGATTATGGCAAAAATCATAATCTTGATTATTTGGGTCAATAATTGATATCACGATTATTAAACCGATTATCCATTTACTTTAAAAAAATGTTTGAACAGTATGTTTTTAACAGTTGATAACCCTGAACTTTAAGTATAATTCAACTGAAAAACCAATAAAAAAATAAATAATAATAATCGTTTTATTTCGATTATGTTATTTTCATAATCGTTGCAAGCCAAAATCATAATTGCGATTTAAAATACGATTAATTGAGCAGCCCTAGGTCTAAGGGTCATAAACCATTTCATAACCAAGAACTTGTAGCTACGACTTAGACAAAATATAATCCATCAATCCAGAAGAATCCAAAATATAAAAGTTGCAGATCGCCTTCAACCTGCAAAAGTTATCCTACGACTTCAGTTCGACTGACTTAACATTGTATTCATAAAACGTAAACAAAGCTGTAGAGCAAAGGGTAAACAAATATGTAATCAATTAGCAGGACATTTATTTACATTGATAGTATGCTACATCACCTGTGGCAAAACGTTTTTCAACTATAAAAAGTGTGGTACACTCAAAGCACTGACAGAAATTGTAATGAGGGTGTGGCCGTCACGCAGAGCAGTAACCTCATTACATCTTTTATGAGGACACAAAAGACTTCACTGATGTGTATCCAGGGAAGAGAAATGAGGTTAAGTTGATACTCACTTGTACCTCCTGGGCAGAACAACAGCATCATGATCACCTAAAACATAATGCAGTCCGCTGCAAAGGCGCTGCAATAGATAATACAGTAGAACTTTTTAAACCTTATTATTTTATAAACTAAGACACTGACTGGTTTTGAACTAGTTGACTGGGGGTAGTGAAAAGGAGGTGCTTTGCAAAGGTAGTGTTTATTGCAGTGGAGTTGCCTGGGATCACATTATATTTTAAAGCTATTCCCGTTAATATATCCACCAATGCAACTGCTCGTACTTTACAGAATGATGTCTTTCTTTTTGGCTGCAGCAGAATAAAGATTATAAATATTTATACATGTGTCGTGTTTTCTGCTTTCAGATATTCTATCCTGAAACGACAGATGTGTATGATCGTAAAAACATGCCAAAGGTGGTGTACTGCATACACGCACTCAGGTAAGAATAACAAGAAAACCAAAACATAGTAATAGTTATCATTTACTGTATGCACGATTCTTTTGTGACAGCAGCGTTGTTCACTCATCTGTAGAGTGTTTGATTGTACATTGGCAGTGTAGTGTCTTTTTTCCAAAGGGTCTCACACCCTAATGTTGCTTACGATCTGTTGTTGGGTAGTTAATTAAAGTATGAATGAATGGGCAGATTAGATGTCATGTGGGTCTGCTTTGTCACTGACCGTAACTAATTGTCTCATTTGGATTTATTTACTTTCACTTCATGGTTATGGCAGACGGTATCAAACACTTTGGTTTGACAAGTTTGCGATATAAATGGTTATTTTGCTTTCCAATCAGCAGTGTATTTAAATGACAGCTATGAAGGACAGTTCACATGTAACATTTATATTATTACTCAGTGGGGTTTAGGAAGATTAAACTATACATAAGGAACAAGAATAGTACTTTGTAAGTGATATGAAACAGAAACTGGAAAACGTTATTAGTACTTAAGTAAGGCAGAGAAAGTGTTGCTTGTTGAACACAGATATTTTTTTATGATTTATCTTATGTAGGTCAAGGCTATATTATACAGCACCTTGCATCCAGCTGCTCTGTGCCAAGTTCACATGCTTTCACTCCCTGTATTGCCTGTTTACTCAAACTCCTTAAACCACGAGATAATTAACGGTACAATGACCTTGAACAGTTTTAAACTCTGTTATTTGAGTTTGTTTTCAACACTTATGATTAGCATGACTGCACACTGCTTCTCTAAACCTCTATACCACATGTGTCAAACTCAAGGCCCGGGGGCCAAATCAGGCCCTTGGTGGATTTCATTTCGGCCCGCAGGATAATTTCTAATTACTATTAGATCTGGCCCGCCGGTATATTGCACGCACACCTTCACTCAATCCTGAGGGTTTCCTCAGCTCAGAGCCTGAGCCCAAACATTGATGAACTTGCACCCAAGATGAGATGCCAAGTATCTGGCTTGAACTAGCATCACAGAGCAGCACACTGAGTTTCAATGGATGTTTCCTTCTGCACTTTTTTTCTTGCGACAACAGGGCATGTTTGGTTTTTCTTTGAGGGGAATTGTTTTTTTGAAGCTGTTGTTGGCCTGTGGAACAATGTAATCATAAGAAATGACTCGGGGAAAAGCTGCAGATAGAGCCATAAGAAATGAATGCAACTGATTATTTAATGTTGTTTTTATAGGCAATAATTTAAGCTTTGTTAGTTCCAGGTTTAATATGTGCAATAAGTTCATTTCAATACGTTTTGCAATAAACATTGAACCAGTCCGGCCCTCGACTAGTACCGATTTTTTTATTTTGGCCCACTGTGTATTTGAGTTTGACACCCCTGGTCTATACAGTATGTAATCAGGGGCTTTCTGTTAAACTGAGTGTGGTGATTCATTGCTTAACTCTTTACTAGTTGGTTCACCACAAAAGGGGCACAATCTGTGTCATGTTTTCAGGTTTGTGAAAAACGTTGTCAAACTGTAAAAACAAAAGGTTTGAGGTCTCACAGTAATGTGGTTGGTTTGACGCCCTCAGTTCTTCAGTTAAGATGACTTTGAATAAACTTAAGGGTCAATTATATCCATTTGATGGAGTCAGCTTAACGCAGCTTTAGGGAGTGCTTATGTGAGCTGCTCGGGTTGTTTTCTCTGTTGTAGTGTTTTGGTCAGGTCCCGAGAGACTTGGTTTCCTTCCCTCCTTTTTCACACACGTGCACTTCCTTCCTGCCAATCCAGCTACAGTCCCACAAGGACCCAGTGAATACTCTGCTTCCCTGGGTACAAACACATGCAGACATAGAGGCAAAGCAGTGGATTCCCCTGCACTCTTGAAAATTGAAAGGAAATGGGCAAATAACATACAGAGTACATAACACTACAGTACAGTACATAACAAGTGGTAGAGATTGAAGGCCTTTTTTTATTTTGAAAGTCATTTTCTTTTTGAGAAAAGAAAACAAAGGGGATTCACAGTTTGTAGAGAGCTAGTTGCTTCAAGCTAGTTATCTGTTATCTGTGTGGCTTTTAATCAGCCACCTCCATTAATCCAAGTCAGCTGCTTTCATTTCATTTTCAAACCTTTATTTAACCAGATTGGTCCCCTCTTTTTCAAGGGAGACCAGCTGCTACTGAGTTTTTATCTCCGACTGAATCAGCTGCCTGCGTTTTAAAAACATTTGTCTGAGCAGAGTTTAGACTGTCTAGCCTCCTGTATTCCAAGGACAGAGTACATTTCATGTTTACACACTCACTGTGGCTAAAGGGCAGATATACGAGCTACAGCACCGCCTGCATCAGAGCTGTGCTGTCGCGGGACCTGCCTTAAATATCTATAATTCATTATCGCTTATCAGGTAACCGCGGGAAGATGAAAGTTTTATGAAGTTTCCAGCCACCTGCTTGTTGATTTCAGTGTTCAGTGCTTGTTGTAATGTGAGTAGACACTACCCCCCTGTGGTGTCAGAGGGACATTACAGGCCTTCAGAAGCAAAACCTTAAAGGGAAAGTGACCAGTGTACAGTTTCATGATATCAGACTGTAAAATACCAGAATGTTGCAAGCTTTTCAGTGCTTTATTAATTAATTTGTGTACGTTTACAGTCTAAATCTTCTGAATAATGTGGTTTATTTCAGCTTGTACCTGTACAAACTTGGCATTGCACCACAGATCCAGGACCTGCTGGGGAAAGTGGCCTTTACAGGTAACACCAATGGAAATCAGCTTCTTATGTCAAATATGCGAGAAAATGCACCTCAAAGTGCACATTAGTAGAAACATTTAAATCATAAATTGTTAATTGTTTTCCAAGACAAAGGATAAATGTTGCCCGAGGGCTTTTTGAATTACTGATCCTGATTGTTCTTTGTATGTGAGTATTTGTCTTGTTGGATTATAATTAGAAAAACGATCATTATGCTCTCAAGCATGTAATGTCTTATGAGTAACATCTTGTCTGAGATTTATATTTTTGAATTATCCACCATATCAGTTAATCAAAAATATCCCCTGCAGCCATTTACATTTCAACAAATAACACACAACTGTATAAACTACAAAGCTTTTGACATTGGTCTCAGGGCTTATGCACATTGGGTTTTCAATCACATCTGCAACAACAATCAACACACTGTTTTTATTGTTCCCAATTCAACTTTAGGGAAACATGCATGGGGATAAACAGCTTGAGCATGCTGTTAGAAACAAATTAGATGTACATATTTGTGAGAAATTAACCAATTGTTATTTATGATTTGAGGGAAACAACCTCAATTGTATCTTGCAGTTTATTTTATTACTTTTTGTATACGTTATGACACAACACTTGCAATTGGTTTCTACCTGTCTTCTAGAGGAAGAGATTAGTAACATGAGGAGTGAGCTGGAGAAGTATGGCATTCAAATGCCAGCTTTCAGTAAGATTGGAGGAATCCTGGCCAATGAGCTCTCAGTGGACGAAGCTGCCTGTAAGTCCTCTGACGTTTCACTTAATCTCTGACTTACTTTATGTTGTTTTTGTCACAAACTAAACTGTGCTCACACTCGGTTTTCCTCAGTGCACGCTGCTGTGATCGCCATCAACGATGCGGTCGACAGAGGTCAGACGTCTGTGACGATGGGAGCTCTTAATAATCCTAACGCCATGCTGAAGAACATCCAGGAAGCTCTGGCTCAAGAATACCAGGACGCTCTGAGCCAGGCCAAGGCTCGGAAGCAGGATCAGTCCTCAGGGAGGGTGAGAAGCCTTCCAAACGCTTCAGTGACCTCTTTTGTTTCAGAGTATCATTCATATCATTTATATTAAATTGCTGACTTTCCCTATAGAAGCCTTTATTACAATAATTCTATAACAACGTTCGTTTAGTTCCTCTCTTGCTAGCCTTCTCACAGCACTCAATCTCTCTCTTTCACTTTTCTTTTAGGACTAATCCGATATTGAGTTGCAAAGATAATTAAAACAATAGAAACCTTAACATAAATTGCCAAAAACACCTCTCCACTAAAGCCAATGTATACAATCTTACATCAGTATTCAACCAAAGGTGGGACCAGGGTTACAAAGACTGTCGATTCAGGTTGATAACCACAACATTTCTCTGCCTGTAGTGTCTGTCTGAAAGTAGTGACACAGAAATGAAATAATAAAACATTGAGAACAAATCTGAGTAATGCAAAGAAATGTGAACAGGACCCTTGCGCTAAGCTGATGTTTTGACTGCCCTGTGTAGTACTGACCGCTATAACAACTGAGGTCTGAAAGGGGTTGCCTCACTGAGTCACTGCACAGGCCAGCACATTCCAGCGGCTGCAGAGTCAGCTGGACTTCACCAAACACAAACCCTCGGCACCGTCCGGCATCTCGCCTCCTATTCTCTTTACAAACACTGGAATTGGCTAGAGTCTGATATGTCTAATATGTTACTTAATCAGTTTGAATGGGGAAACATGTGATTTGGTACAAAATGTGATGTGAAATACAAAATGGATATTAATGTTTATCCTTCTCTTCTTTAATTAGCGCTCCTCCATTGCTACTGAAGAAAGAGATGTTTATGAGGAGTTGCTGACTCACCAGGAAATCCAGGGCTCCATTGATTTTGTCAACAGTAAGGACTTTCTCTCCAATATGATGCTCACATAGCTCATTTTACTAAAACATTGTCAAAAAACCATGACTGCTTTCCTTTATGTATGTAAAACAAAACCCTTTGTACCTTGTTGGTGCATAATAACCCATAACACACGTGAACTCTACAGTGTATATACAGTAGAGAAGTTAAAGTAATAAAATTGCATAGAATCTGATTTTTTTTGTAGCACTTCTGAAAGAAAACACATATCCCTAAATAGCGTCTGCGTGGTGTTCCCCTCTCCAGTGCAGGCAGCGGTGAGGCAGGTGAATGAAGCCGTGTCGGCCCAGGACGAGGCCTCTCTGCTGGCTGCTCTCAGGCTGGACGCTCTGGCCCTGCTGGGGGTTCAGGAGTCAAACTGCAGCTGGTACCTGGAGCACTTCACCACCTACTGCCAACATAAATCTAAGGTACTGAATCACAGCTTGTTTGCTCGGTTGTCCCCAGTTCATGTCCTTATGAGTCAGAGCCCCTCTAGTCTTCTTTCCCAGTTGTTTGTTAAATCATGTATTTTCAGTAAGGCAGGCTAGAGTAAAAGCAATATTTGAGGCTCCTGAGAGCCATAGTTAAAAAAAAAAACGATGTTGGCAACCTACTGTATAGGTCCTCGTAATAAAAATGTTAAACGGGTGTTTAGCATAGAAACAAATCATACACATTTGCAGTATTTTCTTAGAAAAAAGTCCAGTTTTGTAAAGTCTGCTTTTTTGTTTGTCCAGCTGACACAAAAAAATTTCTTTTACTTTTAAGTTCTGCTGTGAGGATAACATGTAGACACTGATTTCACTACTAGGCGGTGTATCTGAATGCAGAGTCCTTGAGGGGAACCGTAGTCATAGGTAGTGAAGACAGTGCATTAAATAAAAAGCCCATCCACACCCTCAGAGAAAAACTAATCAGCCATTGCAATTTCAGTTGGTATGGACACCACCTTGCCCTCCACAACCCTTTATTAAAACATGCTGAATCATCACTGGATGTTAGTCATTTCTCTGTAGTGTAAACTAATCTTTGTGTTGCAGGATGAAGGGAAGTCTGTGGTGGTGGACAGAGAGGAGATTCAGAGAGTCGTCACCTCTTGTAATGACTTTGCTGAGGCAGAGAAACGAAGTAAGCACGTTTTGTTACCCACCTTGTTTTTAACACATAACTACCGGTCAGTTGTGAAATCACATACTGTATGTACCCATTAGAAAACTTCTCAAAGAACAAATGCATAATCTATGTCACATTGTCCAGTACGGCTCATTATACATCTTTAATCTGGTTTTTCTAAAGTAATTTAATTATGTAATTGTAAGACAAGAAGACAGTTTAATGCTGACATGCCTTAGGTTATCTACATGACTATCTGTGATCATTTTCTTGACCAGAACTCGAGGCGGTTGCAGTGATCAACACAGCCATTCGTCTGGGCAATGCAGCGGAGACAGCGGAGGAGCTGACGAACCCTGAAGCACAGCTGCCCATCGTCTACCAAACTGCTGCCAACCTCTACCAGGCTGAGCTGTTCAGTTTGCAGCTGCAAGGCGCGCGGGTGAGACATCCTTTTGTGCCATTTTGACTCTTTACAGTATGTTGACCCAAAGACAGTACAGGTAAAGGGGAGGCCAGTCTACACATGTACCATAGTTTCTGTGAATATCACTTCATGCTTGTGAGTCAGACCTTGTTTATGTGTTTCAGTCTGGCCTGAGCCACGAGGAGCTGAGTGTGGCTGTGGAGATGCTGTCGGCGGTAGCGGTGCTGAATGAGGTGCTGGACACCAAAGACCCTCAGGCTGTGATCGAGCAACTATCAGACTCCCCTCTGGGCTTCACCAACATGGACCAGGACAACCTCAACAGGTGAGATGGATGAGTAATTTGGTAGCTAGCTTTGGTGCTGATCGTGTTCTTTTTTATTATCACTGTTGTTGTTTTTTTCTATATTGTGGCACTCATTGATGTACACTCATGGTGGTACAGGATGATTTAAGAGCAAAGTATTTATTTGATTTCCAAATGATAGACATAATGTCTTCAGGTTGCATGTCACTGAACTCCACTGCAGGTATCGCTCTGATCAAGTTGCACAAACTGGGATTGGCTTATGAGTAAGGGTTCTTTAAATGTCATGAACCTTTGTTGAACTTCCTCTCCCTCAGGTATGCAGACACTCTTATCCAACTGCGAGGCGAGGCTCTTGCCAAAGGCCAAGAGTTTCTCACCTGGAATGATGTTCAGAAATGCATCGACACTGTCAACGTTCAGGTCCATGAGGAGCATGAGCGTAAGACACTTTCTGCTTATGTTTTATGTAGAGTTTGAACCCACAGGCCATACATATATATTGTGTATATATACATTTATGTTGCATTGTTGGAGGAACCTGTGACCCAAGATTTTCATTGCACAACTACACTGTAGCTGTGTATATGACAATAACACCTTTGAACCTTTTGAACCTTTGAGTAGCTTAAGATATAAAAGGACTTTTTCAGCCTGCAGTTGTTATTTTATGTATTAATCAGTTGTTTCCTTCTACTTCCAGGTGTCATAGCTATAGCTGAGATCAATGAAGCTCTTAACTCCGGTGATCATCAGCAGACGCTTCCAGCCCTGCTCCTCCCTACAGCCAAGTTAACAGGAGTGAATCCAGCCACAGCCAAACACTACCATGATGTCCTACAACATACCAAACAACTCCTCTGCCAGGTAATGAGACTTGAAATTGAGTTAACATTTAATGTTTTTATGTAAAAATGGTTTTCTTTTACACTATTTCCTGCCTCTCACGTCCTTAAAGTGCAACACAAAGAAATTAATGGCTGGATGAACCAGTGTAGTCACCGCATGTCACTTTATCTCAATGTAAAAACTACTTTTATTGAATTTTCACAGAACTTTCTCATCCCGTAATTTAAGACTGAAAATACAAGTCTCATTTTTTGAAAATAATTTGTTTTTATATACATTTAATGATGACCACAGCAAATTGTTATTCCAATGTTTCTGTACCATCAAGCAAACAGTTTCCCAATGATAGTATGATTCAGAGTCTAAATCTTCCCTTCTTGATCCTTATATTTTTTAAATAATCTTCACAGAGGATGTTGCTGTTTTGTGTCGAACAGAGACTGCATTATCACCCTGTTGAATCCACAGAGTTCAGTTTTTACATTCCTGATCTTGTTTGTCGGGCTTGAGCTTCCCTGCTGATTCTCAACAATGGTCCATTATGGAGAAGCTGTTTCTGTGCACAAACATCCAGTCTCACGTCATAGAAGTAGGCCTCTTTTGTATCCCGCGGAGAGAAACAAATTGTAGTTCTGAGGCAGCCATCTTGGAAAGGAGCATACACAGGAAGGGATCCAGACAGCTGTGGAAGCAGCAGAGACACACCGCTACTCTGTAATATCCATACAGTCTGTCGTCCCCACTGGTAAACAGACGGATGTAGTGGGCGATATGCAGGATGCCGCTTGGCAAGAAACACACGACAAAGATGATGAAAACCAGAGTGCTGACCCTGATAAACGGTTTCCAGTCGCAACAGGATTGTCCTAGATGGTATACCACTGCTACATGCGAATAGATACAAATCAGGAATGGCACTATGAAGCCCAGGCAAACCAGCATCATCCTGTATGGCACCAATGGGGAATGGGATTTTTCATCCAGGGGCAGGACATCATGGCAGGTGGTGATTCCCAGGTGGGTGAGCTGGTAGCTCTGCCTGACCAGGAGCTCAGGCACAATAGCCACACCGTACAGGAACCAGACCACCAAGCACGACCACACTGCCAGCGTAGACTTAGCCAGCCTTCTGTACAGGAACGGCCGGACCACAGCCAGGTAGCGCTTTACACTGATGCATGCTATAGTTTGGGCTGAACTGTAAACATTGCCATAAAACAAGGCTGTGATAAGCCGGCAGGAGATTTCCCCAAATATCCAATTGTTCCCGTTGAAGTGGTAGTGAACACGCAGCGCCAGGGAGAGCAGCAGCAGCAGGTCGGAGAGAGCCAGGTTCAGGTAAAGAACTATGGTGGAGAAAGGCTTTGCTTTGAGTCTGAGGAAGGCCAGGATGTAGGCGTTGGAGGGGATGCCCACCAGCATGGCCAGGATGTATGATGAGGGGATGACCCTGGTGCTGAGGACCCCCGTGGTGTAGGCTGTCACTGCGTCCTCCGGGCTCATCTGCAGCCAGGGGTCTGAGCTGGGGTAGTGCAGCAGCCTGGTGCCATTCGGTTTGTACAGCGCTGCCTTAAAGGTTTTCGGTATCGCAACACCACTTTCATTCGATACATTCCTGGTTTTGTTTCCTAGAAATGGGTACACAAAAGACAACGATTGATATCAATCAATCAATCAACAACTTTATTAATCCCGCAAGGGGCAATTGGTTATGAGCATGTACACAGGCAGGAACATACAGGAAGAAAACACACATGGCTTTAAAGCAACTTCAATTTAGAATAAAAGTACATTTAAATCTACATTAAAACAGGATGTGTATAGTTAATTATGCTGTCTGCTGTCTGGAGACTTTTTTAGTTATATCTCTTGTTTTATGCAAAAAAACTGACATTTCTAAAATAATATTATTAAATATCTTTTAAACAATGTTTTAACTTCTATATTGTATTTGCAGCTTTACTCAAATAGTTTTGTAACTTAGATTTGGGATCCCTTAACCAGTTAGAACATTAAAAACTAGATGTGAAAAGTCTAAAGTATAAGTATTTAATTATGAAACACTTATCCTTTTGATAAACACTTATAAATAGTATATTAATAAACGTACCTTCATGCTGAATGGTCTGCACTGCCATCAAACAAACAAGTAGTCCCGTTACAAGGTCAGCCATGTCACTCTGCAGTCTCTATCCCAGAGTTTAAACGTTTTCTTCAGCCCTCTTGGTGTTGCTTCTGTTCAGTAAGAGTTCTCCATCGGTGAAATTTGCTGTTTTGCATTTCTGTACTGAAAAGTAGAACTGATAACGATGTGTGCTCAAGCCTCGCTTCCCGTTAGTGTACTGTATGTGGGGCGCTCTTCTGTTTGTACGCTGCAGTGAGCATGTTTCCTGTCCAGACTTGAACATGAATTCTCTGCTGCCTACGTCAGTCACTGCCCTCTGACTCACTGAGGAGGGGGACACACTGCTTAATGGTTAATTCACAGCTGTGATCCAAAACAAATCCCCCTGATTACCTTGGTGATGAGTATTTTGTTGTGGTTTACCTTTTGATGTGATTTTGCAGTCATTGAAGGGTGAATGTAGTGTTAGTCAGCTTTATTTTGAAATTCACAATAGATGTTTTCAATTGCTAGTTTTCCAAGATACCATTATATTATACATTAGATCATTAATGTAATATTTACTTTGCTTCAAGATGTTAACCAGTCATTTCAATGAAAGTTAACTCATCTTTTTGCTGTCCTGGTTTGCTTTGTCCTTTTTTTGGGCTCACGACACAAGCACATTCATCCGGTCCCTCTGGTTAATCTTTACACTGAAATTATGCCAGTTTTCTTTTCCATCACATCACTGCGTTTGGCAGCAAAGCTTCTCTCAGCACATGATGCGTTGGTTTGGAAATTATTGGCCGGTTGCAGATCTAAAAAGAAAGCTGCCTATACTGTGCTCAGTGTGTTTTAATGGGGACTTCCTTCCTGTGATCAGAGATACACCCCGGCCCCTACCAGAGTCTTCTAAAATTAGCCTGAGAACAAACACAAAAGTCAGGCTGAATAAACACACTTTGTAGTTGTCGTGACGTTCTCAGGCAGGGTCTGTTTTTGAGTGTAAAGTGGTTAAGTGTAACTATTGTCAACACATTTTTTCCTTTTCCTCAGGCCTCACCTCTGGACACAGGGGAAATGGTACTGTGTATTATTTGCCGTTGCTTTAATAGCACCAGCTTGTGTTTTGTTGGTTATCAGTGTTGCTTTGTAGTGCTACTGCTGTAGAGCAAAATCTCAACAATCCTAACTTGATGTTTTTGAATAATTCCCTTTACTTTATTTCTAACATTGGACATTTAATGTTTTTGGCCTAATTAAAAATATTTATAATTTGGTATCAGGTTAGTATTGTTTTTGCTTGCTATACATTATCATCGTTTGTTTGTCTGATGTGTAGTTCTGTCTCTTCCATCCAAGAAAAAAAAGAATACCTTGAGTGACCTTGTGCTTCAATCTGATTGTAGAGCTCTGGAGACGAGTCTGCAGTACTGTGGCTGGACCAAATCCAAGAGGCCATACACACAGCCAATCAGGATGAAGAGGAGGCTCTCACATGTATGTACCCAGAGTTTAAACTCACTCATCCATGTCTTAACTACCCAAACAAAAGTTTATTCAGACCCAACATGAGGAGGACATCGGGAACTAGATTTAGATCATCACACAGCTCTGACCCATGTGCTCATTAATGTTCTAAATTAATACGTAGCTTGTTTCAAATGTCTCTTGACCACATGCACTAACTACTACATCATTTTCTTACTTACTTTTATTTGAATGTTGATTGTGTAGCAACACAAGTCTTTCAAAACTGCTTCTTGCATATATCAGTTCAGCCTGATGGTCATCTAAACATGTTTTTGGCATTACTTTTGTCACACATCATTTAATGTAAATTGGCCTCAAAGACTCTTTTCTTCTGCAAGACTTTGTAATTATTTGTAATGCCTAATCAATTTGTCAAAATTAATGGAAGATATATCGGCACACTTCTTCTATATCCATTCTTTACGAGACTGTAACACTGACTGAAAATAGTGGAATAGATACAATAAGCTGTGTTTCTTATACACGTAGGGGTATTTCTTTCTCTTTAGTTACATGCATAGTGTAGAATAGATGTGCAGATACTGCCATTATTGTGGGCACAATATTTCGATTTTGATATGTTGTTACATGTTGAGGATAACCCCTTACTCCCTAGTTGTACTAAGTGGTTATTGTGCTGTTTCATATTAAACTCAATGATTGCTCCCTTGTTGTGATCTTGTTCATGTTGCTAGTGGCTGGAGCAGTGGCTGACATCAACAGGACCGTGGCCGAGGGGGACGCTCAGAAAACACTGCAGGCTCTGCAGGTTCCCAGTGCCGGACTGAGAGCGGTGCTCCCTGAATGTGCCGAGACATACCAGGCAGAACTGGCGGAAAGACAAACAAACGGTGATGATGAAGGTAATTATACTTACTGCATGAGTAATACATGTTGGGAAGCTTAGTGTTCAGGAAACTGATGCCTGAACAGTGAGATTGTAGGTTTCAATATGACTGCACTGTGTCTAACTGAGTCCTTTCTGCTTTCCTACAGGCAGCACTGAGAGTGTGTGGGTTAAACATTGCATCAACGACAGATATGACTACTACTACAACCTGGAGACTGGACAGGGCACCTGGGAGGAGCCTGAAGGGTTTCTACACCATGGTGGCCAGCTCGGTAAAGAGGAAATCCAGGTACCCTCTGCTCTAATGCATAGTTTCACTACATTGTGTATTCTTATGTGCTGTTAACATCCTGATATCACATTGATGGTATATATCACCTTCTTGTTTTAATGTTCATTTTCAGGATCCCTATTTATTTGATCAGATAGTAATCCCACTATAGAAGTTTTTTTCTCCTAAAAAATTAATATATATATATGTTAATAATTTTAGTTTTTGGGAGAAGGGGTGGGATTAAATAAGTGTAAAATTCTTCCCACCCCTTTTGGGATGTGTAATTAAGTAGATCATTTGTTTATATATAATTTAGAATCAGTAATATTTTTGTATATCAATTTGACACTGCTTAATTTTGTATTGTATAATAATTATCATGTTAAATTTCATTATAGTTATTATTTTTTTGTATTATTGTTTTACACATTTGAAATAATTCTAATCAAATCCTTATCAACATAAACAAATCTGTATTTTCCCCTTAGGGTGTTGTCAGCTCTTTGACTGCAGAATATAACAGGGAACAGTTATGGATGGCCAATGAATCCATGGTGACCCAGCTGCAGGCGAGGGTCAGAGGTTACCTGGTCAGGAGAAAGCACGCCCGGAGAATGGAGTATCTACGGCAGCAAGAGCCACACGTCGTCAAGTTGCAGGTATTGTATTGCTCCACTGTGAACTGTGAATATCTGATCTCTTATGCAGCTGTGTGTTACTGCAGGACTCATGAATCATAATGGGGATGTCCATACAAACCTGTTTAGAACCAGTCTACTGAGTGTATACAAATATTCTTTCAGCAAAACCTTAAAAAAAGCAAATAAAAATCATAAATGATCAACCACCAAAATGTAATTATCCAAGCTGTGGTAACACTGATATAAAACACAACTTGTTATACATGTATATGTTTCCTTTGTTGCAGGCCTGCTGGAAAGGTCACAAACAGAGGAAAATGTACAAAGACAGGATGGATTTGCTCCAGGAAAATGTCTCTTCGATTGTCAAGGTGATAAGTCTTTTCTTTTTCATCAATATTATTATTAAAAAGTATGCTTATTGAAAGACTAGACACCTCTATAGCTATGCACCCCTTCCCTGTAAATGATCTCCAGTCCCAAACTCAAATAACCATTGTACTGTAGATGTGTAAACATTTATTAAATGAATTTGCATGTACCTAACATAAATAACGTTGCTGCGATATTGAAGACCTGACATAAAACACTGGCGTTTTATTTTTAGATCCAATCTGTTGTGAAAATGTGGAAAGCCAAGCGTAAATACAATCAGAGGTTGCAGTTCTTCAAAGATCATGTAAGTAACCAAACATCAATCCACAGGGTCTTTTGGGTTTGTGTTTTTAGTTCCTGTGTTTTAAAGACTCACTGTTCTCTGTGTGTTTAGGAAAAAGAGATTGTGAAAATCCAGGCTTTTCTAAAGGCCAACAAAGCCAGAGACGACTACAGAACCCTCAGTAAGTCAGAAAGGCATTTTAATGAACATACATACTAAATTGATATACTATCGATCTTGTGATGATATTAGCTGGGAATGTGTTACTGTTTTTGAGCTATGTCCATATTTTACATTGATTTAAAGTGCTTTTCTGGTTTTAAATGATGCATTATAGTTAGGTATCCCTATTTTTCTTACATATGATTTACTTTTGATTTGTGTTTTTTCCTGTATTTCCTGGCTCATCATATTTCATAGTTGATGGGGACATTTTAAACAATGAGATTACATTGTGTGTGAATGTTTAAAAGGCCGCTGACTTTCTTGTGTGCCTAATCCTAGCTGGGGCCAAGGACCCTCCTCTGTCCGTGGTGCGTAAGTTTGTCCACTTGCTGGAGCAGAGCGCCCTGGACCTTCAGGAAGAGCAGGAAGTAACGCGGCTCAGAGAAGAGGTGGTCACCAATATTCGCTCCAATCAGCAAATGGAGAAAGACTTGAACTTGATGGACATAAAGATTGGATTGCTGGTGAAGAACAGGATCACTCTGCAGGTTCGCTAGCTTTGATTTCATGTGTACAAGAAATGCAACTGATATTTATGTTGAAGGCTTACATTCCTATAAGAATGTCTTGTTCTGTTCAGTTCAGCTACTTAACCTTTTTGTTGTTTTGTTTTTTTAAAGGATGTTGTGTCCCATAATAAGAAAATGAAGAATAAGAAAAATAAAGCGAGTAAGGACGACTTGACTACAGGAGACCGACAAGGTATCAAGGGACTAAACAAAGGCAAAAGAAGGAAACTGGAGGCCTACCAACATCTCTTTTACCTGCTGCAGGTGATACAATATGATGTCTTTAACTACAGCTTGCATCTGCTGAACTTAGAAAGGTCGAATGAAAGGTCCAAGTTCAGTTGCAGACACTTAATGTTACTCTTTTTGTTCCCCTTTAGACCAATCCACACTACCTGGCCAAGCTGATCTTTCAGATGCCCCAAAACAAGTCGACCAAGTTTATGGACACGGTGGTCTTCACCTTGTACAACTACGCCTCCAACCAGAGAGAAGAATACCTGCTGCTCAAACTCTTCAAGACGGCTCTGGAGGAAGAAATCAAGTGAGTACTGCAGCTTTAATCAATACTTTGCCATAATCTCAAGCCATTATTGTCCAGTAATGGTGTTGTTTTCAAAGGTAGTACACATGCAAAAGCGGCTAAACAATCCTTACAATAATGGGAAATGTCTTACCACTGCTTGTTTGGCAAACAGCACTGATCAGCTGTTCTCAATGTGTCTCAGTTCTAAGGTGGACCAGATCCAGGACATAGTGACGGGGAACCCGACAGTCATCAAGATGGTAGTGAGCTTCAACAGAGGCGCACGCGGCCACAATACACTGAGGCAGCTGCTGGCTCCCTGTGGTCAAAGACATCATTGACGACAAGAGTTTAGGCATCAACACCAACCCAGTGGACGTGTACAAAGCCTGGGTCAACCAGCTGGAGACGGCCACCGGAGAGGCCAGGTAGTGAAGAGGCATTAGAGGGGGGTGGGGGGGAAGTGCGGCAGACCGGAGGGGTTGTCTGTTGGAATGATTAAAGCTTTAATACATATGGTTGTTGGATGTATATAATGTGCCCAGTGGACAGTTATGTTGAATGTTGTTGCATAACTACATTCAGGACTGTTTTTGTTGAGCCTGAGTGTAGTTATCCATGTTATATCCCAAAGAAAGGAGTCAGGATATACTACAATTGAATATGTGTGTGATATTAACACAATACATATATTAATATCATATTAATAAAAAACATGCGATAATATTGTGTAAATAATGCATAAATGCATAAAAATGCATAAAATTAGATTTATAAGTTACTTTCTATTTTGTACACTTTTGTAGAGTTATGGTTACAGCCTTCCTACACCTCTCTACACAGAGACAAAACAGACAATAGTTCAAGTGAATGAGACTGATTGCATCATGGTTTTTGTTTTTCCTTTAAGTTTGCCATAGTTATCTTGAAAATATCTAGATTGTGAATTTCTTTTGGTGAAAATCTGATATTGTGACAGCCCTACTCGCTGCTAATGTCGAACAAAACAATTATTGAGGTCATTTGTTTTTAACCATACTGATACCAGGTCAGGAAATGAATGTACTATCCTCATAGTTGATGTTATCTTTTAGAAAATGATTATACATGATGATACAGTGATTCATACACTGTGAAAACAATAGTATGCATGAATGATTCCTACACTTGCTGACTGTTGTTTTTGTCTTTCAGCAAGCTCCCCTATGAAGTGACTCCCGAGCAGGCCATGTCCCATGAGGAGGTCCGCAGCAGGCTGGAGGCCTCCAGTCTGGCGCTACGCACGGCTACAGATAAGGTCTTGAACTCCATTGTGTCTTCACTGGATAATATCCCGTAAGTTTTAGGACCTGCTTCGTTTCAAAGTCCACTTATCATCTGTTTTCTCTGTGACAGTACTGCTCGTCAATGCCTGCATGTTGGTCAGCATGATTTTGTTGACTCTCGTGGTTCATTACTCAAACCTCGTTGTAAGAAAGACTAAAACGGGTGTTTTTTTTTTACATTTGTCTTTAAAACTCTTAATTAAGAGTTAATCCAAGACTTGATAGCATAGCTGTTCTTTCTGTTGTACAAACTAATACATAGTTACACAATGCACCCCATGACAGTGTAATCTACTCTGAGACCATTCAGCCTCAGTGATGTTCTAACAGGAAATACCTCAGTCAAGGGCCATGCTTTCTTGCTGTTGGATTTGGTTACATAAACATTTCAAATGTTTATGTTGTGAAATGTATTAGAAGGACACAGAAAACCGATTTCTCTCTGTACATAATTGTTTACATTTATTCATTACCTTGCATTGTTATCATTTTGTAATATTTACCTAGCATTTTTATCCTTTTTTACATATTTATTTTCGATTTTCCCAGAGTATTCACCTCTATTCTAGTTTGTTACAATATTATTCAAGCAGTGTGACCAAAGTATGTCTACGAAGGATATGATCATATGCTTAGGCACGTAATTTTCAGCTCATTCTGGTTGTTAGGGTATTTGATCCATGTGAGGAAATGGTCATTACTAGATAATCTATGGAGCAGTGATTATTAGGTCATTTTTTAAAACTGAAACACATAACTTCTTCAACGGAAATATTACTAAACAACACAATTCATAATCTGTATATACCATGTGAAGGTGATATTATATATGTATCTGGACATATACAGAGATGAAGAAATCCCTCAATATTTCCAGTCATTATTGCAAGTGTCATTGTTCCACTTACAGTAGGTCCTCCATTTTCTTTGTCATGATCTCACCATATCATTTATCCTACAGTACGTTGGAGCATGTGGTTTTGTGTTTGATGTCCCATCAATGCTTTCTGTTTTGCATGTAGTTATGGCATGAGATACATAGCAAAAGTTCTGAAGAACAGCCTCCATGAAAAGTTTCCCGATGCCTCAGAGGATGAGCTGCTGAAGGTAGAAGCCCTTAAATGTGTACATATATATTTCTGTAATTCTTATGTTATGATTCTTCTCACAGTTCTCTCTGCATACGTATACTTGTGAGCATGCCGAGGTCAGATAAACATTATAAACTATTTTAATGATGCATTCTTTTCTTGTTGTGACAGATTATAGGGAACCTGCTGTACTACCGCTACATGAACCCAGCCATCGTGGCCCCCGACGGCTTCGACATCATCGACATGTCAGCAGGAGGGCAGCTTCATGTGGACCAGCGGCGCAACCTGGGATCTGTGGCCAAGATGCTGCAGCACTCTGCCGCTAATAAGCTGTTTGAGGGAGAGAATGCACATATGACCCCAATGAACAACTACATATCTCAGACATATGAGAAGTTTAGGTAAGAAATAATCAAATTTAAATAGATGCAAAAAAGGAAGCTGTGTAGTGGTACATATGTTCTGAAGAAGTCTTTGAAATGCTCGATTTAAATGGTTTTATCTCAGGGCAATATTGAGCCAAGTCTTGCATTAATATACAGCCTGCCATTTGTTAAGAAAACACAAAGAAATAAAGTAGGGGCTTATCATGAACATGTTTAACTCGTAAGCTCAGGAACAGTTCAAGTTGACTTTGTGAAAGTAGAGATAATTCAAACAAGAAGCTATAATCTGCTGAACCAGCTATCGTGAGACCTTCAGAAAAGATTTGGACAAACTCACAAATAAGGACGGCTGAGCCAGTGTGGACCCCACCCTGTCAAAGTGGTTGACTCATCTTTACCGGAAATCCACATAAATGTTTGTCCATTTTCTGGAAACAAATCAGCATGAGCAATTCACCCAACATTAGAGAAGATCAGTATTTTGACTTGACCAGTTCACTTCATTTGCTAATGGATGCCATTATCTCAGTCACAATTTAATAATAATAATAATACATTTTATTTTAGGCGCCTTTCATGACACCCAAGGACACCGTACAATTTGTTAAAAAAGAAAACGCTGATAGGCAACAGAACATGATAAAAACACAAACAGGAAATCATGGAGGAGACAATCAAGTGGACACAAATGAAACATATAATGGGGAGCACTTTTTGGGGAGCAGATTTAAGGCTTATAGCGACTAATTACTGATGATCTTTTCTCTTTCAGGGTGTTCTTCCAGTCAGCATGTGATGTCCCTGAACCTGAGGAGAAGTTTAATATTGATGAATACTCCGACATGGTGACTCTAAGCAAGCCTATCATCTACATCTCAATAGATGAGATCATCAACACACACTCGGTAAATCCAAGCTTAATTACTTTAGACTAATAATAATAAAATATGAATCTTCTTGTCAGTAAATTAGGCAAGGCAAGTTTATTTTCACTTTTCAGCACATGACAATTCAAAGTGCTTTACAAAACAAATTTAAAGACTTTTTAGGAATAAATACAGTAAAAACACATTATATAATGGCATTTTACAAAAGGCATTAAAAAGCAAAGATAATAAAATAAACACAACAGGTATACAATACATGTTTAAATGGCATCCTGCAGTGCGCATACAGTATGATCAGCTCAATTAAAAGCAGCGGCAAAGAGATATGTTTTCAGTCTCGATTTAAAAATAGTAAGAGTTTCTGCAAAAATTACATGTTTGTACTGATATTACAGTCACTTAGCAGCACTATATTAATCTAATTTATTTAGACTGGTTTAATTCAATCTTACTTGTAGCAGTCAAACACACCATATTACCTTTATTCCTGTGCTAGTACTCTGGGTACTAGTATCACTACTAGAAGGAGGAGTGTTACTAGCAGTACTAATGCTAATACTAGCAGTCCTATTAGGAATTCAGTGTTCTTTCCTAAAGTCTAGGAGTCATTGAATCAACATTTTATACAAATCAGAAAAGTCCAAATCCATCCTGACTCGACATGTTATTTCAGGACTCAGTAGATCTACAGTTCCCATACTGCTTGAATCCCACTCATTATGTTTCCGCCTTGTATCGTCACCTCTTGGCCCCTCTTTTCCTTCTTTATCTTAGAGCCACTTTCTTTCCTAACATCGTCATCCTGTTTCCATTCTTTATACTTCCAGACCTCTTCCTTAGAAAGGCTTGTGGAAATGTCATGAGGAGGTGAAAGCCCTCTGTGTCCTTTGGTCATCAGTTTCAATCTACACATATTGACATAATTACTAACAATGGAGCAGACGTACATGTTGGCGTTAGTAGATGCTCTGTCCGCCTTTATTTGGCGCACAATCATTTCATAACTTCCTCACTGGTATCTTTATGTGAAGAAAAACAAAAGGATGTGTCCACAACACAAAGGATAGGATATAAAACAATGAAATGCAGGAAATATCCATATATAATGGGCTAAAAACATTTTTGCATTGAGAAAACATATCCAATGTCAACATGTGTTACCAAGAATTCCAGATTTTTGTCCAGGACTTGTTCTTGCTCGTAATTAGGATCCTCACTAGCACTAGCATGAGCATTGGCTATTCTTCCTGGGGTCCGCACACAGTCAAACATACATAAAACAAAAACACAACTAATCATTTCATGCAATTCACAATTCAGTAAGAAGTGGACAACAAAAGTTATCATCCTATTATAACCATATATATTATTATATTAATTTAAGATATTTTTTAAGCAAACTATTGACATTTTCCTGAATATAATGGAACGACAATGAATTCCAGATGACCATGGCTCTGTATATGACAGTTTTCTGTTTCATATTTAGTCTTGACTAATCACATCTGATTTTGTTCAGCTGCTTTTGGAACATCTGGAGGCCATCTCTCCGGACCACAATGACTTGCTGCATGAGCTGCTGCACGACCTGGGAGACGTCCCTGATGTGGAGACATTGCTCGGTACTGTCAAACAGTAACATTTACACTATGTTTGACACAACATATCTATGGTGTGTGTGTGCATCATTTGACATGCTGTGCTTCTCTGTTTGAGGTGAGGGAGCTGTAGACCCGAATGACGTGAACAGAGAGAGCGCTCTGAGCCAGATGGCCAAGACGGAGATCTCGCTCGCTCTAACCAGCAAGTTTGAGCTACTGGAAGGAGACGATAGAGACTTGAAGACGCTGATGACAAAGTAAGTGTATTCTGACAGGATGACAAGACAAATGGCTCCTGTAAAGCCTGTCATAGTTTCATGTTGCAGCCATCCTACAGTATACTGTACAATCGCAATTTAGGTGCCTTGATCCATTTAGATAATAAAAACACATCTGAATCCCTGACAAGTACTCAATATGGAGTTTGACTGCTGTGTGAGGCACTGTACTTAGCCACATTGAAACAAAGGGGTTATCACTCAATGTTTCTTTGTTTCCTTCCCTGCTCTTCCATCGTTTCCTGTCCAAAAAGGAAGGGGTTTGTTCTTCAGGGTTATCTTGACTGAAAACATATATCCGTCTGCATCTGTTTCTTCCTCTCTTTTTGGCATATACACATTTTTAAGTTGCTAAATATTTGGTATTGCATAGATTTCATGTCTGTCCTAAATTGTTTGTCACTGCATACAGTGTTAATTGGTCGCTAAGAAGTTTTGCAACCGCTTGTAGGAATAACTCACGAAACACTGAAAAGAAAACCGCTCATATGGTTTTTCCAATTATAAAATGTACAGTATAGGACAGTAAAAATCTTTTTTGCAAATATTCCTGATCTTTATTGATAGATTTGTCTAACATACATGTGTATGCATGTACCAAAAATAACTGATATCCATCTCCTCATGTTCTAACTGTCGAGCCAATTTCATTGCTAACGCATTAGCATTAGCTTTTAAGGTTACGAGACATGGAGACAAACATAAACACGTTGATGGAATTAAAGCAGTTGAGACAAGTTTTATAATTATTATGTGAGATTAAATGTTGATTGGCTTTGTATTTGAATTGCTTTTCTCCAAGTTTTTGTGAAAGTCATTGTCATTAGCATTTAGTTTTGCCATTTGTAGTTGATGTTAGGCTTTCAGTGATCATCCTATTGTGTGTGTGTATCAGGACCAAAAAGCTTGTAGTGGATGTGATTCGGATTCAGCATGGAGAGAACTTGTCTCAAATTCTTGAGACCCCGTCTTCTGCACCTCAGGTTATATTTTCTTCCATATATTTTTATCATTACGCATATACTCAACATCCATTTGGTGTCAAATGAACTTCTGAAGTTTTTAGGGTCCTAACTTCTAATATGCTTTGCTCCTGAAGGAGTCGGAGCACACTAAGATCGTAGAGCGCAGAGCGGTCCAGGACGCTCAGACTCCAGAGGGTCTGAAGAGCAGCCCGGCGCTCCTGGAGGACAGCCAGCTGCCCCTGGAGCAGAAGAAGAGGAAGATCCTGAGAAACCTCAGGAGCCTGGAGCAGGCGGGCCTTCTCACTGACAGCAACAAGTACCAGGACCTCGTCAACGAGATCTCCAAGGTACAGAGGCAGCTGCTCATTCACATAGGAAGAGAGATGCTTCAATGCAGAGGTGCTAAGTAACTAAGTACATTTATCAGGTACAGTACTTAAGTATCTCAACATTGTACTTGAGTATTTCATTTCTACTGCACTACAATTCAGAGGTAAATCGTGTACTTTTTATCCACTACATTTATTCAATACCTTAAGTTACTTTGCAGATTTGGATTAATAATAGAAATATAATCAAAATTTACACCTGGAGTAAATTCACAAGCTACCCTGCCGTAAACAAAGTAATTTAAATTAGCTATACCTTTATCAGCTGTGATAACATTTGAATGCATCAATAATTATAATCAGAACATAGAATATATATTATTCTGCTAGGGCAATTTGCACAATGAGTACTTTTACTTTTGGTATTGTAAGTTTACTTGAATGCTTATACTTTTGTACTTTTACTGGAGTAACATGTTAAACGCAGGACTTTTACTTGTAACAGAGTATTCCTACACTCTGGTACTTCTTCTTTTACTTAAGTACAATATCTTACTACTTGTCCCACCCTCCAATGCTAAACACATTGTTGTGTCTGCTCAGCTTCTGAAGTTGTGAAGTGGTACTAAAACCTGTGATTGACAGGACATTCGCTACCAAAGACGCTACAGACAGAGGAGGAAGGCGGAGCTGGTGAAGCTCCAGCAGACTCTGACAGCTCTCAACTCCAAAACAGCCTTCTACCAGGACCAGATGAACTATTATGATACTTACATCAAGACCTGCCTGGACAACCTCAACAGAAAGTAAGTCGTTCATTTACTTCTTGCACTTTGTCAGGAGAAGTTTTTAGAATTATTTATTTTCACTGTGTAAATAATGTCGTGTGGATGGTTTGGTGGATTTCAAAATGTATTGTGTTTATTACTAATGCATTCCTGTGTTTTGTGTGACCAGGAATGCACGCCGATCTATAAAGCTGGACAGCAAAGGAGAAAATAAGGGCAGCAAGAAGTGGAAGCCCCAGTCTCTGAAGTACACTGGAGCAAGGCTTCATGAGAAGGGAGTCATCCTGGAGATAGAAGGACTTCAGACCAACCAGTGAGTTATCTGATCAGCTTGGTGTTTAATGTAACTCTTTACCATGGCTCAGACTTTGTTACTTACAGTCACACAACTCTTAGTGAAGTTTCTCATTTTAGATTGTGGCATGTAGAGACGTTTTGATAACCGTGTCGATGAACACATCTGTCCTCCAATCAACCTTTATATCATTAACAAAAAATGTGTGTGGGTTTTATCCAAACAAGATTATGTAGTTTCTACATACTTAAGAATATGATTATGTTTTTCCAAGAAGAGGAAAGATGTCTGTTGACTAGTTAATTAACTGGTTCCTGTTACATGTTCTTTGTTCATGCTCTTTATCGTTTTTCTGAGTTGGAAAGTTAGATTGCATCATACAGTAGTTTATACATATTTTAACGAAATATACTGTATACAAGGTAGGTGGGGTAGGTAAGTTTGAGAAACCGGCTCGAGATATACTTTTTGTTATATTCCATGGAATGCTCTTAGTAATGCCTACCTGCCTGTCAGCCTTCCATCTGTGCACAAACTTATCTCGTGCCCTCATTGGTCATGTGCGCGTTCGTGTGTGTGTTGGAGGAGGGGCTCTGTAAGGAAGTGGCAGATTTTTTCCGGCTGTGTATTTTCAAATTCTAGCGCACTCGAGCTGGTTTCTCCAAAATGACCTACCCCACCCTTAAATGTGAGGCAGACAGATATCAAATATATCCAAGCTAATTTAAGCTGATTTGAGTCCTGTGAAAAAATGACTTGTATTTTTTTAGTTTTTGTTTGTGTTTTTGTTTAATATAATAACATGGTTTTTTGCTTTGTTGTCACTTTGTCATTAATCTCTGTCTATTGCCTCTCTCTCTTCTTTCAGGTTCAAAAATGTCATGTTTGACATTTCACCCACTGAGGAAGTTGGAGATTTTCAAGTGAAGGCCAAATTTATGGGAGTTGAGATGGAAAAAGTCCAGCTTCATTTCCAGGTATACATTTACCTCTTGATTCCCTGGAACAAAGCAGCTCACCAGTCAGCATTAAGCCTTGATGACAGACACTTAAATGCCATTTTCAACCCATTAGACAATTAAAGAAACAGCGCAAACTATTTCTAATGAAGAGGACAGCAGTGGACACATTTGTTTTAATGAATCTGTATGAACAAACATACTGTATAAACAAAGGTGTGCATAGAGACCGGGCTGTACTACAAATGTTACTACATCAATACAAACTTAATATAATATCTTTATCTGCTACCATATAGACAGGGTTCATTACTTAAAAGGTATGCAAACATGCCACATTAGTACCTTATCTCTATGAAGTGTGTGTGTGTGTGTGTGTGTGTGTGTGTGTGTGTGTGTGTGTGTGTGTGTGTGTGTGTGTGTGTGTGTGTGTGTGTGTGTGTGTGTGTGTGTGTGTGTGTGTGTGTGTGTGTGTGTGTGTGTGTGTGTGTGTGTGTGTGTGTGTGTGTGTGTGTGTGTGTGTGTGTGTGTGTGTGTGTGTGTGTGTGTGTGTGTGTGTGTTGTGTGTGTGTGTGTGTGTGTGTGTGTGTGTGTGTGTGTGTGTGTGTGTGTGTGTGTGTGTGTGTGTGTGTGTGTGTGTGTGGTGTGTGTGTGTGTGTGTGTGTGTGTGTGTGTGTGTGTGTGTGTGTGTGTGTGTGTGTGTGTGTGTGTGTGTGTGTGTGTTTTCTCATTGAATGTGTTTGTATTCTGTTTCCAGGACCTCCTTCAGCTGCAGTACGAAGGCGTGGCCGTCATGAAGATGTTCGACAAAGCCAAAGTCAACGTCAATTTACTCATCTTCCTCCTAAATAAAAAATTCTATGGAAAATGACAAAGTGAAGGGAGGAAAAGCAACAAAGAGGAAACAGATTGTGCCTTCTGATTGTGCTGAGCTTGTGGAACAAAATGAATTTAGCCAGATAACACGAGATGGGGCAGGACAGTGTTTTGTATTGTACCCTCCTCTTATAATTTTAAGGATCACACCAAAATCTAATGCTGTTGTCCAACTTAATGTATCAGCTCTGTATTTTTTCATGTGGTAATTGTAAATGTAATGTATTTTTAAGATTTAAATTGTAATGATATTCATGTTTTGTATGTAAAAACTGTCCCATGTATGTTGAAACAACTGTGGATTAGTTCAGAAATCCAGCTGGGGAGCAGATTTTCAGCCGGCCTGTATCATTCTATAAAATACTGTAGTTTACCACAGTGCCTTTTAATTAAAGTGTGTAAAGAAACATGTTTTAATAAATAAAACATCAAAAATATTTAAAAGCTACAACGGATGAATTTGTACTATGTGTTATCAAGAAGTGATTGCTAAGGTTTAATTATTTAAATGTGCAGAATAAATAACATGTTTTTTTATCAACTACTTTGACTAGTTTTAGTTTAATCTGCTAACCTCCCACTGGGACACATTACTTCTCTGCAGAGAGGGAGAGACGGAGTATTTACCACAATAACATGTTTGATGCTGAAGAATAACACACTGATCCTGTGGTTACAAGGACTTTTGTTGCACATTTTTACTTTTTTTTTTTTAAATCGACAGTTTTAATAAACGATTTCTATTTATAGTTTATAAAACAAGTTGTTTTGAAAGTTGTCAATCTTTGCACTGAAATGCCGGCGGATGTAACTTTAACATTGTTTTGTTACCATGGAAACGAGTCGGGGAGGAACGCTGAGAGCTCGTAAAAAGTTTGAACACAAACCAACGACAGAAGCAGGAGGAAGAGAGTCAGATCTGGAAACATTTTTAATTTAATCTACTCCGCCGTGAAAACTTTAAAAACAACAAAGAGTCATGACCTCCAGGAGCGTCCGTAAGAAGCAGCTGTTACAGCGTTCACGGTGAGTGTGTGTGTGTGTGGAGCCAGTGTTGTGTGTGTGTTGTTGGCGATGTACTCTGCCTGCGTGTTGAGGTGGGAGAAGTAGGCTACTCGGATCTGGTATTTGAGTAAAAGTAGAAGTACCAGAGTGTAGGAATACTACTCTGTTACAAGTAAAAGTCCTGCATCAAAATATTACTCAAGTAAAAATACAAAAAAGCATCAAAATATACTTAAAGGTGGGGTAGGTAATTTCGGAGAAACCAGCTCGAGTGCGCTAGAATTTGAAAATACACAACCGGAGAAAATCTGCCACTTCATTACAGAGGCCCTCCTCCAACACACACGAACGCGCACATGACCAATGAGGGCACGAGATAAGTTTGTGCACAGATGGAAGGCTGACAGGCAGGTAGGCCATCCAGTTATTTTAGCCGGGCCGGCTAAAACGATTGGTCGTGCTTTTCACAGTACTGTTTGCTGTCTACGGGTCTGATTCTGCTGACCACGCCCCCCTGCAGGAGAGGGGAGCCGCTCTGATCAGCTGCTGGGCTGTCAGAAGAGGGGGAGAAAAAGAGATCTCCGTCCTCCGTGTTTTATTATAGCCTATATAGAGTCGTTATTCATTTGTTTTAAAGCTCAATAAATATCAAAGAAGACCTTTGACCGGCACTTTTCTAATTTTGTCCGTAAGATTTAAACTTTAACGGACATCTTGACCGGCGAAAGAAACTGAAACTGAAACTCTGCCGCACGGTCCCCTCGTTCCTTGGAAGAGGCGGAGAGGTGGGTGTTTGTCATCTGCTGGTGGACTAACCGGAGATAATTACAGTGCTTGCCTCGACGGTGAGGGATTGCATTGAATTAAAGCAGCGGGAGCAAACGCTTGCCTTGGGGAGGGAGAAAAAAAAGCCACAGCGGAGAATAAACAGAAGGGTAACCATGGTAACTATGGGCGGGAAGTCTTCTTCGCTGCTTTTGTGGCAGACTACAGCGCCACTTACAGGCCTGGCATATGTACTACAGCGTCTCCAGCGCTTTCGAGCGGCAATGGCCGGCCGTGGCCCAACCCCCACATTCCCCTGATAGGTGGAGAGTTGGCCCAATAGCCGTAGCGCCACTTCTGTGACGACATAGAAGTGTTCAAATCTGGATCAGTCTGTATCAGATCCGTTGCAGCCCCTTTTTTAGAGATTTGGGTATGGAGGAAAATAGAGAGGGTTGTGTTTTCTGACACTTGGTGAGTTCCCTGGAACACCGGGGACACATATTCATGTATAAAAGACGTACAAAAGTGCATTTTGCATGATAGGTCCCCTTTAAATGTTTCCATCTTATGCTCTGTAAGTTTGTTTCGTAACGGAAGAAATGTAAATATATTTATAAAACGGACAAGTCAAATCAAGCAATCTGATTGGTCGATAGCGTTTTTGCGGACCTTTTTGATTACAGATTTGAAAACATCGTTGCTTGCTTTAAAAGTAGCGCAATTCATTATGTCAAACCTTGGAAAGTATCTAGATATCCCTGCCCTAATGCCAAAGGAACTGCACACTGAATATGTTTTTCCATTTGATGTCTATGTCTGGACCGCTGCGTAAAAAGGAGGGTTTCTGCCCCGTTACTTCTCCGCTGTTTTCTTGTCCCAGTTTGAAAAGCAGTTTGCTTTTCAGCCCAACTGTATAGAGAGGCGAAGTCCCTCCCTTTCCGGGGGGGCTCCATGGGACCTTATTTCGGAAAAAGTATGTATTGAAGTCAATGGGGAGAGAAAGATTATCTTTCGATTCCGTTTGAATTGAGCCACGAATTACACATATGATGTTTGTCAATTTAAAAGATAATTTTGCAAGTAAAAAAAATAAAAATGTGTCGTAAAACTGTGAAGTAACACTTTTTTTTTCTGTGAAACCGCTCAATGAACTACATCTCCGTCTCGCACCACACACCAAGACGGCCGTCACGTTGGCACATTTCACCTCTTTCTTTCAGAATGAGGCGAAAAGTATTAAAATAGGTGAAAATCACTACAAGTCTGGGCATGTTGAGAGCTGTACATACCAGAGGTGTGGACTCGAGTCACATGACTTGGACTCGATTCAGACTCGAGTCACCAATTTGATGACTTTGGACTCGACTTGACAAAATCACAAAACACTTGCGACTCGACTTGGACTTGAACACCAATGACTCGGGACTTGACTTGGACTTGAGCCCTCTGACTTGAGGTGACTTGATAATTTAAATCAGGGGTCTCCAACACGCCGATCGCGAGCTGCCGTTCAGAAGAGCAGACTCGCGTCGGGAAGAGCAGAATCTCCAGCCGCTGCAACTCTTGCTGAGAATCCATGCAGGCAGGGGCGGGTCTTTATTTAGCTGGGCCACCATGCGGCCAATCATATGTGAGGACACACTAGGATCATACCATTATGTGAAAGAAGGGTGGGGGGCAGACGCTCCAAAGACAGCAGGTGTAGTGGTACAGGCCAGCTACACAGAGCGACGGGGAGACGGATTTAAATGCAAGCGCGTCGGAAAAAGTCAAGAAATTAGCGAAAACCGAAAAAAGAAGTAGCATCTGGCTGCATTTCAATGATATTGGAGAAAGCAAAGCTGAGTGCAGGATTTGTAAAATGAAAATAACCTTCAGAGCAGGGTTTTTTTTTGGTAACCACTCAGGATTTATTGCCAGAGGTGGGAGAAGTTCAGATCTTGTACTTGAGTAAAAGTACCAGAGTGTAGGAATACTCGGTTACAATAAAAGATCCTGCATTCAAAATGTTACAAGTAAAAGTACAAAAGTATTAGCATCAAAATACAGTTAAAGTACCACCTGCAGAGGGATCTAGATTCAGGTGTTCTTTTCCCATAAAGACCGCCTCGCTGCACATTATCCCTTGCATAAAGATAGGTTGTGGGTCCCTTATAACATGTTGTACACGGTGGAAATAAACATTCTGGTTACCTCAACATCAGGGATCTTGTACATTAAACTCCTTCTGAATCAAACCGTCACGGTAGCATTACATTACTGATCCATCTTACAATAGAAGAAAACACGTTACTTTACCAGCAGAGAGAAAATAGATTATTACAGTATTAATGTGACTAATAAAGAGCAGTTTAATTATTAAGTATTATTCTGTTGATGGGTGTCATTACATTTGGTGAAAAGCACATAATGACTTGTTTAAGACTCGTTTTGTCAAAGTTTAGGACTTGGACTTGACTTGAACTTGCCCATCCTGACTTGAGACTTGACTTGGACTTGAGCACAAAGACTTGAGACTTGACTCGGACTTGAGCGCAAAGACTTGAGACTTGACTCGGACTTGCAAAACAATGACTTGGTCCCACCTCTGGTACATACACACAAGGGGAGTTAGTCGGTTCCATAAGAGCCAGCATGCAGGACCGGGATTCTGGGATTTGGAGTCTTTCTAGTTGCGTATTTTTCATAGTCTTATATTTCAACAGTTTTACTACAAACTGTGACTTTTTTGACATGGAAATTATTTGTTAAGATTGACAAACATCATATGTGTAATTCATGGCACAATTCAAACGGAATCGAAAGATAATCTCTCTCTCCCCATTGACTTCAATACATATGTTTTCCGAAATAAGGTCCCATGGGTCGGAAGTAGATGGGCGGGACTTCGCCTCTCAGTTTTTCTCAGACGCGGAGGGATACTGACTTGTTATGAAAAGTAACTACAATTCTACCCGTGGTATACGCTCAGTATATCACGGCTAAGAACCAATCAGATTGCTTGATTTGACTTGTCCGTTTTATAAAGGCTATTTATGTTTTGATTATAATTATTGATGCATTAATGTGTTACCAAAGCTGGTAAAGGTGCAGCTAGTTTTAATGACATTGTATACTGCAGGGTAGCTTGTGAATTTACTCCAGGTGTGACTAAAGTGTTGATTATATTTCACATTATTGATCCAAATCTGCAAAGTAACTAAAGGTATTAAATAGATGTAGTGGAGTAAAAGTACACAATTTAAGCTACTTCTGAATTGTAGTGGGGTAGAAGTACAAAGTAGCAACACATTTATATACTCAAGTAAAGTACAAGTAACCATACTGTATGTATACAGGCGTGTGGAGGGGAGCGCTGAGCGGGCAGCAGCCCACAGGAGCTCTTCCATCTTCGATATGCTAAAAAAACGCAGTGAAGTCCAAGACCTGGACAACGAGAACCAGGAGAAGCAAGAAGTAGGTTAACAGGAACTCACGATACTTACAATAACTTATACACACACCTTCTTAAATATCCAAAACCTTTTCATGACGTGGCATTTTATTTTTATTAAAAAACATGTGTTGATCATTGCCTATAATCTGCACGATTAGTTGGATCATTATTGAGATTAGGATTATTCTTTTTTTATAAATGACAAAACATTTTTATTGCACTTTGAAACTTCAGTGTTCCTTTTTTTAAATCCAAACCACTATATCGCATTTTCTGTTGTGTTTCTACTGTATCCACAAAAATATATCCATATTTCTAACCACATACAATATATGATCTTTCAATAATATTACCAAAAAAACTAAACATTTTGTAAATATTTAAGACCCTGAGCTCTGGGAAGTATCCACCAGTATTTGTAATTGTGATTCGTGCTAGTCAGTTTTCTCCAGGTATCTGCTTAACCCAGAGTGACATCCATCTAAATCCATATATTTGTAATTCCTTCATTAAAGGTGGGGTACTGTAGGTAATTTTGGAGAAACCAGCTCGAGTGCGCTTGAATTTGAAAATACACAGTCGGAAAAAATCTGCCACTTCCTTACAGAGCCCCTCCTCCAACACACACGAACGCGCACATGACCAATGAGGGCACGAGATAAGTTTGTGCACAGATGGAAGGCTGACAGGCAGGTAGGCCATCCAGTTATTTTAGCCGGGCCGGCTCAGATGATTGGTCGTGCTTTTTACAGTAGGCCTACTACGGCTTCCACAGATGACATTTTTTTATGGATTTTTTGTCAAAGCACTTAAGATATTCATTGCTATCGGGATGTTAAGAGCATTCCATGGAATATAACACAAAGTGTATCTCGAGCCGGTTTCTCAAACTTACCTACCCCACCTTTAATAGCTCATCGTGTCAAATGCTATTATTAACAAATCGAACAGTTACCAAGTGTTGATGTTTCCCACGCAGTGTAACTTTCTGATTTAATGCTCAATGTCCTGACTTACCATCATAAATGTTCCCAAGTCATGTTTGCCTACTATGTGTGTCTCATTATAGGAACTGGAGAATTTGCAACAGCGTGAAGCTGAGTTGCAGGAGAAGATTAAGAAAGCTAACAAGATGAACCTCAGCTTTGAGAAGATTCTCAGGGTACAGTGAAGGACCATTTCACACACAATTCCTGTATGAAACTGTACCTAACGTTACTTATTTGATTTTAGTGTCATAGCTGGAACTGAAAACACTAAACTAAATCTCTCCATCTCCCTCCCTGCAGGACCAGTATACTGAATGTTCAGAGAGAGCAACGAGGGAGAGGAAAGAGGTTCTTCATCTGGATGCAGAGCATGAGAGGCTGGTGGTGGAGTTAGCTGAAGAGCTGCAGAGCAAACAGGAGCGAGAGCGCCAGCTAGTGAAACTCACTCCGTACGCTGTGAACTTCGAGCGGGCGGCCAAGTTGACCAAGGTACTGCAAGGGATTTTTTTAGAAGGTAGAGAATCTAATTTAAACATGTTTATTGTACAGGAATAGTCTGTGTGTGAAATCATAACAATTACTTTTATAATTGTTTTGATCTTTCTAAATCTTGTCTCTTGATGATGTCCTCAACAGTATTCACACACATTTAATATATGGCATTGTTGTGTGGAAAAGCCTTTCTGTCTCTTTCTTCCTCCAGGTTTATGCTATATTTAAAAAAAAAATCATGGTATGATGTTTGCAGGTGTGGTCCATAAAGTGTATTGATTAGATAATGAATTTGAAATAATGGAGTTACATTGTGTGTGGTTTCTATGTGTGTCTGTTACAGTTTAAGGATGCAAAGAGCCTCGCAGATCATACGGAGAACCTTCTCCGCATTCGAGAGAGTCACCTTCAGCAGGACCTGAAGAAGCGTGAGAAGTATGACGAGCTGAGGAGAACCCTGCAGTCAAACCAAGAACAGCATCGCCTCATGCGTCTGCAGAAGAACTACGAGCTGTCCCAGATGGAGGTGGAGCATGAGAAAGAGCGCTCTGAAGTTCTGGAATGGGTACGAGAGCTGACCCCGGGTCAAAGTCCGGCATCAAAGCTAACACCAAATCAAATGATGATCTTCTGTGTGAAATGAAGTTGTCCCTGTCCCCACACAGGAGAGGAAGTGGAACCACATTCAGGAAACCGCATCAAAGAAAACACTTCTCCTGGGACAAATCAAGATGGCGACACTCAACCTCTACGAAATGACGTGTCAAGACGAAAAGGCAGATGAAGTGGTTGATATAAACGACACAGAGAAACAGCTGGACCAGGTGTGTACCCCAACAGAGCAGAGATGGAGGTAAAAAGCAGACAAAATATACACTTGTAATTTTTTTACTGTCTCCTCAGGTTAAGACGTTCATGCAAGACAGCGACGACATGGTAACAATATCAGACTTCTTCACAGAGACAAGATGGAAAGAAAAGAGACAAAAAGAGCTTTCCAAGTCACAGTAAAAAAAAGGCTTCAAAGTAACCTTTACCATGAGTCTCCTCACAGCTTTAGAACTGCATTTGCTGAGATGGAACTAAATAATTAAAGTGTGTTTATCTAATGTTAAACTCTGTGAGTTTCATTAACTGTTAACTTGTAGACACTGAACTTCAATACACTTGAACACTGAATGCAATCAAATATTGTCCATTTATCTCATCATTGTTATTAAAATGGCTTGATCATAAATTCTGAAATGGTTCTGATAGTGGTAGCTAAACATTTGAGGGTGACTTTTTCATAAAGTCTATCCAGTTGCAATTTCAGATAACTTATACAGTTAGTTTATTCAATCCTAAGCTTCTCCTCTCAGCACAATATCATGTAGACTTTGAATCATCAGGATAAAGGTCCGGTGCTGCCACCTCGTGTCTCTTAAAGAAAACAGCAATCTGTTGTAACTTGTTTTATTGATCAGATCTCAGAACAGCTTCTGATGGGTCTTTGTCTTTCACGGCACTTTTGACCCCTCTACAGACATACGGTCACTTAATGGTAGGAAAACAGTGAACAATAACAAAAGATTAACATTTATATATGGACATTCAATTTTATATATTGGCCTACAGTATTATCCACAATAGTGAAATGTAACTATTTACTTAAGTACCATACTTATATTGAATGTCGAGGTACAGGTATTTTATTATTTTCAATTATATATACATTGTTCTTCTGCTCCGCTACATCTCAGAGGCACATATTGTGCTTTTAACTCCATTATATTTTGGGATAGCTGTCGGCTAGTTAACTTTAAATATGATGTTGATATATGTATGATTATGTATAAAGATGAGACGTGGTGATTTTCAGAAGCCAATCAGCATTATGGTAAAAATAAAAAGGTTGTCTGCAACATTAAAGCGATAGACCTTGATATACCTATATATCAATAGGAATAAGCCAATAATATAATATAAAATGTACCATTCTGCTCAATGAGTAGGCCTACCTTTCCCTTTTTGAACCTAAAACATTTTTGGATCCTAACCCTTTTTTTGATTCAAGTGAATCGTAGGAATTAGACAGTGAGCGGATAATAATGAAGTTTTATTCTGAAATGAATGACATGTCATGTCCTAAAGGCATTGTTGTAAAAACAGGCTGTTTTGACACCACAGTTTTCAAAACGCATTTCAGTACATCATCTTTTTTTATAGGTTTAAAAGTAGATATGTAAAATCTAAAATCACACGACTTACCAGTTTTCATAGCATATTATGATGATGATCAAAACAAAACTAGTACATTTTACATATATTTTTGCTTAAAACTAATGTTGCTGCTGCTGCTCACTCTGTGCCCTCTTTGTTGTCGGGGCACAGCTCTGAAACACAGGAAGACAGAAGATAAACTTTAGGATAACACAGAAATCTTGGAGAATATCTGCAGTATTTCCATTTTTCTGATCGTGTGCATTGTACCTTATCTACTTAAAATGATCTGTATAAAAACACAATATTTAAATGTTACACCGTGTGGCAACTTGAGTACGTTCTTGTGTCCGCTTAACACACAGATTCAGCTTTGTTTTTATTTATTTATAACAGTCATTTTACTGAAGACTCACTGACCTGTTTTGCCGTCGTAGCTGTGGAAGTTCTCTGGGAAGCTCAGACACCCAACTTGAAAATGTCAACATCTTCAGGATCAATTTTTCCATTCCTTGCTGGAAAAAGGGTTGAAACTCAGAGATGAATTGTAAAATCTGATGAGGAACATACTGAACTGCAGGATGTATCTACCGGTGACGTCTCCATTTTGAAAGGTGTCCGTCCACAGCAGGCAGTCGGAGCAGCTCTGAAGGATATGACCTTTGTGGTCTGACAGATTTTCTTTAAAGACAGCAGAGCGACTGATTATATTTTTCACATGAAGATCAATTTCCAATGCTCCTACTGTAATCTTGTTAATAGCATGCTAGAGAAATAAGCTGCTTTACCTTATGTCAGGAGTTACTTACTGCGAAATGTGGTGGCGATGCCTGAGACTGTTGCATTCACCTCCCCTGAGATACACCGATTACTGGGAAACAAGAAGATGCTGGGCCAGAGTTTTGTTTTTTCAAAAGCTTCACATTTAAATAGTAAAACAATTGGTTCATTGTTTTATACCACATTTCATTCTGCAATGTTAAACTGATTTTTACTCTTATATTTTATAAATACTGCTGCTACTAACAGCGATGTGTTCTTCTGTAAATTGAAATTATTTGTATTATTCTTGTTTTAAATACTATGTGCATGCCTTTTATCTAATATTGTCCTCTCTATCTTGCTGTAACAATGTACATTTTCCCTGTGTGGAATGATTAAAGGAATGTATATCGTTTTTATCCACTACATTTATTCAATACCTTAAGTTACTTTGCAGATTTGGATTAATGATAGAAATATAATCAAAACTTACACCTGGAGTAAATTCACAAGCTACCCTGCCGTATACAAAGTAATTTAAATTAGCTATACCTTTATCAGCTGTGATAACATTTGAATGCATCAATAATTATAATCAGAACATAGAATATATATTATTCTGCTAGGGCAATTTGCACAATGAGTACTTTTACTTTTGGTATTGTAAGTTTACTTGAATGCTTATACTTTTGTACTTTTACTGGAGTAACATGTTAAACGCAGGACTTTTACTTGTAACAGAGTATTCCTACACTCTGGTACTTCTTCTTTTACTTAAGTACAATATCTTACTACTTGTCCCACCCTCCAATGCTAAACACATTGTTGTGTCTGCTCAGCTTCTGAAGTTGTGAAGTGGTACTAAAACCTGTGATTGACAGGACATTCGCTACCAAAGACGCTACAGACAGAGGAGGAAGGCGGAGCTGGTGAAGCTCCAGCAGACTCTGACAGCTCTCAACTCCAAAACAGCCTTCTACCAGGACCAGATGAACTATTATGATACTTACATCAAGACCTGCCTGGACAACCTCAACAGAAAGTAAGTCGTTCATTTACTTCTTGCACTTTGTCAGGAGAAGTTTTTAGAATTATTTATTTTCACTGTGTAAATAATGTCGTGTGGATGGTTTGGTGGATTTCAAAATGTATTGTGTTTATTACTAATGCATTCCTGTGTTTTGTGTGACCAGGAATGCACGCAGATCTATAAAGCTGGACAGCAAAGGAGAAAATAAGGGCAGCAAGAAGTGGAAGCCCCAGTCTCTGAAGTACACTGGAGCAAGGCTTCATGAGAAGGGAGTCATCCTGGAGATAGAAGGACTTCAGACCAACCAGTGAGTTATCTGATCAGCTTGGTGTTTAATGTAACTCTTTACCATGGCTCAGACTTTGTTACTTACAGTCACACAACTCTTAGTGAAGTTTCTCATTTTAGATTGTGGCATGTAGAGACGTTTTGATTACCGTGTCGATGAACACATCTATCCTCCAATCAACCTTTATATCATTAACAAAAAATGTGTGTGGGTTTTATCCAAACAAGATTATGTAGTTTCTACATACTTAAGAATATGATTATGTTTTTCCAAGAAGAGGAAAGATGTCTGTTGACTAGTTAATTAACTGGTTCCTGTTACATGTTCTTTGTTCATGCTCTTTATCGTTTTTCTGAGTTGGAAAGTTAGATTGCATCATAGTTTATACATATTTTAACGAAATATACTGTATACAAGGTAGGACAAGGTAGGTGGGGTAGGTAAGTTTGAGAAACCGGCTCGAGATATACTTTTTGTTATATTCCATGGAATGCTCTTAACATCCCGATAGCAATGAATATCTTAAGTGCTTTGACAAAAAATCCATAAAAAGATTTCATCTGTGGAAGCCGTAGTACTGTAAAAAGCACGACCAATCATTTTAGCCGGCCCGGCTAAAATAACTGGATGGCCTACCTGCCTGTCAGCCTTCCATCTGTGCACAAACTTATCTCGTGCCCTCATTGGTCATGTGCGCGTTCGTGTGTGTGTTGGAGGAGGGGCTCTGTAAGGAAGTGGCAGATTTTTTCCGGCTGTGTATTTTCAAATTCTAGCACACTCGAGCTGGTTTCTCCAAAATGACCTACCCCACCTTTAAATGTAAGGCAGACAGATATCAAATATATCCAAGCTAATTTAAGCTGATTTGAGTCCTGTGAAAAAATGACTTGTATTTTTTTAGTTTTTGTTTGTGTTTTTGTTTAATATAATAACATGGTTTTTTGCTTTGTTGTCACTTTGTCATTAATCTCTGTCTATTGCCTCTCTCTTCTTTCAGGTTCAAAAATGTCATGTTTGACATTTCACCCACTGAGGAAGTTGGAGATTTTCAAGTGAAGGCCAAATTTATGGGAGTTGAGATGGAAAAAGTCCAGCTTCATTTCCTGGTATACATTTACCTCTTGATTCCCTGGAACAAAGCAGCTCACCAGTCAGCATTAAGCCTTGATGACAGACACTTAAATGCCATTTTCAACCCATTAGACAATTAAAGAAACAGCGCAAACTATTTCTAATGAAGAGGACAGCAGTGGACACATTTGTTTTAATGAATCTGTATGAACAAACATACTGTATAAACAAAGGTGTGCATAGAGACCGGGCTGTACTACAAATGTTACTACATCAATACAAACTTAATATAATATCTTTATCTGCTACCATATAGACAGGGTTCATTACTTAAAAGGTATGCAAACATGCCACATTAGTACCTTATCTCTATGAATGACGTGTGTGTGTGTGTGTGTGTGTGTGTGTGTGTGTGTGTGTGTGTGTGTGTGTGTGTGTGTGTGTGTGTGTGTGTGTGTGTGTGTGTGTGTGTGTGTGTGTGTGTGTGTGTGTGTGTGTGTGTGTGTGTGTGTGTGTGTGTGTGTGTGTGTGTGTGTGTGTGTGTGTGTGTGTGTGTGTGTGTGTGTGTGTTTTCTCATTGAATGTGTTTGTATTCTGTTTCCAGGACCTCCTTCAGCTGCAGTACAAAGGCGTGGCCGTCATGAAGATGTTCGACAAAGCCAAAGTCAACGTCAATTTACTCATCTTCCTCCTAAATAAAAAATTCTATGGAAAATGACAAAGTGAAGGGAGGAAAAGCAACAAAGAGGAAACAGATTGTGCCTTCTGATTGTGCTGAGCTTGTGGAACAAAATTAATTCAGCCAGATAACACGAGATGGGGCAGGACAGTGTTTTGTATTGTACCCTCCTCTTATAATTTTAAGGATCACACCAAAATCTAATGCTGTTGTCCAACTTAATGTATCAGCTCTGTATTTTTTCATGTGGTAATTGTAAATGTAATGTATTTTTAAGATTTAAATTGTAATGATATTCATGTTTTGTATGTAAAAACTGTCCCATGTATGTTGAAACAACTGTGGATTAGTTCAGAAATCCAGCTGGGGAGCAGATTTTCAGCCGGCCTGTATCATTCTATAAAATACTGTAGTTTACCACAGTGCCTTTTAATTAAAGTGTGTAAAGAAACATGTTTTAATAAATAAAACATCAAAAATATTTAAAAGCTACAACGGATGAAGTTGTACTATGTGTTATCAAGAAGTGATTGCTAATGTTTAAATTATTTAAATGTGCAGAATAAATAACATGTTTTTTTATCAACTACTTTGACTAGTTTTAGTTTAATCTGCTAACCTCCCACTGGGACACATTACTTCTCTGCAGAGAGGGAGAGACGGAGTATTTACCACAATAACATGTTTGATGCTGAAGAATAACACACTGATCCTGTCGCTCCAAGGACTTTTGTTGCACATTTTTACTTTTTTTTTTTTAAATCGACAGTTTTAATAAACGATTTCTATTTATAGTTTATAAAACAAGTTGTTTTGAAAGTTGTCAATCTTTGCACTGAAATGCCGGCGGATGTAACTTTAACATTGTTTTGTTACCATGGAAACGAGTCGGGGAGGAACGCTGAGAGCTCGTAAAAAGTTTGAACACAAACCAACGACAGAAGCAGGAGAAAGAGAGTCAGATCTGGAAACATTTTTAATTTAATCTACTCCGCCGTGAAAACTTTAAAAACAACAAAGAGTCATGACCTCCAAGAGCGTCCGTAAGAAGCAGCTGTTACAGCGTTCACGGTGAGTGTGTGTGTGTGTGTGGAGCCAGTGTTGTGTGTGTGTTGTTGGCGATGTGCTCTGCCTGCGTGTTGAGGTGGGAGAAGTAGGCTACTCAGATCTGGTATTTGAGTAAAAGTAGAAGTACCAGAGTGTAGGAATACTACTCTGTTACAAGTAAAAGTCCTGCATCAAAATGTTACTCAAGTAAAAATACAAAAAAGCATCAAAATATACTTAAAGGTGGGCATGTGGCGTTTTTATATGTACAAAAGTGGTGGGGCACAAAAAACGTAGATGTCTATATATAAGCTTCTGCAGTGACGTGCAGTGAGGTTCATGGCTGGTGAGGCACTGGCACTGACTCTTCAGGTTTACAAATATTATATTTTGACCTAAACCAAAATATAATATTATTTTCAAAAGCTTTTTTTGTCTGATGCTTCGATTAATTTTAAACAGACAGTTCAACAAAAGGATACCCAAAAAATGTAATTTTATCATTTAAATATTGAATTGTTCTCTCTTAGTAAGATCCCATTTCAATCAAATTGCGGTCTTACCTTGACTTGAAGATGAAGTCCATTTGCCTATCCTTCTGGACAAAAATGTCTATAACTTTTTTGTAAAAGTCCTCCTTATGTTCTTGTAGTTTCAAAAGTCTATCATAAATCTAATCCATAGATTTATGATAAAAAAATTATAAAAGTAGGGTAGACATGTGGATGTTATCCGGCTGATCAAAACGTGCATTTATCTAACAGGTACGTTTCCCACAGATCTTATTTCCAGCTATTTTCTAAAATCCTCTGGAGAAATCTCATTGCTTTTTTGTCGAGGGAAGCCATGCGCAGCTTACTTCCTGGTTTTAGGACGCGTCACTGCAGCTCTCTCGTCTCCTCTTCACACACCACACTTTTCGCGGCACACGTACTTACAGCCAATCAGCTCTGAATGATTTGAGATGACGTATGGTGGGGATGGTAGCTCCATGCCCCTCTGGTCATTATTTTTTTGCCACACACATTTCATTACAAAATACTCTGAGCATGCGCAGTGTAGTTTTTACAGTCACCGTTGACTTCACAGCGAGAGGGAGGGGCATAATCAGGTTTTGTCCCACATGGCTCTAAACAGCTCAATAGGCACACACTGTGACTGTAGACACACTAATTAGAAGAACACAGACTAAAACAGCAATGTACAGACGAATCAGATGATTAAACATGATCTTAAAATATATTTTATATATTTTTTTATTTATTTTTTTGCATTTTTGTAATCATTATTTGTAATACTTTCTGCTGACACTAGGTGGGGCTGTGCCCCACCTGCCCCTAATGACCAGTCGCCACTGAAGGTGGGGTAGGTAATTTCGGAGAAACCAGCTCGAGTGCGCTAGAATTTGAAATTGCACAACCAGAGAAAATCTGCCACTTCATTACAGAGCCCCTCCTCCAACACACACGAACGCGCACATGACCAATGAGGGCACGAGATAAGTTTGTGCACAGATGGAAGGCTGACAGGCAGGTAGGCCATCCAGTTATTTTAGCCGGGCCGGCTAAAACGATTGGTCGTGCTTTTTACAGTACTGTTTGCTGTCTACGGGTCTGATTCTGCTGACCACGACCCCCTGCAGGAGAGGTGAGCCGTGCTCTGATCAGCTGCTGGGCTGTCAGAAGAGGGGGAGAAAAAGAGATCTCTGTCCTCCGTGTTTTATTATATAGAGTCGTTATTCATTTGTTTTAAAGCTCAATAAATATCAAAGAAGACCTTTGACCGGCACTTTTCTAATTTTGTCCGGAAGATTTAAACTTTAACGGACATCTTGACTGGCGAAAGAAACTGAAACTGAAACTCTGCCGCACGGTCCCCTCGTTCCTTGGAAGAGGCGGAGAGGTGGGTGTTTGTCATCTGCTGGTGGACTAACCGGAGAGAATTACAGTGCTTGCCTCGACGGGGAGGGATTGCATTGAATTAAAGCAGCGGGAGCAAACGCTTGCCTTGGGGAGGGAGAAAAAACAAGCCACAGTGGAGAATAAACAGAAGGGTAACCATGGTAACTATGGGCGGGAAGTCTTCTTTGCTGCTTTTGTGGCAGACTACAGCGCCACTTACAGGCCTGGCATATGTACTACAGCGTCTCCAGCGCTTTCGAGCGGCAATGGCCGGCCGTGGCCCAACCCCCACATTCCCCTGATAGGTGGAGAGTTGGCCCAATAGCCGTAGCGCCACTTCTGTGACGACATAGAAGTGTTCAAATCTGGATCAGTCTGTATCAGATCCGTTGCAGCCCCTTTTTTAGAGATTTGGGTATGGAGGAAAATAGAGAGGGTTGTGTTTTCTGACACTTGGTGAGTTCCCTGGAACACCGGGGACACATATTCATGTATAAAAGACGTACAAAAGTGCATTTTGCATGATAGGTCCCCTTTAAATGTTTCCATCTTATGCTCTGTAAGTTTGTTTCGTAACGGAAGAAATGTAAATATATTTATAAAACGGACAAGTCAAATCAAGCAATCTGATTGGTCGATAGCGTTTTTGCGGACCTTTTTGATTACAGATTTGAAAAACATCGTTGCTTGCTTTAAAAGTAGCGCAATTCATTATGTCAAACCTTGGAAAGTATCTAGATATCCCTGCCCTAATGCCAAAGGAACTGCACACTGAATATGTTTTTCCATTTGATGTCTATGTCTGGACCGCTGCGTAAAAAGGAGGGTTTCTGCCCCGTTACTTCTCCGCTGTTTTCTTGTCCCAGTTTGAAAAGCAGTTTGCTTTTCAGCCCAACTGTATAGAGAGGCGAAGTCCCTCCCTTTCCGGGGGGGCTCCATGGGACCTTATTTCGGAAAATGTATGTATTGAAGTCAATGGGGAGAGAAAGATTATCTTTCGATTCCGTTTGAATTGAGCCACGAATTACACATATGATGTTTGTCAATTTAAAAGATAATTTTGCAAGTAAAAAAAAATTAAAATGTGTCGTAAAACTGTGAAGTAACACTTTTTTTTCTGTGAAACCGCTCAATGAACTACATCTCCCGTCTCGCACCACACACCAAGACGGCCGTCACGTTGGCACATTTCACCTCTTTCTTTCAGAATGAGGCGAAAAGTATTAAAAGAGGTGAAAATCACTACAAGTCTGGGCATGTTGAGAGCTGTACATACACACAAGGGGAGTTAGTCGGTTCCGTAAGAGCCAGCATGCGGGACCGGGATTCTGGGATTTGTAGTCTTTCTAGTTGCGTATTTTTCATAGTCTTATATTTCAACAGTTTTACTACAAACTGTGACTTTTTTGACATGGAAATTATTTGTTAAGATTGACAAACATCATATGTGTAATTCGTGGCACAATTCAAACGGAATCGAAAGATAATCTCTCTCTCCCCATTGACTTCAATACATATTTTTCCGAAATAAGGTCCCATGGGTCGGAAGTAGATGGGCGGGACTTCGCCTCTCAGTTTTTCTCAGACGCGGAGGGATACTGACTTGTTGTGAAAAGTAACTACAATTCTACCCGTGGTATACGCTCAGTATATCACGGCTAAGAACCAATCAGATTGCTTGATTTGACTTGTCCGTTTTATAAAGGCTATTATATGTTTTGATTATAATTATTGATGCATTAATGTGTTACCAAAGCTGGTAAAGGTGCAGCTAGTTTTAATGACATTGTATACTGCAGGGTAGCTTGTGAATTTACTCTAGGTGTGACTAAAGTGTTGATTATATTTCACATTATTGATCCAAATCTGCAAAGTAACTAAAGGTATTAAATAGATGTAGTGGAGTAAAAGTACACAATTTAAGCTACTTCTGAATTGTAGTGGGGTAGAAGTACAAAGTAGCAACACATTTATATACTCAAGTAAAGTACAAGTAACCATACTGTATGTATACAGGCGTGTGGAGGGGAGCGCTGAGCGGGCAGCAGCCCACAGGAGCTCTTCCATCTTCGATATGCTAAAAAAACGCAGTGAAGTCCAAGACCTGGACAACGAGAACCAGGAGAAGCAAGAAGTAGGTTAACAGGAACTCACGATACTTACAATAACTTATACACACACCTTCTTAAATATCCAAAACCTTTTCATGACGTGGCATTTTATTTTTATTAAAAAACAACAACATGTGTTGATCATTGCCTATAATCTGCACGATTAGTTGGATCATTATTGAGATTAGGATTATTCTTTTTTTATAAATGACAAAACATTTTTATTGCACTTTGAAACTTCAGTGTTCCTTTTTTAAAATCCAAACCACTATATCGCATTTTCTGTTGTGTTTCTACTGTATCCACAAAAATATATCCATATTTCTAACCACATACAATATATGATCTTTCAATAATATTACCAAAAAAATTAACATTTTTGTAAATATTTAAGACCCTGAGCTCTGGGAAGTATCCACCAGTATTTGTAATTGTGATTCGTGCTAGTCAGTTTTCTCCAGGTATCTGCTTAACCCAGAGTGACATCCATCTAAATCCATGTATTTGTAATTCCTTCATTAAAGGTGGGGTACTGTAGGTAATTTTGGAGAAACCAGCTCGAGTGCGCTAGAATTTGAAAATACACAGTCGGAAAAAATCTGCCACTTCCTTACAGAGCCCCTCCTCCAACACACACGAACGTGCACATGACCAATGAGGGCACGAGATAAGTTTGTGCACAGATGGAAGGCTGACAGGCAGGTAGGCCATCCAGTTATTTTAGCCGGGGCCGGCTCAGATGATTGGTCGTGCTTTTTACAGTAGGCCTACTACGGCTTCCACAGATGACATTTTTTTATGGATTTTTTGTCAAAGCACTTAAGATATTCATTGCTATCGGGATGTTAAGAGCATTCCATGAAATATAACAAAAAGTGTATCTCGAGCCGGTTTCTCAAACTTACCTACCCCACCTTTAATAGCTCATCGTGTCAAATGCTATTATTAACAAATCGAACAGTTACCAAGTGTTGATGTTTCCCACGCAGTGTAACTTTCTGATTTAATGCTCACTGTCCTGACTTACCATCATAAATGTTCCCAAGTCATGTTTGCCTACTGTCTCATTAGGAACTGGAGAATTTGCAACAGCGTGAAGCTGAGTTGCAGGAGAAGATTAAGAAAGCTAACAAGATGAACCTCAGCTTTGAGAAGATTCTCAGGGTACAGTGAAGGACCATTTCACACACAATTCCTGTATGAAACTGTACCTAACGTTATTTGATTTTAGTGTCATAGCTGGAACTGAAAACACTAAACTAAATCTCTCCATCTCCCTCCCTGCAGGACCAGTATACTGAATGTTCAGAGAGAGCAACGAGGGAGAGGAAAGAGGTTCTTCATCTGGATGCAGAGCATGAGAGGCTGGTGGTGGAGTTAGCTGAAGAGCTGCAGAGCAAAGCAGGAGCGAGAGCGCCAGCTAGTGAAACTCACTCCGTACGCTGTGAAGCTTCGAGCGGGCGGCCAAGTTGACCAAGGTACTGCAAGGGATTTTTTTAGAAGGTAGAGAATCTAATTTAAACATGTTTATTGTACAGGAATAGTCTGTGTGTGAAATCATAACAATTACTTTTATAATTGTTTTGATCTTTCTAAATCTTGTCTCTTGATGATGTCCTCAACAGTATTCACACACATTTAATATATGGCATTGTTGTGAGGAATAACATTTCTGTCTCTTTCTTCCTCCAGGTTTATGCTATATTTAAAAAAAAAATCATGGTATGATGTTTGCAGGTGTGGTCCATAAAGTGTATTGATTAGATAATTAATTTGAAATAATGGAGTTACATTGTGTGTGGTTTCTATGTGTGTCTGTTACAGTTTAAGGATGCAAAGAGCCTCGCAGATCATACGGAGAACCTTCTCCGCATTCGAGAGAGTCACCTCAGCAGGACCTGAAGAAGCGTGAGAAGTATGACGAGCTGAGGAGAACCCTGCAGTCAAAGCAAGAACAGCATCGCCTCATGCGTCTGCAGAAGAACTACGAGCTGTCCCAGATGGAGGTGGAGCATGAGAAAGAGCGCTCTGAAGTTCTGGAATGGGTACGAGAGCTGACCCCGGGTCAAAGTCCGGCATCAAAGCTAACACCAAATCAAATGATGATCTTCTGTGTGAAATGAAGTTGTCCCTGTCCCCACACAGGAGAGGAAGTGGAACCACATTCAGGAAACCGCATCAAAGAAATCACTTCTCCTGGGACAAAGCAAGATGGCGACACTCAACCTCTACGAAATGACGTGTCAAGACGAAAAAGGCAGATGAAGTGGTTGATATAAACGACACAGAGAAACAGCTGGACCAGGTGTGTACCCCAACAGAGCAGAGATGGAGGTAAAAAGCAGACAGAAAAATATACACTTGTAATGTTTTTACTGTCTCCTCAGGTTAAGACGTTCATGCAAGACAGCGACGACATGGTAACAATATCAGACTTCTTCACAGAGACAAGATGGAAAGAAAAGAGACAAAAAGAGCTTTCCAAGTCACAGTAAAAAAAGGCTTCAAAGTAACCTTTACCATGAGTCTCCTCACAGCTTTAGAACTGAATTTGCTGAGATGGAACTAAATAATTAAAGTGTGTTTATCTAATGTTAAACTCTGTGAGTTTCATTAACTGTTAACTTGTAGACACTGAACTTCAATACACTTGAACACTGAATGCAATCAAATATTGTCCATTTATCTCATCATTGTTATTAAAATGGCTTGATCATAAATTCTGAAATGGTTCTGATAGTGGTAGCTAAACATTTGAGGGTGACTTTTCATAAAGTCTATCCAGTTGCAATTCAGATAACTTATACAGTTAGTTTATTCAATCCTAAGCTTCTCCTCTCAGCACAATATCATGTAGACTTTGAATCATCAGGATAAAGGTCCGGTGCTGCCACCTCGTGTCTCTTAAAGAAAACAGCAATCTGTTGTAACTTGTTTTATTGATCAGATCTCAGAACAGCTTCTGATGGGTCTTTGTCTTTCACGGCACTTTTGACCCCTCTACAGACATACTGTCACTTAATGGTAGGAAAACAGTGAACAATAACAAAAGATTAACATTTATATATGGACATTCAATTTTATATATTGGCCTACAGTATTATCCACAATAGTGAAATGTAACTATTTACTTAAGTACCATACTTATATTGAATGTCGAGGTACAGGTATTTTATTATTTTCAATTATATATACATTGTTCTTCTGCTCCGCTACATCTCAGAGGCACATATTGTGCTTTTAACTCCATTATATTTTGGGATAGCTGTCGGCTAGTTAACTTTAAATATGATGTTGATATATGTATGATTATGTATAAAGATGAGACGTGGTGATTTTCAGAAGCCAATCAGCATTATGGTAAAAATAAAAAGGTTGTCTGCAACATTAAAGCGATAGACCTTGATATACCTATATATCAATAGGAATAAGCCAATAATATAATATAAAATGTACCATTCTGCTCAATGAGTAGGCCTACCTTTCCCTTTTTGAACCTAAAACATTTTTGGATCCTAACCCTTTTTTTGATTCAAGTGAATCGTAGGAATTAGACAGTGAGCGGATAATAATGAAGTTTTATTCTGAAATGAATGACATGTCATGTCCTAAAGGCATTGTTGTAAAAACAGGCTGTTTTGACACCACAGTTTTCAAAACGCATTTCAGTACATCATCTTTTTTTTATAGGTTTAAAAGTAGATATGTAAAATCTAAAATCACACGACTTACCAGTTTTTCATAGCATATTATGATGATGATCAAAACAAAACTAGTACATTTTACATATATTTTTGCTTAAAAACTAATGTTGCTGCTACTGCTCACTCTGTGCCCTCTTTGTTGTCGGGGCACAGCTCTGAAACACAGGAAGACAGAAGATAAACTTTAGGATAACACAGAAATCTTGGAGAATATCTGCAGTATTTCCATTTTTCTGATCGTGTGCATTGTACCTTATCTACTTAAAATGATCTGTATAAAAACACAATATTTAAATGTTACACCGTGTGGCAACTTGAGTACGTTCTTGTGTCCGCTTAACACACAGATTCAGCTTTGTTTTTATTTATTTATAACAGTCATTTTACTGAAGACTCACTGACCTGTTTTGCCGTCGTACTGTAGCTGTGGAAGTTCTCTGGGAAGCTCAGACACCCAACTTGAAAATGTCAACATCTTCAGGATCAATTTTTCCATTCCTTGCTGGAAAAAGGGTTGAAACTCAGAGATGAATTGTAAAATCTGATGAGGAACATACTGAACTGCAGGATGTATCTACCGGTGACGTCTCCATTTTGAAAGGTGTCCGTCCACAGCAGGCAGTCGGAGCAGCTCTGAAGGATATGACCTTTGTGGTCTGACAGATTTTCTTTAAAGACAGCAGAGCGACTGATTATATTTTTCACATGAAGATCAATTTCCAATGCTCCTACTGTAATCTTGTTAATAGCATGCTAGAGAAATAAGCTGCTTTACCTTATGTCAGGAGTTACTTACTGCGAAATGTGGTGGCGATGCCTGAGACTGTTGCATTCACCTCCCCTGAGATACACCGATTACTGGGAAACAAGAAGATGCTGGGCCAGAGTTTTGTTTTTTCAAAAGCTTCACATTTAAATAGTAAAACAATTGGTTCATTGTTTTATACCACATTTCATTCTGCAATGTTAAACTGATTTTACTCTTATATTTTATAAATACTGCTGCTACTAACAGCGATGTGTTCTTCTGTAAATTGAAATTATTTGTATTATTCTTGTTTTAAATACTATGTGCATGCCTTTTATCTAATATTGTCCTCTCTATCTTGCTGTAACAATGTACATTTTCCCTGTGTGGAATGATTAAAGGAATGTATATCGTTTTTATCCACTACATTTATTCAATACCTTAAGTTACTTTGCAGATTTGGATTAATGATAGAAATATAATCAAAACTTACACCTGGAGTAAATTCACAAGCTACCCTGCCGTATACAAAGTAATTTAAATTAGCTATACCTTTATCAGCTGTGATAACATTTGAATGCATCAATAATTATAATCAGAACATAGAATATATATTATTCTGCTAGGGCAATTTGCACAATGAGTACTTTTACTTTTGGTATTGTAAGTTTACTTGAATGCTTATACTTTTGTACTTTTACTGGAGTAACATGTTAAACGCAGGACTTTTACTTGTAACAGAGTATTCCTACACTCTGGTACTTCTTCTTTTACTTAAGTACAATATCTTACTACTTGTCCCACCCTCCAATGCTAAACACATTGTTGTGTCTGCTCAGCTTCTGAAGTTGTGAAGTGGTACTAAAACCTGTGATTGACAGGACATTCGCTACCAAAGACGCTACAGACAGAGGAGGAAGGCGGAGCTGGTGAAGCTCCAGCAGACTCTGACAGCTCTCAACTCCAAAACAGCCTTCTACCAGGACCAGATGAACTATTATGATACTTACATCAAGACCTGCCTGGACAACCTCAACAGAAAGTAAGTCGTTCATTTACTTCTTGCACTTTGTCAGGAGAAGTTTTTAGAATTATTTATTTTCACTGTGTAAATAATGTCGTGTGGATGGTTTGGTGGATTTCAAAATGTATTGTGTTTATTACTAATGCATTCCTGTGTTTTGTGTGACCAGGAATGCACGCCGATCTATAAAGCTGGACAGCAAAGGAGAAAATAAGGGCAGCAAGAAGTGGAAGCCCCAGTCTCTGAAGTACACTGGAGCAAGGCTTCATGAGAAGGGAGTCATCCTGGAGATAGAAGGACTTCAGACCAACCAGTGAGTTATCTGATCAGCTTGGTGTTTAATGTAACTCTTTACCATGGCTCAGACTTTGTTACTTACAGTCACACAACTCTTAGTGAAGTTTCTCATTTTAGATTGTGGCATGTAGAGACGTTTTGATTACCGTGTCGATGAACACATCTATCCTCCAATCAACCTTTATATCATTAACAAAAAATGTGTGTGGGTTTTATCCAAACAAGATTATGTAGTTTCTACATACTTAAGAATATGATTATGTTTTTCCAAGAAGAGGAAAGATGTCTGTTGACTAGTTAATTAACTGGTTCCTGTTACATGTTCTTTGTTCATGCTCTTTATCGTTTTTCTGAGTTGGAAAGTTAGATTGCATCATAGTTTATACATATTTTAACGAAATATACTGTATACAAGGTAGGACAAGGTAGGTGGGGTAGGTAAGTTTGAGAAACCGGCTCGAGATATACTTTTTGTTATATTCCATGGAATGCTCTTAACATCCCGATAGCAATGAATATCTTAAGTGCTTTGACAAAAAATCCATAAAAAGATTTCATCTGTGGAAGCCGTAGTACTGTAAAAAGCACGACCAATCATTTTAGCCGGCCCGGCTAAAATAACTGGATGGCCTACCTGCCTGTCAGCCTTCCATCTGTGCACAAACTTATCTCGTGCCCTCATTGGTCATGTGTGCGTTCGTGTGTGTGTTGGAGGAGGGGCTCTGTAAGGAAGTGGCAGATTTTTTCCGGCTGTGTATTTTCAAATTCTAGCACACTCGAGCTGGTTTCTCCAAATGACCTACCCCACCTTTAAATGTAAGGCAGACAGATATCAAATATATCCAAGCTAATTTAAGCTGATTTGAGTCCTGTGAAAAAATGACTTGTATTTTTTTAGTTTTTGTTTGTGTTTTTGTTTAATATAATAACATGGTTTTTTGCTTTGTTGTCACTTTGTCATTAATCTCTGTCTATTGCCTCTCTCTTCTTTCAGGTTCAAAAATGTCATGTTTGACATTTCACCCACTGAGGAAGTTGGAGATTTTCAAGTGAAGGCCAAATTTATGGGAGTTGAGATGGAAAAAGTCCAGCTTCATTTCCTGGTATACATTTACCTCTTGATTCCCTGGAACAAAGCAGCTCACCAGTCAGCATTAAGCCTTGATGACAGACACTTAAATGCCATTTTCAACCCATTAGACAATTAAAGAAACAGCGCAAACTATTTCTAATGAAGAGGACAGCAGTGGACACATTTGTTTTAATGAATCTGTATGAACAAACATACTGTATAAACAAAGGTGTGCATAGAGACCGGGCTGTACTACAAATGTTACTACATCAATACAAACTTAATATAATATCTTTATCTGCTACCATATAGACAGGGTTCATTACTTAAAAGGTATGCAAACATGCCACATTAGTACCTTATCTCTATGAATGACGTGTGTGTGTGTGTGTGTGTGTGTGTGTGTGTGTGTGTGTGTGTGTGTGTGTGTGTGTGGTGTGTGTGTGTGTGTGTGTGTGTGTGTGTGTGTGTGTGTGTGTGTGTGTGTGTGTGTGTGTGTGTTTTCTCATTGAATGTGTTTGTATTCTGTTTCCAGGACCTCCTTCAGCTGCAGTACAAAGGCGTGGCCGTCATGAAGATGTTCGACAAAGCCAAAGTCAACGTCAATTTACTCATCTTCCTCCTAAATAAAAAATTCTATGGAAAATGACAAAGTGAAGGGAGGAAAAGCAACAAAGAGGAAACAGATTGTGCCTTCTGATTGTGCTGAGCTTGTGGAACAAAATTAATTCAGCCAGATAACACGAGATGGGGCAGGACAGTGTTTTGTATTGTACCCTCCTCTTATAATTTTAAGGATCACACCAAAATCTAATGCTGTTGTCCAACTTAATGTATCAGCTCTGTATTTTTTCATGTGGTAATTGTAAATGTAATGTATTTTTAAGATTTAAATTGTAATGATATTCATGTTTTGTATGTAAAAACTGTCCCATGTATGTTGAAACAACTGTGGATTAGTTCAGAAATCCAGCTGGGGAGCAGATTTTCAGCCGGCCTGTATCATTCTATAAAATACTGTAGTTTACCACAGTGCCTTTTAATTAAAGTGTGTAAAGAAACATGTTTTAATAAATAAAACATCAAAAATATTTAAAAGCTACAACGGATGAAGTTGTACTATGTGTTATCAAGAAGTGATTGCTAATGTTTAAATTATTTAAATGTGCAGAATAAATAACATGTTTTTTTATCAACTACTTTGACTAGTTTTAGTTTAATCTGCTAACCTCCCACTGGGACACATTACTTCTCTGCAGAGAGGGAGAGACGGAGTATTTACCACAATAACATGTTTGATGCTGAAGAATAACACACTGATCCTGTCGCTACAAGGACTTTTGTTGCACATTTTTACTTTTTTTTTTTTAAATCGACAGTTTTAATAAACGATTTCTATTTATAGTTTATAAAACAAGTTGTTTTGAAAGTTGTCAATCTTTGCACTGAAATGCCGGCGGATGTAACTTTAACATTGTTTTGTTACCATGGAAACGAGTCGGGGAGGAACGCTGAGAGCTCGTAAAAAGTTTGAACACAAAACCAACGACAGAAGCAGGAGGAAGAGGTCAGATTCTGGAAACATTTTTAATTTAATCTACTCCGCCGTGAAAACTTTAAAAACAACAAAGAGTCATGACCTCCAGAGCGTCCGTAAGAAGCAGCTGTTACAGCGTTCACGGTGATGTGTGTGTGTGTGTGGAGCCAGTGTTGTGTGTGTGTTGTTGGCGATGTGCTCTGCCTGCGTGTTGAGGTGGGAGAAGTAGGCTACTCAGATCTGGTATTTGAGTAAAAGTAGAAGTACCAGAGTGTAGGAATACTACTCTGTTACAAGTAAACGTCCTGCATCAAAATGTTACTCAAGTAAAAATACAAAAAAGCATCAAAATATACTTAAAGGTGGGCAGTGGCGTTTTTATATGTACAAAAGTGGTGGGGCACAAAAAACGTAGATGTCTATATATAAGCTTCTGCAGTGACGTGAGGCAGTGAGGTTCATGGCTGGTGAGGCACTGGCACTGACTCTTCAGGTTTACAAATATTATATTTTGACCTAAAACCAAATATAATATTATTTTCAAAAGCTTTTTTTGTCTGATGCTTCGATTAATTTTAAACAGACAGTTCAACAAAAGGATACCCCAAAAATGTAATTTTATCATTTAAATATTGAATTGTTCTCTCTAGTAAGATCCCATTTTCAATCAAATTGCGGTCTTACCTTGACTTGAAGATGAAGTCCATTTGCCTATCCTTCTGGACAAAAATGTCTATAACTTTTTTGTAAAAGTCCTCCTTATGTTCTTGTAGTTTCAAAAGTCTATCATAAATCTAATCCATAGATTTATGATAAAAAAATTATAAAAGTAGGGTAGACATGTGGATGTTATCCGGCTGATCAAAACGTGCATTTATCTAACAGGTATGTTTCCCACAGATCTTATTTCCAGCTATTTTCTAAAATCCTCTGGAGAAATCTCATTGCTTTTTTTGTCGAGGGAAGCCATGCGCAGCTTACTTCCTGGTTTTAGGACGCGTCACTGCAGCTCTCTCGTCTCCTCTTCACACACCACACTTTTCGCGGCACACGTACTTACAGCCAATCAGCTCTGAATGATTTGAGATGAACTATGGTGGGGATGGTAGCTCCATGCCCTCTGGTCATTATTTTTTTGCCACACACATTTCATTACAAAATACTCTGAGCATGCGCAGTGTAGTTTTTACAGTCACCGTTGACCTTCACAGCGAGAGGGAGGGGCATAATCAGGTTTTGTCCCACATGGCTCTAAACAGCTCAATAGGCACACACTGTGACTGTAGACACACTAATTAGAAGAACACAGACTAAAACAGCAATGTACAGACGAATCAGATGATTAAAACATGATCTTAAAATATATTTTATATATTTTTTATTTATTTTTTTGCATTTTTGTAATCATTATTTGTAATACTTTCTGCTGACACTAGGTGGGGCTGTGCCCCACCTGCCCCTAATGACCAGTCGCCACTGAAGGTGGGGTAGGTAATTTCGGAGAAACCAGCTCGAGTGCGCTAGAATTTGAAATTGCACAACCAGAGAAAATCTGCCACTTCATTACAGAGCCCCTCCTCCAACACACACGAACGCGCACATGACCAATGAGGGCACGAGATAAGTTTGTGCACAGATGGAAGGCTGACAGGCAGGTAGGCCATCCAGTTATTTTAGCCGGGCCGGCTAAACCGATTGGTCGTGCTTTTACAGTACTGTTTGCTGTCTACGGGTCTGATTCTGCTGACCACGACCCCCTGCAGGAGAGGTGAGCCGTGCTCTGATCAGCTGCTGGGCTGTCAGAAGAGGGGGAGAAAAAGAGATCTCTGTCCTCCGTGTTTTATTATATAGAGTCGTTATTCATTTGTTTTAAAAGCTCAATAAATATCAAAGAAGACCTTTGACCGGCACTTTTCTAATTTTGTCCGGAAGATTTAAACTTTACACGGACATCTTGACTGGCGAAAGAAACTGAAACTGAAACTCTGCCGCACGGTCCCCTCGTTCCTTGGAAGAGGCGGAGAGGTGGGTGTTTGTCATCTGCTGGTGGACTAACCGGAGAGAATTACAGTGCTTGCCTCGACGGGGAGGGATTGCATTGAATTAAAGCAGCGGGAGCAAACGCTTGCCTTGGGGAGGGAGAAAAACAAGCCACAGTGGAGAATAAACAGAAGGGTAACCATGGTAAACTATGGGCGGGAAGTCTTCTTTGCTGCTTTTGTGGCAGACTACAGCGCCACTTACAGGCCTGGCATAGTACTACAGCGTCTCCAGCGCTTTCGAGCGGCAATGGCCGGCCGTGGCCCAACCCCCACATTCCCCTGATAGGTGGAGAGTTGGCCCAATAGCCGTAGCGCCACTTCTGTGACGACATAGAAGTGTTCAAATCTGGATCAGTCTGTATCAGATCCGTTGCAGCCCCTTTTTTAGAGATTTGGGTATGGAGGAAAATAGAGAGGGTTGTGTTTTCTGACACTTGGTGAGTTCCCTGGAACACCGGGGACACATATTCATGTATAAAAGACGTACAAAAGTGCATTTTGCATGATAGGTCCCCTTTAAATGTTTCCATCTTATGCTCTGTAAGTTTGTTTCGTAACGGAAGAAATGTAAATATATTTATAAAACGGACAAGTTCAAATCAAGCAATCTGATTGGTCGATAGCGTTTTTGCGGACCTTTTTGATTACAGATTTGAAAAACATCGTTGCTTGCTTTAAAAGTAGCGCAATTCATTATGTCAAACCTTGGAAAGTATCTAGATATCCCTGCCCCTAATGCCAAAGGAACTGCACACTGAATATGTTTTTCCATTTGATGTCTATGTCTGGACCGCTGCGTAAAAAGGAGGGTTTCTGCCCCGTTACTTCTCCGCTGTTTTCTTGTCCCAGTTTGAAAAGCAGTTTGCTTTTCAGCCCAACTGTATAGAGAGGCGAAGTCCCTCCCTTTCCGGGGGGGCTCCATGGGACCTTATTTCGGAAAATGTATGTATTGAAGTCAATGGGGAGAGAAAGATTATCTTTCGATTTCCGTTTGAATTGAGCCACGAATTACACATATGATGTTTGTCAATTTAAAAGATAATTTGCAAGTAAAAAAAATTAAAATGTGTCGTAAAACTGTTGAAGTAACACTTTTTTTCTGTGAAACCGCTCAATGAACTACATCTCCCGTCTCGCACCACACACCAAGACGGCCGTCACGTTGGCACATTTCACCTCTTTCTTTCAGAATGAGGCGAAAAGTATTAAAAGAGGTGAAAATCACTACAAGTCTGGGCATGTTGAGAGCTGTACATACACACAATGGGAGTTAGTCGGTTTCCGTAAGAGCCAGCATGCGGGACCGGGATTCTGGGATTTGTAGTCTTTCTAGTTGCGTATTTTTCATAGTCTTATATTTCAACAGTTTTTACTACAAACTGGACTTTTTTGACATGGAAATTATTTGTTAAGATTGACAAACATCATATGTGTAATTCGTGGCACAATTCAAACGGAATCGAAAGATAATCTCTCTCTCCCCATTGACTTCAATACATATTTGTTCCGAAATAAGGTCCATGGGTCCGGAAGTAGATGGGCGGGACTTCGCCTCTCAGTTTTTCTCAGACGCGGAGGGATACTGACTTGTTGTGAAAAGTAACTACAATTACTACCCGTGGTATACGCGCAGTATATCACGGCTAAGAACCAATCAGATTGCTTGATTTGACTTGTCCGTTTTATAAAGGCTATTATATGTTTGATTATAATTATTGATGCATTAATGTGTTACCAAAGCTGGTAAAGGTGCAGCTAGTTTTAATGACATTGTATACTGCAGGGTAGCTTGTGAATTTACTCTAGGTGTGACTAAGTGTTGATTATATTTCACATTATTGATCCAAATCTGCAAAGTAACTAAAGGTATTAAATAGATGTAGTGGAGTAAAAAGTACACAATTTAAGCGTACTTCTGAATTGTAGTGGGGTAGAAGTACAAAGTAGCTAACACATTTATATACTCAAGTAAGTACAAGTAACCATACTGTATGTATACAGGCGTGTGGAGGGGAAGCGCTGAGCGGGCAGCAAGCCCACAGGAGCTCTTCCATCTTCGATATGCTAAAAAAACGCAGTGAAGTCCAGACCTGGACAACGAGAACCAGGAGAAGCAAGAAGTAGGTTAACAGGAACTCACGATACTTACAATAACTTATACACACACCTTCTTAAATATCCAAAACCTTTTCATGACGTGGCATTTTATTTTTATTAAAAACAACAACATGTGTTTGATCATTGCCTATAATCTGCACGATTAGTTGGATCATTATTGAGATTAGGATTATTCTTTGTTTTATAAATGACAAAACATTTTTATTGCACTTTGAAACTTCAGTGTTCCTTTTTAAAATCCAAACCACTATATCGCATTTTCTGTTGTGTTTCTACTGTATCCACAAAAATTATCCATATTTCTAACCACATACAATATATGATCTTTCAATAATATTACCAAAAAAATTAACATTTTGTAAATATTTAAGACCCTGAGCTCTGGGAAGTATCCACCAGTATTTGTAATTGTGATTCGTGCTAGTCAGTTTTCTCCAGGTATCTGCTTAACCCAGAGTGACATCCATCTAAATCCATGTATTTGTAATTCCTTCATTAAAGGTGGGGTACTGTAGGTAATTTTGGAGAAACCAGCTCGAGTGCGCTAGAATTTGAAAATACACAGTCGGAAAAAATCTGCCACTTCCTTACAGAGCCCCTCCTCCAACACACACGAACGTGCACATGACCAATGAGGGCACGAGATAAGTTTGTGCACAGATGGAAGGCTGACAGGCAGGTAGGCCATCCAGTTATTTTAGCCGGGCCGGCTCAGATGATTGGTCGTGCTTTTTACAGTAGGCCTACTACGGCTTCCACAGATGACATTTTTTTATGGATTTTTTGTCAAAGCACTTAAGATATTCATTGCTATCGGGATGTTAAGAGCATTCCATGAAATAAACACAAAGTGTATCTCGAGCCGGTTTCTCAAACTTACCTACCCCACCTTTAATAGCTCATCGTGTCAAATGCTATTATTAACAAATCGAACAGTTACCAAGTGTTGATGTTTCCCACGCAGTGTAACTTTCTGATTTAATGCTCACTGTCCTGACTTACCATCATAAATGTTCCCAAGTCATGTTTGCCTACTGTCTCATTATAGGAACTGGAGAATTTGCAACAGCGTGAAGATGAGTGGCAGGAGAAGATTAAGAAAGCTAACAAGATGAACCTCAGCTATGAGAAGTTATTCTCAGGGTACAGTGAAGGACCATTTCACACACAATTCCTATATGAAACTGTACCTAACGTTATTTGATTTTAGTGTCATAGCTGGAACTGAAAACACTAAACTAAATCTCTCCATCTCCCTCCCTGCAGGACCAGTATACTGAATGTTCAGAGAGAGCAACGAGGGAGAGGAAAGAGGTTCTTCATCTGGATGCAGAGTATGAGAGGCTGGTGGTGGAGTTAGCTGAAGAGCTGCAGAGCAAGCAGGAGCGAGAGCGCCAGCTAGTGAAACTCACTCCGTACGCTGTGAACTTCGAGCGGGCGGCCAAGTTGACCAAGGTACTGCAAGGGATTTTTTTAGAAGGTAGAGAATCTAATTTAAACATGTTTATTGTACAGGAATAGTCTGTGTGTGAAATCATAACAATTACTTTTATAATTGTTTTGATCTTTCTAAATCTTGTCTCTTGATGTCCTCAACAGTATTCACACACATTTAATATATGGCATTGTTGTGTGGAAAAGCCTTTCTGTCTCTTTCTTCCTCCAGGTTTATGCTATATTTAAAAAAAAAATCATGGTATGATGTTTGCAGGTGTGGTCCATAAAGTGTATTGATTAGATAATTAATTTGAAATAATGGAGTTACATTGTGTGTGGTTTCTATGTGTGTCTGTTACAGTTTAAGGATGCAAAGAGCCTCGCAGATCATACGGAGAACCTTCTCCGCATTCGAGAGAGTCACCTTCAGCAGGACCTGAAGAAGCGTGAGAAGTATGACGAGCTGAGAGAACCCTGCAGTCAAACCAAGAACAGCATCGCCTCATGCGTCTGCAGAAGAACTACGAGCTGTCCCAGATGGAGGTGGAGCATGAGAAAGAGCGCTCTGAAGTTCTGGAATGGGTACGAGAGCTGACCCCGGGTCAAAGTCCGGCATCAAAGCTAACACCAAATCAAATGATGATCTTCTGTGTGAAATGAAGTTGTCCCTGTCCCCACACAGGAGAGGAAGTGGAACCACATTCAGGAAACCGCATCAAAGAAATCACTTCTCCTGGGACAAATCAAGATGGCGACACTCAACCTCTACGAAATGACGTGTCAAGACGAAAAGGCAGATGAAGTGGTTGATATAAACGACAGCTGGACCAGGTGTGTACCCCAACAGAGCAGAGATGGAGGTAAAAAGCAGACAGAAAAATATACACTTGTAATGTTTTTACTGTCTCCTCAGGTTAAGACGTTCATGCAAGACAGCGACGACATGGTAACAATATCAGACTTCTTCACAGAGACAAGATGGAAAGAAAAGAGACAAAAAGAGCTTTCCAAGTCACAGTAAAAAAAAGGCTTCAAAGTAACCTTTACCATGAGTCTCCTCACAGCTTTAGAACTGAATTTGCTGAGATGGAACTAAATAATTAAAGTGTGTTTATCTAATGTTAAACTCTGTGAGTTTCATTAACTGTTAACTTGTAGACACTGAACTTCAATACACTTGAACACTGAATGCAATCAAATATTGTCCATTTATCTCATCATTGTTATTAAAATGGCTTGATCATAAATTCTGAAATGGTTCTGATAGTGGTAGCTAAACATTTGAGGTGACTTTTCATAAAGTCTATCCAGTTGCAATTTCAGATAACTTATACAGTTAGTTTATTCAATCCTAAGCTTCTCCTCTCAGCACAATATCATGTAGACTTTGAATCATCAGGATAAAGGTCCGGTGCTGCCACCACGTCTTCTCTTAAAGAAAACAGCAATCTGTTGTAACTTGTTTTATTGATCAGATCTCAGAACAGCTTCTGATGGGTCTTTGTCTTCACGGCACTTTTGACCCCTCTACAGACATACGGTCACTTAATGGTAGGAAAACAGTGAACAATAACAAAAGATTAACATTTATATATGGACATTCAATTTTATATATTGGCCTACAGTATTATCCACAATAGTGAAATGTAACTATTTACTTAAGTACCATACTTATATTGAATGTCGAGGTACAGGTATTTTATTATTTTCAATTATATATACATTGTTCTTCTGCTCCGCTACATCTCAGAGGCACATATTGTGCTTTTAACTCTCCATTATATTTTGGGATAGCTGTCGGCTAGTTAACTTTAAATATGATGTTGATATATGTATGATTATGTATAAAGATGAGACGTGGTGATTTTCAGAAGCCAATCAGCATTATGGTAAAATAAAAAGGTTGTCTGCAACATTAAAGCGATAGACCTTGATATACCTATATCAATAGGAATAAGCCAATAATATAATATAAAATGTACCATTCTGCTCAATGAGTAGGCCTACCTTTCCCTTTTTGAACCTAAAACATTTTTGGATCCTAACCCTTTTTTTGATTCAAGTGAATCGTAGGAATTAGACAGTGAGCGGATAATAATGAAGTTTTATTCTGAAATGAATGACATGTCATGTCCTAAAGGCATTGTTGTAAAAACAGGCTGTTTTGACACCACAGTTTTCAAAACGCATTTCAGTACATCATCTTTTTTTATAGGTTTAAAAGTAGATATGTAAAATCTAAAATCACACGACTTACCAGTTTTCATAGCATATTATGATGATGATCAAAACAAACTAGTACATTTTACATATTTTTTGCTTAAAACTAATGTTGCTGCTACTGCTCACTCTGTGCCCTCTTTGTTGTCGGGGCACAGCTCTGAAACACAGGAAGACAGAAGATAAACTTTAGGATAACACAGAAATCTTGGAGAATATCTGCAGTATTTCCATTTTTCTGATCGTGTGCATTGTACCTTATCTACTTAAAATGATCTGTATAAAAACACAATATTTAAATGTTACACCGTGTGGCAACTTGAGTACGTTCTTGTGTCCGCTTAACACACAGATTCAGCTTTGTTTTTATTTATTTTAACAGTCATTTTACTGAAGACTCACTGACCTGTTTTGCCGTCGTAGCTGTGGAAGTTCTCTGGGAAGCTCAGACACCCAACTTGAAAATGTCAACATCTTCAGGATCAATTTTTCCATTCCTTGCTGGAAAAAGGGTTGAAACTCAGAGATGAATTGTAAAATCTGATGAGGAACATACTGAACTGCAGGATGTATCTACCGGTGACGTCTCCATTTTGAAAGGTGTCCGTCCACAGCAGGCAGTCGGAGCAGCTCTGAAGGATATGACCTTTGTGGTCTGACAGATTTTCTTTAAAGACAGCAGAGCGACTGATTATATTTTTCACATGAGATCAATTTCCAATGCTCCTACTGTAATCTTGTTAATAGCATGCTAGAGAAATAAGCTGCTTTACCTTATGTCAGGAGTTACTTACTGCGAAATGTGGTGGCGATGCCTGAGACTGTTGCATTCACCTCCCCTGAGATACACCGATTACTGGGAAACAAGAAGATGCTGGGCCAGAGTTTTGTTTTTTCAAAAGCTTCACATTTAAATAGTAAAACAATTGGTTCATTGTTTTATACCACATTTCATTCTGCAATGTTAAACTGATTTTTACTCTTATATTTTATAAATACTGCTGCTACTAACAGCGATGTGTTCTTCTGTAAATTGAAATTATTTGTATTATTCTTGTTTTAAATACTATGTGCATGCCTTTTATCTAATATTGTCCTCTCTATCTTGCTGTAACAATGTACATTTTCCCTGTGTGGAATGATTAAAGGAATGTATATCGTTTTTATCCACTACATTTATTCAATACCTTAAGTTACTTTGCAGATTTGGATTAATGATAGAAATATAATCAAAACTTACACCTGGAGTAAATTCACAAGCTACCCTGCCGTATACAAAGTAATTTAAATTAGCTATACCTTTATCAGCTGTGATAACATTTGAATGCATCAATAATTATAATCAGAACATAGAATATATATTATTCTGCTAGGGCAATTTGCACAATGAGTACTTTTACTTTTGGTATTGTAAGTTTACTTGAATGCTTATACTTTTGTACTTTTACTGGAGTAACATGTTAAACGCAGGACTTTTACTTGTAACAGAGTATTCCTACACTCTGGTACTTCTTCTTTTACTTAAGTACAATATCTTACTACTTGTCCCACCCTCCAATGCTAAACACATTGTTGTGTCTGCTCAGCTTCTGAAGTTGTGAAGTGGTACTAAAACCTGTGATTGACAGGACATTCGCTACCAAAGACGCTACAGACAGAGGAGGAAGGCGGAGCTGGTGAAGCTCCAGCAGACTCTGACAGCTCTCAACTCCAAAACAGCCTTCTACACCAGGACCAGATGAACTATTATGATACTTACATCAAGACCTGCCTGGACAACCTCAACAGAAAGTAAGTCGTTCATTTACTTCTTGCACTTTGTCAGGAGAAGTTTTTAGAATTATTTATTTTCACTGTGTAAATAATGTCGTGTGGATGGTTTGGTGGATTTCAAAATGTATTGTGTTTATTACTAATGCATTCCTGTGTTTTGTGTGACCAGGAATGCACGCCGATCTATAAAGCTGGACAGCAAAGGAGAATAATAAGCAAGAAGTGGAAGCCCCAGTCTCTGAAGTACACTGGAGCAAGGCTTCATGAGAAGGGAGTCATCCTGGAGATAGAAGGACTTCAGACCAACCAGTGAGTTATCTGATCAGCTTGGTGTTTAATGTAACTCTTTACCATGGCTCAGACTTTGTTACTTACAGTCACACAACTCTTAGTGAAGTTTCTCATTTTAGATTGTGGCATGTAGAGACGTTTTGATTACCGTGTCGATGAACACATCTATCCTCCAATCAACCTTTATATCATTAACAAAAAATGTGTGTGGGTTTTATCCAAACAAGATTATGTAGTTTCTACATACTTAAGAATATGATTATGTTTTTCCAAGAAGAGGAAAGATGTCTGTTGACTATAATTAACTGGTTCCTGTTACATGTTCTTTGTTCATGCTCTTTATCGTTTTTCTGAGTTGGAAAGTTAGATTGCATCATAGTTTATACATATTTTAACGAAATATACTGTATACAAGGTAGGACAAGGTAGGTGGGGTAGGTAAGTTTGAGAAACCGGCTCGAGATATACTTTTGTTATATTCCAATGGAATGCTACTTAACATCCCGATAGCAATGATATCCTTAAGTGCTTTTGACAAAAAAATCCATAAAAGATTTCATCTGTGGTAAGCCGTAGTACTGTATAAAGGCACGACCCAATCATTTAGCCGGCCCGGCTAAATAACTGGATGGCCTACCTGCCTGTCAGCCTTCCATCTGTGCACAAACTTATCTCGTGCCCTCATTGGTCCATGTGCGCGTTCGTGTTGTGTGTTGGAGGAGGGGCTCTGTAAAGGAAGTGGCAGATTTTTTCCGGCTGTGTATTTTCAAATTCTAGCACACTCGAGCTGGTTTCTCCAAAATGACCTACCCCACCTTTAAATGTAAGGCAGGACAGATATCAAATATATCCAAGCTAATTTAAGCTGATTTGAGTCCTGTGAAAAAAATGACTTGTATTTTTTTAGTTTTTGTTTGTGTTTTTGTTTATATAATAACATGGTTTTTTGCTTTGTTGTCACTTTGTCATTAATCTCTGTCTATTGCTCTCTCTTCTTTCAGGTTCAAAAATGTCATGTTTGACATTTCACCCCACTGAGGAAGTTGAGATTTTCAAGTGAAGGCCAAATTTATGGGAGTTGAGATGGAAACAGTCCAGCTTCATTTCCTGGTATACATTTACCTCTTGATTCCCTGAACAAAGCAGCTCACCAGTCAGCATATGCCTGATGACAGACACTTAAATGCCATTTTTCAACCCATTAGACAATTAAAGAAACAGCGCAAACATTTCTAATGAAGAGGACAGCAGTGGACACATTTGTTTTAATGAATCTGTATGAACAAACATACTGTATAAACAAATGGTGTGCATAGAGACCGGGCTTACTACAAATGTTACTACAGTCATACAAAACTTAATATAATAATCTTTATCTGCTACCATATAGACAGGGTTCATTACTTAAAGGTATGCAAACATGCCACATTAGTACTTAGCTCTATGAATGACGTGTGTGGTGTGTGTGTGTGTGTGTGTGTGGTGTGTGTGTGTGTGTGTTGTGTGTGTGTGTGTTGTGTTGTGTGTGTGTGGTGTGTGTGTGTGTGTGTGTGTTGTGTGTGGTGGGTGTGTGTGTGTGTGTGTGTGGTGTGTGTGTGTTGTGTTGTGTGTGTGTGTGTGTGTGTGTTGTTTTCTCATTGAATTGTTTGTATTCGTTTCCAGGACCTCCTTCAGCTGCAGTACAAAGGCGTGGCCGTCATGAAGATGTTCCGACAAAGCCAAAGGTCAACGTCAATTTACTCATCTTCCTCCTAAATAAAAAATTCTATGGAAAATGACAAAGTGAAGGGAGGAAAAGCAACAAAAGAGGAAACAGATTGTGCCTTCTGATTGTGCTGAGCTTGTGGAACAAAATTAATTCAGCCAGATAACACGAGATGGGGCAGGACAGTGTTTTGTATTGTACCCTCCTCTTATAATTTTAAGGATCACACCAAAATCTAATGCTGTTGTCCAACTTAATGTATCAGCTCTGTATTTTTTCATGTGGTAATTGTAAATGTAATGTATTTTTAAGATTTAAATTGTAATGATATTCATGTTTTGTATGTAAAAACTGTCCCATGTATGTTGAAACAACTGTGGATTAGTTCAGAAATCCAGCTGGGGAGCAGATTTTCAGCCGGCCTGTATCATTCTATAAAATACTGTAGTTTACCACAGTGCCTTTTAATTAAAGTGTGTAAAGAAACATGTTTTAATAAATAAAACATCAAAAATATTTAAAAGCTACAACGGATGAAGTTGTACTATGTGTTATCAAGAAGTGATTGCTAATGTTTAAATTATTTAAATGTGCAGAATAAATAACATGTTTTTTATCAACTACTTTGACTAGTTTTAGTTTAATCTGCTAACCTCCCACTGGGACACATTACTTCTCTGCAGAGAGGGAGAGACGGAGTATTTACCACAATAACATGTTTGATGCTGAAGAATAACACACTGATCCTGTCGCTCCAAGGACTTTTGTTGCACATTTTTACTTTTTTTTTTTTAAATCGACAGTTTTAATAAACGATTTCTATTTATAGTTTATAAAACAAGTTGTTTTGAAAGTTGTCAATCTTTGCACTGAAATGCCGGCGGATGTAACTTTAACATTGTTTTGTTACCATGGAAACGAGTCGGGGAGGAACGCTGAGAGCTCGTAAAAAGTTTGAACACAAACCAACGACAGAAGCAGGAGAGAAAGAGAGTCAGATCTGGAAACATTTTTAATTTAATCTACTCCGCCGTGAAAACTTTAAAAACAACAAAGAGTCATGACCTCCAAGAGCGTCCGTAAGAAGCAGCTGTTACAGCGTTCACGGTGAGTGTGTGTGTGTGTGTGGAGCCAGTGTTGTGTGTGTGTTGTTGGCGATGTGCTCTGCCTGCGTGTTGAGGTGGGAGAAGTAGGCTACTCAGATCTGGTATTTGAGTAAAAGTAGAAGTACCAGAGTGTAGGAATACTACTCTGTTACAAGTAAAAGTCCTGCATCAAAATGTTACTCAAGTAAAAATACAAAAAAGCATCAAAATATACTTAAAGGTGGGCAGTGGCGTTTTTATATGTACAAAAGTGGTGGGGCACAAAAAACGTAGATGTCTATATATAAGCTTCTGCAGTGACGTGCAGTGAGGTTCATGGCTGGTGAGGCACTGGCACTGACTCTTCAGGTTTACAAATATTATATTTTGACCTAAACCAAAATATAATATTATTTTCAAAAGCTTTTTTTGTCTGATGCTTCGATTAATTTTAAACAGACAGTTCAACAAAAGGATACCCAAAAAATGTAATTTTATCATTTAAATATTGAATTGTTCTCTCTTAGTAAGATCCCATTTCAATCAAATTGCGGTCTTACCTTGACTTGAAGATGAAGTCCATTTGCCTATCCTTCTGGACAAAAATGTCTATAACTTTTTTGTAAAAGTCCTCCTTATGTTCTTGTAGTTTCAAAAGTCTATCATAAATCTAATCCATAGATTTATGATAAAAAAATTATAAAAGTAGGGTAGACATGTGGATGTTATCCGGCTGATCAAAACGTGCATTTATCTAACAGGTACGTTTCCCACAGATCTTATTTCCAGCTATTTTCTAAAATCCTCTGGAGAAATCTCATTGCTTTTTTGTCGAGGGAAGCCATGCGCAGCTTACTTCCTGGTTTTAGGACGCGTCACTGCAGCTCTCTCGTCTCCTCTTCACACACCACACTTTTCGCGGCACACGTACTTACAGCCAATCAGCTCTGAATGATTTGAGATGACGTATGGTGGGGATGGTAGCTCCATGCCCCTCTGGTCATTATTTTTTTGCCACACACATTTCATTACAAAATACTCTGAGCATGCGCAGTGTAGTTTTTACAGTCACCGTTGACTTCACAGCGAGAGGGAGGGGCATAATCAGGTTTTGTCCCACATGGCTCTAAACAGCTCAATAGGCACACACTGTGACTGTAGACACACTAATTAGAAGAACACAGACTAAAACAGCAATGTACAGACGAATCAGATGATTAAACATGATCTTAAAATATATTTATATATTTTTTTATTTATTTTTTTGCATTTTTGTAATCATTATTTGTAATACTTTCTGCTGACACTAGGTGGGGCTGTGCCCCACCTGCCCCTAATGACCAGTCGCCACTGAAGGTGGGGTAGGTAATTTCGGAGAAACCAGCTCGAGTGCGCTAGAATTTGAAATTGCACAACCAGAGAAAATCTGCCACTTCATTACAGAGCCCCTCCTCCAACACACACGAACGCGCACATGACCAATGAGGGCACGAGATAAGTTTGTGCACAGATGGAAGGCTGACAGGCAGGTAGGCCATCCAGTTATTTTAGCCGGGCCGGCTAAAACGATTGGTCGTGCTTTTTACAGTACTGTTTGCTGTCTACGGGTCTGATTCTGCTGACCACGACCCCCTGCAGGAGAGGTGAGCCGTGCTCTGATCAGCTGCTGGGCTGTCAGAAGAGGGGGAGAAAAAGAGATCTCTGTCCTCCGTGTTTTATTATATAGAGTCGTTATTCATTTGTTTTAAAGCTCAATAAATATCAAAGAAGACCTTTGACCGGCACTTTTCTAATTTTGTCCGGAAGATTTAAACTTTAACGGACATCTTGACTGGCGAAAGAAACTGAAACTGAAACTCTGCCGCACGGTCCCCTCGTTCCTTGGAAGAGGCGGAGAGGTGGGTGTTTGTCATCTGCTGGTGGACTAACCGGAGAGAATTACAGTGCTTGCCTCGACGGGGAGGGATTGCATTGAATTAAAGCAGCGGGAGCAAACGCTTGCCTTGGGGAGGGAGAAAAACAAGCCACAGTGGAGAATAAACAGAAGGGTAACCATGGTAACTATGGGCGGGAAGTCTTCTTTGCTGCTTTTGTGGCAGACTACAGCGCCACTTACAGGCCTGGCATATGTACTACAGCGTCTCCAGCGCTTTCGAGCGGCAATGGCCGGCCGTGGCCCAACCCCCACATTCCCCTGATAGGTGGAGAGTTGGCCCAATAGCCGTAGCGCCACTTCTGTGACGACATAGAAGTGTTCAAATCTGGATCAGTCTGTATCAGATCCGTTGCAGCCCCTTTTTTAGAGATTTGGGTATGGAGGAAAATAGAGAGGGTTGTGTTTTCTGACACTTGGTGAGTTCCCTGGAACACCGGGGACACATATTCATGTATAAAAGACGTACAAAAGTGCATTTTGCATGATAGGTCCCCTTTAAATGTTTCCATCTTATGCTCTGTAAGTTTGTTTCGTAACGGAAGAAATGTAAATATATTTATAAAACGGACAAGTCAAATCAAGCAATCTGATTGGTCGATAGCGTTTTTGCGGACCTTTTTGATTACAGATTTGAAAACATCGTTGCTTGCTTTAAAAGTAGCGCAATTCATTATGTCAAACCTTGGAAAGTATCTAGATATCCCTGCCCTAATGCCAAAGGAACTGCACACTGAATATGTTTTTCCATTTGATGTCTATGTCTGGACCGCTGCGTAAAAAGGAGGGTTTCTGCCCCGTTACTTCTCCGCTGTTTTCTTGTCCAGTTTGAAAAGCAGTTTGCTTTTCAGCCCAACTGTATAGAGAGGCGAAGTCCCTCCCTTTCCGGGGGGGCTCCATGGGACCTTATTTCGGAAAATGTATGTATTGAAGTCAATGGGGAGAGAAAGATTATCTTTCGATTCCGTTTGAATTGAGCCACGAATTACACATATGATGTTTGTCAATTTAAAAGATAATTTTGCAAGTAAAAAAAATTAAAATGTGTCGTAAAACTGTGAAGTAACACTTTTTTTCTGTGAAACCGCTCAATGAACTACATCTCCCCGTCTCGCACCACACACCAAGACGGCCGTCACGTTGGCACATTTCACCTCTTTCTTTCAGAATGAGGCGAAAAGTATTAAAAGAGGTGAAAATCACTACAAGTCTGGGCATGTTGAGAGCTGTACATACACACAAGGGGAGTTAGTCGGTTCCGTAAGAGCCAGCATGCGGGACCGGGATTCTGGGATTTGTAGTCTTTCTAGTTGCGTATTTTTCATAGTCTTATATTTCAACAGTTTTACTACAAACTGTGACTTTTTTGACATGGAAATTATTTGTTAAGATTGACAAACATCATATGTGTAATTCGTGGCACAATTCAAACGGAATCGAAAGATAATCTCTCTCTCCCCATTGACTTCAATACATATTTGTTCCGAAATAAGGTCCCATGGGTCGGAAGTAGATGGGCGGGACTTCGCCTCTCAGTTTTTCTCAGACGCGGAGGGATACTGACTTGTTGTGAAAAGTAACTACAATTCTACCCGTGGTATACGCTCAGTATATCACGGCTAAGAACCAATCAGATTGCTTGATTTGACTTGTCCGTTTTATAAAGGCTATTATATGTTTTGATTATAATTATTGATGCATTAATGTGTTACCAAAGCTGGTAAAGGTGCAGCTAGTTTTAATGACATTGTATACTGCAGGGTAGCTTGTGAATTTACTCTAGGTGTGACTAAAGTGTTGATTATATTTCACATTATTGATCCAAATCTGCAAAGTAACTAAAGGTATTAAATAGATGTAGTGGAGTAAAAGTACACAATTTAAGCTACTTCTGAATTGTAGTGGGGTAGAAGTACAAAGTAGCAACACATTTATATACTCAAGTAAAGTACAAGTAACCATACTGTATGTATACAGGCGTGTGGAGGGGAGCGCTGAGCGGGCAGCAGCCCACAGGAGCTCTTCCATCTTCGATATGCTAAAAAAACGCAGTGAAGTCCAAGACCTGGACAACGAGAACCAGGAGAAGCAAGAAGTAGGTTAACAGGAACTCACGATACTTACAATAACTTATACACACACCTTCTTAAATATCCAAAACCTTTTCATGACGTGGCATTTTATTTTTATTAAAAAACAACAACATGTGTTGATCATTGCCTATAATCTGCACGATTAGTTGGATCATTATTGAGATTAGGATTATTCTTTTTTTATAAATGACAAAACATTTTTATTGCACTTTGAAACTTCAGTGTTCCTTTTTTAAAATCCAAACCACTATATCGCATTTTCTGTTGTGTTTCTACTGTATCCACAAAAATATATCCATATTTCTAACCACATACAATATATGATCTTTCAATAATATTACCAAAAAAATTAACATTTTGTAAATATTTAAGACCCTGAGCTCTGGGAAGTATCCACCAGTATTTGTAATTGTGATTCGTGCTAGTCAGTTTTCTCCAGGTATCTGCTTAACCCAGAGTGACATCCATCTAAATCCATGTATTTGTAATTCCTTCATTAAAGGTGGGGTACTGTAGGTAATTTTGGAGAAACCAGCTCGAGTGCGCTAGAATTTGAAAATACACAGTCGGAAAAAATCTGCCACTTCCTTACAGAGCCCCTCCTCCAACACACACGAACGTGCACATGACCAATGAGGGCACGAGATAAGTTTGTGCACAGATGGAAGGCTGACAGGCAGGTAGGCCATCCAGTTATTTTAGCCGGGCCGGCTCAGATGATTGGTCGTGCTTTTTACAGTAGGCCTACTACGGCTTCCACAGATGACATTTTTTATGGATTTTTTGTCAAAGCACTTAAGATATTCATTGCTATCGGGATGTTAAGAGCATTCCATGAAATATAACAAAAAGTGTATCTCGAGCCGGTTTCTCAAACTTACCTACCCCACCTTTAATAGCTCATCGTGTCAAATGCTATTATTAACAAATCGAACAGTTACCAAGTGTTGATGTTTCCCACGCAGTGTAACTTTCTGATTTAATGCTCACTGTCCTGACTTACCATCATAAATGTTCCCAAGTCATGTTTGCCTACTGTCTCATTAGGAACTGGAGAATTTGCAACAGCGTGAAGCTGAGTTGCAGGAGAAGATTAAGAAAGCTAACAAGATGAACCTCAGCTTTGAGAAGATTCTCAGGGTACAGTGAAGGACCATTTCACACACAATTCCTGTATGAAACTGTACCTAACGTTATTTGATTTTAGTGTCATAGCTGGAACTGAAAACACTAAACTAAATCTCTCCATCTCCCTCCCTGCAGGACCAGTATACTGAATGTTCAGAGAGAGCAACGAGGGAGAGGAAAGAGGTTCTTCATCTGGATGCAGAGCATGAGAGGCTGGTGGTGGAGTTAGCTGAAGAGCTGCAGAGCAAACAGGAGCGAGAGCGCCAGCTAGTGAAACTCACTCCGTACGCTGTGAACTTCGAGCGGGCGGCCAAGTTGACCAAGGTACTGCAAGGGATTTTTTTAGAAGGTAGAGAATCTAATTTAAACATGTTTATTGTACAGGAATAGTCTGTGTGTGAAATCATAACAATTACTTTTATAATTGTTTTGATCTTTCTAAATCTTGTCTCTTGATGATGTCCTCAACAGTATTCACACACATTTAATATATGGCATTGTTGTGAGGAATAACATTTCTGTCTCTTTCTTCCTCCAGGTTTATGCTATATTTAAAAAAAAAATCATGGTATGATGTTTGCAGGTGTGGTCCATAAAGTGTATTGATTAGATAATTAATTTGAAATAATGGAGTTACATTGTGTGTGGTTTCTATGTGTGTCTGTTACAGTTTAAGGATGCAAAGAGCCTCGCAGATCATACGGAGAACCTTCTCCGCATTCGAGAGAGTCACCTTCAGCAGGACCTGAAGAAGCGTGAGAAGTATGACGAGCTGAGGAGAACCCTGCAGTCAAACCAAGAACAGCATCGCCTCATGCGTCTGCAGAAGAACTACGAGCTGTCCCAGATGGAGGTGGAGCATGAGAAAGAGCGCTCTGAAGTTCTGGAATGGGTACGAGAGCTGACCCCGGGTCAAAGTCCGGCATCAAAGCTAACACCAAATCAAATGATGATCTTCTGTGTGAAATGAAGTTGTCCCTGTCCCCACACAGGAGAGGAAGTGGAACCACATTCAGGAAACCGCATCAAAGAAATCACTTCTCCTGGGACAAATCAAGATGGCGACACTCAACCTCTACGAAATGACGTGTCAAGACGAAAAGCAGATGAAGTGGTTGATATAAACGACACAGAGAAACAGCTGGACCAGGTGTGTACCCCAACAGAGCAGAGATGGAGGTAAAAAGCAGACAGAAAAATATACACTTGTAATTTTTTTACTGTCTCCTCAGGTTAAGACGTTCATGCAAGACAGCGACGACATGGTAACAATATCAGACTTCTTCACAGAGACAAGATGGAAAGAAAAGAGACAAAAAGAGCTTTCCAAGTCACAGTAAAAAAAAGGCTTCAAAGTAACCTTTACCATGAGTCTCCTCACAGCTTTAGAACTGAATTTGCTGAGATGGAACTAAATAATTAAAGTGTGTTTATCTAATGTTAAACTCTGTGAGTTTCATTAACTGTTAACTTGTAGACACTGAACTTCAATACACTTGAACACTGAATGCAATCAAATATTGTCCATTTATCTCATCATTGTTATTAAAATGGCTTGATCATAAATTCTGAAATGGTTCTGATAGTGGTAGCTAAACATTTGAGGGTGACTTTTTCATAAAGTCTATCCAGTTGCAATTTCAGATAACTTATACAGTTAGTTTATTCAATCCTAAGCTTCTCCTCTCAGCACAATATCATGTAGACTTTGAATCATCAGGATAAAGGTCCGGTGCTGCCACCTCGTGTCTCTTAAAGAAAACAGCAATCTGTTGTAACTTGTTTTATTGATCAGATCTCAGAACAGCTTCTGATGGGTCTTTGTCTTTCACGGCACTTTTGACCCCTCTACAGACATACTGTCACTTAATGGTAGGAAAACAGTGAACAATAACAAAAGATTAACATTTATATATGGACATTCAATTTTATATATTGGCCTACAGTATTATCCACAATAGTGAAATGTAACTATTTACTTAAGTACCATACTTATATTGAATGTCGAGGTACAGGTATTTTATTATTTTCAATTATATATACATTGTTCTTCTGCTCCGCTACATCTCAGAGGCACATATTGTGCTTTTAACTCCATTATATTTTGGGATAGCTGTCGGCTAGTTAACTTTAAATATGATGTTGATATATGTATGATTATGTATAAAGATGAGACGTGGTGATTTTCAGAAGCCAATCAGCATTATGGTAAAAATAAAAAGGTTGTCTGCAACATTAAAGCGATAGACCTTGATATACCTATATATCAATAGGAATAAGCCAATAATATAATATAAAATGTACCATTCTGCTCAATGAGTAGGCCTACCTTTCCCTTTTTGAACCTAAAACATTTTTGGATCCTAACCCTTTTTTTGATTCAAGTGAATCGTAGGAATTAGACAGTGAGCGGATAATAATGAAGTTTTATTCTGAAATGAATGACATGTCATGTCCTAAAGGCATTGTTGTAAAAACAGGCTGTTTTGACACCACAGTTTTCAAAACGCATTTCAGTACATCATCTTTTTTTATAGGTTTAAAAGTAGATATGTAAAATCTAAAATCACACGACTTACCAGTTTTCATAGCATATTATGATGATGATCAAAACAAAACTAGTACATTTTACATATATTTTTGCTTAAAACTAATGTTGCTGCTACTGCTCACTCTGTGCCCTCTTTGTTGTCGGGGCACAGCTCTGAAACACAGGAAGACAGAAGATAAACTTTAGGATAACACAGAAATCTTGGAGAATATCTGCAGTATTTCCATTTTTCTGATCGTGTGCATTGTACCTTATCTACTTAAAATGATCTGTATAAAAACACAATATTTAAATGTTACACCGTGTGGCAACTTGAGTACGTTCTTGTGTCCGCTTAACACACAGATTCAGCTTTGTTTTTATTTATTTATAACAGTCATTTTACTGAAGACTCACTGACCTGTTTTGCCGTCGTAGCTGTGGAAGTTCTCTGGGAAGCTCAGACACCCAACTTGAAAATGTCAACATCTTCAGGATCAATTTTTCCATTCCTTGCTGGAAAAAGGGTTGAAACTCAGAGATGAATTGTAAAATCTGATGAGGAACATACTGAACTGCAGGATGTATCTACCGGTGACGTCTCCATTTTGAAAGGTGTCCGTCCACAGCAGGCAGTCGGAGCAGCTCTGAAGGATATGACCTTTGTGGTCTGACAGATTTTCTTTAAAGACAGCAGAGCGACTGATTATATTTTTCACATGAAGATCAATTTCCAATGCTCCTACTGTAATCTTGTTAATAGCATGCTAGAGAAATAAGCTGCTTTACCTTATGTCAGGAGTTACTTACTGCGAAATGTGGTGGCGATGCCTGAGACTGTTGCATTCACCTCCCCTGAGATACACCGATTACTGGGAAACAAGAAGATGCTGGGCCAGAGTTTTGTTTTTTCAAAAGCTTCACATTTAAATAGTAAAACAATTGGTTCATTGTTTTATACCACATTTCATTCTGCAATGTTAAACTGATTTTTACTCTTATATTTTATAAATACTGCTGCTACTAACAGCGATGTGTTCTTCTGTAAATTGAAATTATTTGTATTATTCTTGTTTTAAATACTATGTGCATGCCTTTTATCTAATATTGTCCTCTCTATCTTGCTGTAACAATGTACATTTTCCCTGTGTGGAATGATTAAAGGAATGTATATCGTTTTTATCCACTACATTTATTCAATACCTTAAGTTACTTTGCAGATTTGGATTAATGATAGAAATATAATCAAAACTTACACCTGGAGTAAATTCACAAGCTACCCTGCCGTATACAAAGTAATTTAAATTAGCTATACCTTTATCAGCTGTGATAACATTTGAATGCATCAATAATTATAATCAGAACATAGAATATATATTATTCTGCTAGGGCAATTTGCACAATGAGTACTTTTACTTTTGGTATTGTAAGTTTACTTGAATGCTTATACTTTTGTACTTTTACTGGAGTAACATGTTAAACGCAGGACTTTTACTTGTAACAGAGTATTCCTACACTCTGGTACTTCTTCTTTTACTTAAGTACAATATCTTACTACTTGTCCCACCCTCCAATGCTAAACACATTGTTGTGTCTGCTCAGCTTCTGAAGTTGTGAAGTGGTACTAAAACCTGTGATTGACAGGACATTCGCTACCAAAGACGCTACAGACAGAGGAGGAAGGCGGAGCTGGTGAAGCTCCAGCAGACTCTGACAGCTCTCAACTCCAAAACAGCCTTCTACCAGGACCAGATGAACTATTATGATACTTACATCAAGACCTGCCTGGACAACCTCAACAGAAAGTAAGTCGTTCATTTACTTCTTGCACTTTGTCAGGAGAAGTTTTTAGAATTATTTATTTTCACTGTGTAAATAATGTCGTGTGGATGGTTTGGTGGATTTCAAAATGTATTGTGTTTATTACTAATGCATTCCTGTGTTTTGTGTGACCAGGAATGCACGCCGATCTATAAAGCTGGACAGCAAAGGAGAAAATAAGGGCAGCAAGAAGTGGAAGCCCCAGTCTCTGAAGTACACTGGAGCAAGGCTTCATGAGAAGGGAGTCATCCTGGAGATAGAAGGACTTCAGACCAACCAGTGAGTTATCTGATCAGCTTGGTGTTTAATGTAACTCTTTACCATGGCTCAGACTTTGTTACTTACAGTCACACAACTCTTAGTGAAGTTTCTCATTTTAGATTGTGGCATGTAGAGACGTTTTGATTACCGTGTCGATGAACACATCTATCCTCCAATCAACCTTTATATCATTAACAAAAAATGTGTGTGGGTTTTATCCAAACAAGATTATGTAGTTTCTACATACTTAAGAATATGATTATGTTTTTCCAAGAAGAGGAAAGATGTCTGTTGACTAGTTAATTAACTGGTTCCTGTTACATGTTCTTTGTTCATGCTCTTTATCGTTTTTCTGAGTTGGAAAGTTAGATTGCATCATAGTTTATACATATTTTAACGAAATATACTGTATACAAGGTAGGACAAGGTAGGTGGGGTAGGTAAGTTTGAGAAACCGGCTCGAGATATACTTTTTGTTATATTCCATGGAATGCTCTTAACATCCCGATAGCAATGAATATCTTAAGTGCTTTGACAAAAAATCCATAAAAAGATTTCATCTGTGGAAGCCGTAGTACTGTAAAAAGCACGACCAATCATTTTAGCCGGCCCGGCTAAAATAACTGGATGGCCTACCTGCCTGTCAGCCTTCCATCTGTGCACAAACTTATCTCGTGCCCTCATTGGTCATGTGCGCGTTCGTGTGTGTGTTGGAGGAGGGGCTCTGTAAGGAAGTGGCAGATTTTTTCCGGCTGTGTATTTTCAAATTCTAGCACACTCGAGCTGGTTTCTCCAAAATGACCTACCCCACCTTTAAATGTAAGGCAGACAGATATCAAATATATCCAAGCTAATTTAAGCTGATTTGAGTCCTGTGAAAAAATGACTTGTATTTTTTTAGTTTTTGTTTGTGTTTTTGTTTAATATAATAACATGGTTTTTTGCTTTGTTGTCACTTTGTCATTAATCTCTGTCTATTGCCTCTCTCTTCTTTCAGGTTCAAAAATGTCATGTTTGACATTTCACCCACTGAGGAAGTTGGAGATTTTCAAGTGAAGGCCAAATTTATGGGAGTTGAGATGGAAAAAGTCCAGCTTCATTTCCTGGTATACATTTACCTCTTGATTCCCTGGAACAAAGCAGCTCACCAGTCAGCATTAAGCCTTGATGACAGACACTTAAATGCCATTTTCAACCCATTAGACAATTAAAGAAACAGCGCAAACTATTTCTAATGAAGAGGACAGCAGTGGACACATTTGTTTTAATGAATCTGTATGAACAAACATACTGTATAAACAAAGGTGTGCATAGAGACCGGGCTGTACTACAAATGTTACTACATCAATACAAACTTAATATAATATCTTTATCTGCTACCATATAGACAGGGTTCATTACTTAAAAGGTATGCAAACATGCCACATTAGTACCTTATCTCTATGAATGACGTGTGTGTGTGTGTGTGTGTGTGTGTGTGTGTGTGTGTGTGTGTGTGTGTGTGTGTGTGTGTGTGTGTGTGTGTGTGTGTGTGTGTGTGTGTGTTGTGTGTGTGTGTGTGTGTGTGTGTGTGTGTGTGTGTGTGTGTGTGTTTTCTCATTGAATGTGTTTGTATTCTGTTTCCAGGACCTCCTTCAGCTGCAGTACAAAGGCGTGGCCGTCATGAAGATGTTCGACAAAGCCAAAGTCAACGTCAATTTACTCATCTTCCTCCTAAATAAAAAATTCTATGGAAAATGACAAAGTGAAGGGAGGAAAAGCAACAAAGAGGAAACAGATTGTGCCTTCTGATTGTGCTGAGCTTGTGGAACAAAATTAATTCAGCCAGATAACACGAGATGGGGCAGGACAGTGTTTTGTATTGTACCCTCCTCTTATAATTTTAAGGATCACACCAAAATCTAATGCTGTTGTCCAACTTAATGTATCAGCTCTGTATTTTTTCATGTGGTAATTGTAAATGTAATGTATTTTTAAGATTTAAATTGTAATGATATTCATGTTTTGTATGTAAAAACTGTCCCATGTATGTTGAAACAACTGTGGATTAGTTCAGAAATCCAGCTGGGGAGCAGATTTTCAGCCGGCCTGTATCATTCTATAAAATACTGTAGTTTACCACAGTGCCTTTTAATTAAAGTGTGTAAAGAAACATGTTTTAATAAATAAAACATCAAAAATATTTAAAAGCTACAACGGATGAAGTTGTACTATGTGTTATCAAGAAGTGATTGCTAATGTTTAAATTATTTAAATGTGCAGAATAAATAACATGTTTTTTTATCAACTACTTTGACTAGTTTTAGTTTAATCTGCTAACCTCCCACTGGGACACATTACTTCTCTGCAGAGAGGGAGAGACGGAGTATTTACCACAATAACATGTTTGATGCTGAAGAATAACACACTGATCCTGTCGCTACAAGGACTTTTGTTGCACATTTTTACTTTTTTTTTTTTAAATCGACAGTTTTAATAAACGATTTCTATTTATAGTTTATAAAACAAGTTGTTTTGAAAGTTGTCAATCTTTGCACTGAAATGCCGGCGGATGTAACTTTAACATTGTTTTGTTACCATGGAAACGAGTCGGGGAGGAACGCTGAGAGCTCGTAAAAAGTTTGAACACAAACCAACGACAGAAGCAGGAGGAAGAGAGTCAGATCTGGAAACATTTTTAATTTAATCTACTCCGCCGTGAAAACTTTAAAAACAACAAAGAGTCATGACCTCCAGGAGCGTCCGTAAGAAGCAGCTGTTACAGCGTTCACGGTGAGTGTGTGTGTGTGTGTGGAGCCAGTGTTGTGTGTGTGTTGTTGGCGATGTGCTCTGCCTGCGTGTTGAGGTGGGAGAAGTAGGCTACTCAGATCTGGTATTTGAGTAAAAGTAGAAGTACCAGAGTGTAGGAATACTACTCTGTTACAAGTAAAAGTCCTGCATCAAAATGTTACTCAAGTAAAAATACAAAAAAAGCATCAAAATATACTTAAAGGTGGGCAGTGGCGTTTTTATATGTACAAAAGTGGTGGGGCACAAAAAACGTAGATGTCTATATATAAGCTTCTGCAGTGACGTGCAGTGAGGTTCATGGCTGGTGAGGCACTGGCACTGACTCTTCAGGTTTACAAATATTATATTTTGACCTAAACCAAAATATAATATTATTTTCAAAAGCTTTTTTTGTCTGATGCTTCGATTAATTTTAAACAGACAGTTCAACAAAAGGATACCCAAAAAATGTAATTTTATCATTTAAATATTGAATTGTTCTCTCTTAGTAAGATCCCATTTTCAATCAAATTGCGGTCTTACCTTGACTTGAAGATGAAGTCCATTTGCCTATCCTTCTGGACAAAAATGTCTATAACTTTTTTGTAAAAGTCCTCCTTATGTTCTTGTAGTTTCAAAAGTCTATCATAAATCTAATCCATAGATTTATGATAAAAAAATTATAAAAGTAGGGTAGACATGTGGATGTTATCCGGCTGATCAAAACGTGCATTTATCTAACAGGTACTGTTTCCCACAGATCTTATTTCCAGCTATTTTCTAAAATCCTCTGGAGAAATCTCATTGCTTTTTTGTCGAGGGAAGCCATGCGCAGCTTACTTCCTGGTTTTAGGACGCGTCACTGCAGCTCTCTCGTCTCCTCTTCACACACCACACTTTTCGCGGCACACGTACTTACAGCCAATCAGCTCTGAATGATTTGAGATGACGTATGGTGGGGATGGTAGCTCCATGCCCCTCTGGTCATTATTTTTTTGCCACACACATTTCATTACAAAATACTCTGAGCATGCGCAGTGTAGTTTTTACAGTCACCGTTGACTTCACAGCGAGAGGGAGGGGCATAATCAGGTTTTGTCCCACATGGCTCTAAACAGCTCAATAGGCACACACTGTGACTGTAGACACACTAATTAGAAGAACACAGACTAAAACAGCAATGTACAGACGAATCAGATGATTAAACATGATCTTAAAATATATTTTATATATTTTTTTATTTATTTTTTTGCATTTTTGTAATCATTATTTGTAATACTTTCTGCTGACACTAGGTGGGGCTGTGCCCCACCTGCCCCTAATGACCAGTCGCCACTGAAGGTGGGGTAGGTAATTTCGGAGAAACCAGCTCGAGTGCGCTAGAATTTGAAATTGCACAACCAGAGAAAATCTGCCACTTCATTACAGAGCCCCTCCTCCAACACACACGAACGCGCACATGACCAATGAGGGCACGAGATAAGTTTGTGCACAGATGGAAGGCTGACAGGCAGGTAGGCCATCCAGTTATTTTAGCCGGGCCGGCTAAAACGATTGGTCGTGCTTTTTACAGTACTGTTTGCTGTCTACGGGTCTGATTCTGCTGACCACGACCCCCTGCAGGAGAGGTGAGCCGTGCTCTGATCAGCTGCTGGGCTGTCAGAAGAGGGGGAGAAAAAGAGATCTCTGTCCTCCGTGTTTTATTATATAGAGTCGTTATTCATTTGTTTTAAAGCTCAATAAATATCAAAGAAGACCTTTGACCGGCACTTTTCTAATTTTGTCCGGAAGATTTAAACTTTAACGGACATCTTGACTGGCGAAAGAAACTGAAACTGAAACTCTGCCGCACGGTCCCCTCGTTCCTTGGAAGAGGCGGAGAGGTGGGTGTTTGTCATCTGCTGGTGGACTAACCGGAGAGAATTACAGTGCTTGCCTCGACGGGGAGGGATTGCATTGAATTAAAGCAGCGGGAGCAAACGCTTGCCTTGGGGAGGGAGAAAAACAAGCCACAGTGGAGAATAAACAGAAGGGTAACCATGGTAACTATGGGCGGGAAGTCTTCTTTGCTGCTTTTGTGGCAGACTACAGCGCCACTTACAGGCCTGGCATATGTACTACAGCGTCTCCAGCGCTTTCGAGCGGCAATGGCCGGCCGTGGCCCAACCCCCACATTCCCCTGATAGGTGGAGAGTTGGCCCAATAGCCGTAGCGCCACTTCTGTGACGACATAGAAGTGTTCAAATCTGGATCAGTCTGTATCAGATCCGTTGCAGCCCCTTTTTTAGAGATTTGGGTATGGAGGAAAATAGAGAGGGTTGTGTTTTCTGACACTTGGTGAGTTCCCTGGAACACCGGGGACACATATTCATGTATAAAAGACGTACAAAAGTGCATTTTGCATGATAGGTCCCCTTTAAATGTTTCCATCTTATGCTCTGTAAGTTTGTTTCGTAACGGAAGAAATGTAAATATATTTATAAAACGGACAAGTCAAATCAAGCAATCTGATTGGTCGATAGCGTTTTTGCGGACCTTTTTGATTACAGATTTGAAAACATCGTTGCTTGCTTTAAAAGTAGCGCAATTCATTATGTCAAACCTTGGAAAGTATCTAGATATCCCTGCCCTAATGCCAAAGGAACTGCACACTGAATATGTTTTTCCATTTGATGTCTATGTCTGGACCGCTGCGTAAAAAGGAGGGTTTCTGCCCCGTTACTTCTCCGCTGTTTTCTTGTCCCAGTTTGAAAAGCAGTTTGCTTTTCAGCCCAACTGTATAGAGAGGCGAAGTCCCTCCCTTTCCGGGGGGGCTCCATGGGACCTTATTTCGGAAAATGTATGTATTGAAGTCAATGGGGAGAGAAAGATTATCTTTCGATTCCGTTTGAATTGAGCCACGAATTACACATATGATGTTTGTCAATTTAAAAGATAATTTTGCAAGTAAAAAAAATTAAAATGTGTCGTAAAACTGTGAAGTAACACTTTTTTTTTCTGTGAAACCGCTCAATGAACTACATCTCCCGTCTCGCACCACACACCAAGACGGCCGTCACGTTGGCACATTTCACCTCTTTCTTTCAGAATGAGGCGAAAAGTATTAAAAGAGGTGAAAATCACTACAAGTCTGGGCATGTTGAGAGCTGTACATACACACAAGGGGAGTTAGTCGGTTCCGTAAGAGCCAGCATGCGGGACCGGGATTCTGGGATTTGTAGTCTTTCTAGTTGCGTATTTTTCATAGTCTTATATTTCAACAGTTTTACTACAAACTGTGACTTTTTTGACATGGAAATTATTTGTTAAGATTGACAAACATCATATGTGTAATTCGTGGCACAATTCAAACGGAATCGAAAGATAATCTCTCTCTCCCCATTGACTTCAATACATATTTGTTCCGAAATAAGGTCCCATGGGTCGGAAGTAGATGGGCGGGACTTCGCCTCTCAGTTTTTCTCAGACGCGGAGGGATACTGACTTGTTGTGAAAAGTAACTACAATTCTACCCGTGGTATACGCTCAGTATATCACGGCTAAGAACCAATCAGATTGCTTGATTTGACTTGTCCGTTTTATAAAGGCTATTATATGTTTTGATTATAATTATTGATGCATTAATGTGTTACCAAAGCTGGTAAAGGTGCAGCTAGTTTTAATGACATTGTATACTGCAGGGTAGCTTGTGAATTTACTCTAGGTGTGACTAAAGTGTTGATTATATTTCACATTATTGATCCAAATCTGCAAAGTAACTAAAGGTATTAAATAGATGTAGTGGAGTAAAAGTACACAATTTAAGCTACTTCTGAATTGTAGTGGGGTAGAAGTACAAAGTAGCAACACATTTATATACTCAAGTAAAGTACAAGTAACCATACTGTATGTATACAGGCGTGTGGAGGGGAGCGCTGAGCGGGCAGCAGCCCACAGGAGCTCTTCCATCTTCGATATGCTAAAAAAACGCAGTGAAGTCCAAGACCTGGACAACGAGAACCAGGAGAAGCAAGAAGTAGGTTAACAGGAACTCACGATACTTACAATAACTTATACACACACCTTCTTAAATATCCAAAACCTTTTCATGACGTGGCATTTTATTTTTATTAAAAAACAACAACATGTGTTGATCATTGCCTATAATCTGCACGATTAGTTGGATCATTATTGAGATTAGGATTATTCTTTTTTTATAAATGACAAAACATTTTTATTGCACTTTGAAACTTCAGTGTTCCTTTTTTAAAATCCAAACCACTATATCGCATTTTCTGTTGTGTTTCTACTGTATCCACAAAAATATATCCATATTTCTAACCACATACAATATATGATCTTTCAATAATATTACCAAAAAAATTAACATTTTGTAAATATTTAAGACCCTGAGCTCTGGGAAGTATCCACCAGTATTTGTAATTGTGATTCGTGCTAGTCAGTTTTCTCCAGGTATCTGCTTAACCCAGAGTGACATCCATCTAAATCCATGTATTTGTAATTCCTTCATTAAAGGTGGGGTACTGTAGGTAATTTTGGAGAAACCAGCTCGAGTGCGCTAGAATTTGAAAATACACAGTCGGAAAAAATCTGCCACTTCCTTACAGAGCCCCTCCTCCAACACACACGAACGTGCACATGACCAATGAGGGCACGAGATAAGTTTGTGCACAGATGGAAGGCTGACAGGCAGGTAGGCCATCCAGTTATTTTAGCCGGGCCGGCTCAGATGATTGGTCGTGCTTTTTACAGTAGGCCTACTACGGCTTCCACAGATGACATTTTTTTATGGATTTTTTGTCAAAGCACTTAAGATATTCATTGCTATCGGGATGTTAAGAGCATTCCATGAAATATAACACAAAGTGTATCTCGAGCCGGTTTCTCAAACTTACCTACCCCACCTTTAATAGCTCATCGTGTCAAATGCTATTATTAACAAATCGAACAGTTACCAAGTGTTGATGTTTCCCACGCAGTGTAACTTTCTGATTTAATGCTCACTGTCCTGACTTACCATCATAAATGTTCCCAAGTCATGTTTGCCTACTGTCTCATTATAGGAACTGGAGAATTTGCAACAGCGTGAAGATGAGTGGCAGGAGAAGATTAAGAAAGCTAACAAGATGAACCTCAGCTATGAGAAGATTCTCAGGGTACAGTGAAGGACCATTTCACACACAATTCCTATATGAAACTGTACCTAACGTTATTTGATTTTAGTGTCATAGCTGGAACTGAAAACACTAAACTAAATCTCTCCATCTCCCTCCCTGCAGGACCAGTATACTGAATGTTCAGAGAGCAACGAGGGAGAGGAAAGAGGTTCTTCATCTGGATGCAGAGTATGAGAGGCTGGTGGTGGAGTTAGCTGAAGAGCTGCAGAGCAAGCAGGAGCGAGAGCGCCAGCTAGTGAAACTCACTCCGTACGCTGTGAGCTTCGAGCGGGCGGCCAAGTTGACCAAGGTACTGCAAGGGATTTTTTTAGAAGGTAGAGAATCTAATTTAAACATGTTTATTGTACAGGAATAGTCTGTGTGTGAAATCATAACAATTACTTTTATAATTGTTTTGATCTTTCTAAATCTTGTCTCTTGATGATGTCCTCAACAGTATTCACACACATTTAATATATGGCATTGTTGTGAGGAATAACATTTCTGTCTCTTTCTTCCTCCAGGTTTATGCTTTATTTAAAAAAAAAATCATGGTATGATGTTTGCAAGTGTGGTCCATAAAGTGTATTGATTAGATAATGAATTTGAAATAATGGAGTTACATTGTGTGTGGTTTCTATGTGTGTCTGTTACAGTTTAAGGATGCAAAGAGCCTCGCAGATCATACGGAGAACCTTCTCCGCATTCGAGAGAGTCACCTTCAGCAGGACCTGAAGAAGCGTGAGAAGTATGACGAGCTGAGGAGAACCCTGCAGTCAAACCAAGAACAGCATCGCCTCATGCGTCTGCAGAAGAACTACGAGCTGTCCCAGATGGAGGTGGAGCATGAGAAAGAGCGCTCTGAAGTTCTGGAATGGGTACGAGAGCTGACCCCGGGTCAAAGTCCGGCATCAAAGCTAACACCAAATCAAATGATGATCTTCTGTGTGAAATGAAGTTGTCCCTGTCCCCACACAGGAGAGGAAGTGGAACCACATTCAGGAAACCGCATCAAAGAAATCACTTCTCCTGGGACAAATCAAGATGGCGACACTCAACCTCTACGAAATGACGTGTCAAGACGAAAAGGCAGATGAAGTGGTTGATATAAACGACACAGAGAAACAGCTGGACCAGGTGTGTACCCCAACAGAGCAGAGATGGAGGTAAAAAGCAGACAGAAAAATATACACTTGTAATTTTTTTACTGTCTCCTCAGGTTAAGACGTTCATGCAAGACAGCGACGACATGGTAACAATATCAGACTTCTTCACAGAGACAAGATGGAAAGAAAAGAGACAAAAAGAGCTTTCCAAGTCACAGTAAAAAAAAGGCTTCAAAGTAACCTTTACCATGAGTCTCCTCACAGCTTTAGAACTGAATTTGCTGAGATGGAACTAAATAATTAAAGTGTGTTTATCTAATGTTAAACTCTGTGAGTTTCATTAACTGTTAACTTGTAGACACTGAACTTCAATACACTTGAACACTGAATGCAATCAAATATTGTCCATTTATCTCATCATTGTTATTAAAATGGCTTGATCATAAATTCTGAAATGGTTCTGATAGTGGTAGCTAAACATTTGAGGGTGACTTTTTCATAAAGTCTATCCAGTTGCAATTTCAGATAACTTATACAGTTAGTTTATTCAATCCTAAGCTTCTCCTCTCAGCACAATATCATGTAGACTTTGAATCATCAGGATAAAGGTCCGGTGCTGCCACCTCGTGTCTCTTAAAGAAAACAGCAATCTGTTGTAACTTGTTTTATTGATCAGATCTCAGAACAGCTTCTGATGGGTCTTTGTCTTTCACGGCACTTTTGACCCCTCTACAGACATACGGTCACTTAATGGTAGGAAAACAGTGAACAATAACAAAAGATTAACATTTATATATGGACATTCAATTTTATATATTGGCCTACAGTATTATCCACAATAGTGAAATGTAACTATTTACTTAAGTACCATACTTATATTGAATGTCGAGGTACAGGTATTTTATTATTTTCAATTATATATACATTGTTCTTCTGCTCCGCTACATCTCAGAGGCACATATTGTGCTTTTAACTCCATTATATTTTGGGATAGCTGTCGGCTAGTTAACTTTAAATATGATGTTGATATATGTATGATTATGTATAAAGATGAGACGTGGTGATTTTCAGAAGCCAATCAGCATTATGGTAAAAATAAAAAGGTTGTCTGCAACATTAAAGCGATAGACCTTGATATACCTATATATCAATAGGAATAAGCCAATAATATAATATAAAATGTACCATTCTGCTCAATGAGTAGGCCTACCTTTCCCTTTTTGAACCTAAAACATTTTTGGATCCTAACCCTTTTTTTGATTCAAGTGAATCGTAGGAATTAGACAGTGAGCGGATAATAATGAAGTTTTATTCTGAAATGAATGACATGTCATGTCCTAAAGGCATTGTTGTAAAAACAGGCTGTTTTGACACCACAGTTTTCAAAACGCATTTCAGTACATCATCTTTTTTTATAGGTTTAAAAGTAGATATGTAAAATCTAAAATCACACGACTTACCAGTTTTCATAGCATATTATGATGATGATCAAAACAAAACTAGTACATTTTACATATATTTTTGCTTAAAACTAATGTTGCTGCTACTGCTCACTCTGTGCCCTCTTTGTTGTCGGGGCACAGCTCTGAAACACAGGAAGACAGAAGATAAACTTTAGGATAACACAGAAATCTTGGAGAATATCTGCAGTATTTCCATTTTTCTGATCGTGTGCATTGTACCTTATCTACTTAAAATGATCTGTATAAAAACACAATATTTAAATGTTACACCGTGTGGCAACTTGAGTACGTTCTTGTGTCCGCTTAACACACAGATTCAGCTTTGTTTTTATTTATTTATAACAGTCATTTTACTGAAGACTCACTGACCTGTTTTGCCGTCGTACTGTAGCTGTGGAAGTTCTCTGGGAAGCTCAGACACCCAACTTGAAAATGTCAACATCTTCAGGATCAATTTTTCCATTCCTTGCTGGAAAAAGGGTTGAAACTCAGAGATGAATTGTAAAATCTGATGAGGAACATACTGAACTGCAGGATGTATCTACCGGTGACGTCTCCATTTTGAAAGGTGTCCGTCCACAGCAGGCAGTCGGAGCAGCTCTGAAGGATATGACCTTTGTGGTCTGACAGATTTTCTTTAAAGACAGCAGAGCGACTGATTATATTTTTCACATGAAGATCAATTTCCAATGCTCCTACTGTAATCTTGTTAATAGCATGCTAGAGAAATAAGCTGCTTTACCTTATGTCAGGAGTTACTTACTGCGAAATGTGGTGGCGATGCCTGAGACTGTTGCATTCACCTCCCCTGAGATACACCGATTACTGGGAAACAAGAAGATGCTGGGCCAGAGTTTTGTTTTTTCAAAAGCTTCACATTTAAATAGTAAAACAATTGGTTCATTGTTTTATACCACATTTCATTCTGCAATGTTAAACTGATTTTTACTCTTATATTTTATAAATACTGCTGCTACTAACAGCGATGTGTTCTTCTGTAAATTGAAATTATTTGTATTATTCTTGTTTTAAATACTATGTGCATGCCTTTTATCTAATATTGTCCTCTCTATCTTGCTGTAACAATGTACATTTTCCCTGTGTGGAATGATTAAAGGAATGTATATCGTTTTTATCCACTACATTTATTCAATACCTTAAGTTACTTTGCAGATTTGGATTAATGATAGAAATATAATCAAAACTTACACCTGGAGTAAATTCACAAGCTACCCTGCCGTATACAAAGTAATTTAAATTAGCTATACCTTTATCAGCTGTGATAACATTTGAATGCATCAATAATTATAATCAGAACATAGAATATATATTATTCTGCTAGGGCAATTTGCACAATGAGTACTTTTACTTTTGGTATTGTAAGTTTACTTGAATGCTTATACTTTTGTACTTTTACTGGAGTAACATGTTAAACGCAGGACTTTTACTTGTAACAGAGTATTCCTACACTCTGGTACTTCTTCTTTTACTTAAGTACAATATCTTACTACTTGTCCCACCCTCCAATGCTAAACACATTGTTGTGTCTGCTCAGCTTCTGAAGTTGTGAAGTGGTACTAAAACCTGTGATTGACAGGACATTCGCTACCAAAGACGCTACAGACAGAGGAGGAAGGCGGAGCTGGTGAAGCTCCAGCAGACTCTGACAGCTCTCAACTCCAAAACAGCCTTCTACCAGGACCAGATGAACTATTATGATACTTACATCAAGACCTGCCTGGACAACCTCAACAGAAAGTAAGTCGTTCATTTACTTCTTGCACTTTGTCAGGAGAAGTTTTTAGAATTATTTATTTTCACTGTGTAAATAATGTCGTGTGGATGGTTTGGTGGATTTCAAAATGTATTGTGTTTATTACTAATGCATTCCTGTGTTTTGTGTGACCAGGAATGCACGCCGATCTATAAAGCTGGACAGCAAAGGAGAAAATAAGGGCAGCAAGAAGTGGAAGCCCCAGTCTCTGAAGTACACTGGAGCAAGGCTTCATGAGAAGGGAGTCATCCTGGAGATAGAAGGACTTCAGACCAACCAGTGAGTTATCTGATCAGCTTGGTGTTTAATGTAACTCTTTACCATGGCTCAGACTTTGTTACTTACAGTCACACAACTCTTAGTGAAGTTTCTCATTTTAGATTGTGGCATGTAGAGACGTTTTGATTACCGTGTCGATGAACACATCTATCCTCCAATCAACCTTTATATCATTAACAAAAAATGTGTGTGGGTTTTATCCAAACAAGATTATGTAGTTTCTACATACTTAAGAATATGATTATGTTTTTCCAAGAAGAGGAAAGATGTCTGTTGACTAGTTAATTAACTGGTTCCTGTTACATGTTCTTTGTTCATGCTCTTTATCGTTTTTCTGAGTTGGAAAGTTAGATTGCATCATAGTTTATACATATTTTAACGAAATATACTGTATACAAGGTAGGACAAGGTAGGTGGGGTAGGTAAGTTTGAGAAACCGGCTCGAGATATACTTTTTGTTATATTCCATGGAATGCTCTTAACATCCCGATAGCAATGAATATCTTAAGTGCTTTGACAAAAAATCCATAAAAAGATTTCATCTGTGGAAGCCGTAGTACTGTAAAAAGCACGACCAATCATTTTAGCCGGCCCGGCTAAAATAACTGGATGGCCTACCTGCCTGTCAGCCTTCCATCTGTGCACAAACTTATCTCGTGCCCTCATTGGTCATGTGCGCGTTCGTGTGTGTGTTGGAGGAGGGGCTCTGTAAGGAAGTGGCAGATTTTTTCCGGCTGTGTATTTTCAAATTCTAGCACACTCGAGCTGGTTTCTCCAAAATGACCTACCCCACCTTTAAATGTAAGGCAGACAGATATCAAATATATCCAAGCTAATTTAAGCTGATTTGAGTCCTGTGAAAAAATGACTTGTATTTTTTTAGTTTTTGTTTGTGTTTTTGTTTAATATAATAACATGGTTTTTTGCTTTGTTGTCACTTTGTCATTAATCTCTGTCTATTGCCTCTCTCTTCTTTCAGGTTCAAAAATGTCATGTTTGACATTTCACCCACTGAGGAAGTTGGAGATTTTCAAGTGAAGGCCAAATTTATGGGAGTTGAGATGGAAAAAGTCCAGCTTCATTTCCTGGTATACATTTACCTCTTGATTCCCTGGAACAAAGCAGCTCACCAGTCAGCATTAAGCCTTGATGACAGACACTTAAATGCCATTTTCAACCCATTAGACAATTAAAGAAACAGCGCAAACTATTTCTAATGAAGAGGACAGCAGTGGACACATTTGTTTTAATGAATCTGTATGAACAAACATACTGTATAAACAAAGGTGTGCATAGAGACCGGGCTGTACTACAAATGTTACTACATCAATACAAACTTAATATAATATCTTTATCTGCTACCATATAGACAGGGTTCATTACTTAAAAGGTATGCAAACATGCCACATTAGTACCTTATCTCTATGAATGACGTGTGTGTGTGTGTGTGTGTGTGTGTGTGTGTGTGTGTGTGTGTGTGTGTGTGTGTGTGTGTGTGTGTGTGTGTGTGTGTGTGTGTGTGTGTGTGTGTGTGTGTGTGTGTGTGTGTGTGTGTGTGTGTGTGTGTTTTCTCATTGAATGTGTTTGTATTCTGTTTCCAGGACCTCCTTCAGCTGCAGTACAAAGGCGTGGCCGTCATGAAGATGTTCGACAAAGCCAAAGTCAACGTCAATTTACTCATCTTCCTCCTAAATAAAAAATTCTATGGAAAATGACAAAGTGAAGGGAGGAAAAGCAACAAAGAGGAAACAGATTGTGCCTTCTGATTGTGCTGAGCTTGTGGAACAAAATTAATTCAGCCAGATAACACGAGATGGGGCAGGACAGTGTTTTGTATTGTACCCTCCTCTTATAATTTTAAGGATCACACCAAAATCTAATGCTGTTGTCCAACTTAATGTATCAGCTCTGTATTTTTTCATGTGGTAATTGTAAATGTAATGTATTTTTAAGATTTAAATTGTAATGATATTCATGTTTTGTATGTAAAAACTGTCCCATGTATGTTGAAACAACTGTGGATTAGTTCAGAAATCCAGCTGGGGAGCAGATTTTCAGCCGGCCTGTATCATTCTATAAAATACTGTAGTTTACCACAGTGCCTTTTAATTAAAGTGTGTAAAGAAACATGTTTTAATAAATAAAACATCAAAAATATTTAAAAGCTACAACGGATGAAGTTGTACTATGTGTTATCAAGAAGTGATTGCTAATGTTTAAATTATTTAAATGTGCAGAATAAATAACATGTTTTTTTATCAACTACTTTGACTAGTTTTAGTTTAATCTGCTAACCTCCCACTGGGACACATTACTTCTCTGCAGAGAGGGAGAGACGGAGTATTTACCACAATAACATGTTTGATGCTGAAGAATAACACACTGATCCTGTCGCTCCAAGGACTTTTGTTGCACATTTTTACTTTTTTTTTTTTAAATCGACAGTTTTAATAAACGATTTCTATTTATAGTTTATAAAACAAGTTGTTTTGAAAGTTGTCAATCTTTGCACTGAAATGCCGGCGGATGTAACTTTAACATTGTTTTGTTACCATGGAAACGAGTCGGGGAGGAACGCTGAGAGCTCGTAAAAAGTTTGAACACAAACCAACGACAGAAGCAGGAGGAAGAGAGTCAGATCTGGAAACATTTTTAATTTAATCTACTCCGCCGTGAAAACTTTAAAAACAACAAAGAGTCATGACCTCCAGGAGCGTCCGTAAGAAGCAGCTGTTACAGCGTTCACGGTGAGTGTGTGTGTGTGTGGAGCCAGTGTTGTGTGTGTGTTGTTGGCGATGTGCTCTGCCTGCGTGTTGAGGTGGGAGAAGTAGGCTACTCAGATCTGGTATTTGAGTAAAAGTAGAAGTACCAGAATGTAGGAATACTACTCTGTTACAAGTAAAAGTCCTGCATCAAAATGTTACTCAAGTAAAAATACAAAAAAGCATCAAAATATACTTAAAGGTGGGCAGTGGCGTTTTTATATGTACAAAAGTGGTGGGGCACAAAAAACGTAGATGTCTATATATAAGCTTCTGCAGTGACGTGCAGTGAGGTTCATGGCTGGTGAGGCACTGGCACTGACTCTTCAGGTTTACAAATATTATATTTTGACCTAAACCAAAATATAATATTATTTTCAAAAGCTTTTTTTGTCTGATGCTTCGATTAATTTTAAACAGACAGTTCAACAAAAGGATACCCAAAAAATGTAATTTTATCATTTAAATATTGAATTGTTCTCTCTTAGTAAGATCCCATTTTCAATCAAATTGCGGTCTTACCTTGACTTGAAGATGAAGTCCATTTGCCTATCCTTCTGGACAAAAATGTCTATAACTTTTTTGTAAAAGTCCTCCTTATGTTCTTGTAGTTTCAAAAGTCTATCATAAATCTAATCCATAGATTTATGATAAAAAAATTATAAAAGTAGGGTAGACATGTGGATGTTATCCGGCTGATCAAAACGTGCATTTATCTAACAGGTACGTTTCCCACAGATCTTATTTCCAGCTATTTTCTAAAATCCTCTGGAGAAATCTCATTGCTTTTTTGTCGAGGGAAGCCATGCGCAGCTTACTTCCTGGTTTTAGGACGCGTCACTGCAGCTCTCTCGTCTCCTCTTCACACACCACACTTTTCGCGGCACACGTACTTACAGCCAATCAGCTCTGAATGATTCGAGATGACGTATGGTGGGGATGGTAGCTCCATGCCCCTCTGGTCATTATTTTTTTGCCACACACATTTCATTACAAAATACTCTGAGCATGCGCAGTGTAGTTTTTACAGTCACCGTTGACTTCACAGCGAGAGGGAGGGGCATAATCAGGTTTTGTCCCACATGGCTCTAAACAGCTCAATAGGCACACACTGTGACTGTAGACACACTAATTAGAAGAACACAGACTAAAACAGCAATGTACAGACGAATCAGATGATTAAACATGATCTTAAAATATATTTTATATATTTTTTTATTTATTTTTTTGCATTTTTGTAATCATTATTTGTAATACTTTCTGCTGACACTAGGTGGGGCTGTGCCCCACCTGCCCCTAATGACCAGTCGCCACTGAAGGTGGGGTAGGTAATTTCGGAGAAACCAGCTCGAGTGCGCTAGAATTTGAAATTGCACAACCAGAGAAAATCTGCCACTTCATTACAGAGCCCCTCCTCCAACACACACGAACGCGCACATGACCAATGAGGGCACGAGATAAGTTTGTGCACAGATGGAAGGCTGACAGGCAGGTAGGCCATCCAGTTATTTTAGCCGGGCCGGCTAAAACGATTGGTCGTGCTTTTTACAGTACTGTTTGCTGTCTACGGGTCTGATTCTGCTGACCACGACCCCCTGCAGGAGAGGTGAGCCGTGCTCTGATCAGCTGCTGGGCTGTCAGAAGAGGGGGAGAAAAAGAGATCTCTGTCCTCCGTGTTTTATTATATAGAGTCGTTATTCATTTGTTTTAAAGCTCAATAAATATCAAAGAAGACCTTTGACCGGCACTTTTCTAATTTTGTCCGGAAGATTTAAACTTTAACGGACATCTTGACTGGCGAAAGAAACTGAAACTGAAACTCTGCCGCACGGTCCCCTCGTTCCTTGGAAGAGGCGGAGAGGTGGGTGTTTGTCATCTGCTGGTGGACTAACCGGAGAGAATTACAGTGCTTGCCTCGACGGGGAGGGATTGCATTGAATTAAAGCAGCGGGAGCAAACGCTTGCCTTGGGGAGGGAGAAAAACAAGCCACAGTGGAGAATAAACAGAAGGGTAACCATGGTAACTATGGGCGGGAAGTCTTCTTTGCTGCTTTTGTGGCAGACTACAGCGCCACTTACAGGCCTGGCATATGTACTACAGCGTCTCCAGCGCTTTCGAGCGGCAATGGCCGGCCGTGGCCCAACCCCCACATTCCCCTGATAGGTGGAGAGTTGGCCCAATAGCCGTAGCGCCACTTCTGTGACGACATAGAAGTGTTCAAATCTGGATCAGTCTGTATCAGATCCGTTGCAGCCCCTTTTTTAGAGATTTGGGTATGGAGGAAAATAGAGAGGGTTGTGTTTTCTGACACTTGGTGAGTTCCCTGGAACACCGGGGACACATATTCATGTATAAAAGACGTACAAAAGTGCATTTTGCATGATAGGTCCCCTTTAAATGTTTCCATCTTATGCTCTGTAAGTTTGTTTCGTAACGGAAGAAATGTAAATATATTTATAAAACTGACAAGTCAAATCAAGCAATCTGATTGGTCGATAGCGTTTTTGCGGACCTTTTTGATTACAGATTTGAAAACATCGTTGCTTGCTTTAAAAGTAGCGCAATTCATTATGTCAAACCTTGGAAAGTATCTAGATATCCCTGCCCTAATGCCAAAGGAACTGCACACTGAATATGTTTTTCCATTTGATGTCTATGTCTGGACCGCTGCGTAAAAAGGAGGGTTTCTGCCCCGTTACTTCTCCGCTGTTTTCTTGTCCCAGTTTGAAAAGCAGTTTGCTTTTCAGCCCAACTGTATAGAGAGGCGAAGTCCCTCCCTTTCCGGGGGGGCTCCATGGGACCTTATTTCGGAAAATGTATGTATTGAAGTCAATGGGGAGAGAAAGATTATCTTTCGATTCCGTTTGAATTGAGCCACGAATTACACATATGATGTTTGTCAATTTAAAAGATAATTTTGCAAGTAAAAAAAATTAAAATGTGTCGTAAAACTGTGAAGTAACACTTTTTTTTTCTGTGAAACCGCTCAATGAACTACATCTCCCGTCTCGCACCACACACCAAGACGGCCGTCACGTTGGCACATTTCACCTCTTTCTTTCAGAATGAGGCGAAAAGTATTAAAAGAGGTGAAAATCACTACAAGTCTGGGCATGTTGAGAGCTGTACATACACACAAGGGGAGTTAGTCGGTTCCGTAAGAGCCAGCATGCGGGACCGGGATTCTGGGATTTGTAGTCTTTCTAGTTGCGTATTTTTCATAGTCTTATATTTCAACAGTTTTACTACAAACTGTGACTTTTTTGACATGGAAATTATTTGTTAAGATTGACAAACATCATATGTGTAATTCGTGGCACAATTCAAACGGAATCGAAAGATAATCTCTCTCTCCCCATTGACTTCAATACATATTTGTTCCGAAATAAGGTCCCATGGGTCGGAAGTAGATGGGCGGGACTTCGCCTCTCAGTTTTTCTCAGACGCGGAGGGATACTGACTTGTTGTGAAAAGTAACTACAATTCTACCCGTGGTATACGCTCAGTATATCACGGCTAAGAACCAATCAGATTGCTTGATTTGACTTGTCCGTTTTATAAAGGCTATTATATGTTTTGATTATAATTATTGATGCATTAATGTGTTACCAAAGCTGGTAAAGGTGCAGCTAGTTTTAATGACATTGTATACTGCAGGGTAGCTTGTGAATTTACTCTAGGTGTGACTAAAGTGTTGATTATATTTCACATTATTGATCCAAATCTGCAAAGTAACTAAAGGTATTAAATAGATGTAGTGGAGTAAAAGTACACAATTTAAGCTACTTCTGAATTGTAGTGGGGTAGAAGTACAAAGTAGCAACACATTTATATACTCAAGTAAAGTACAAGTAACCATACTGTATGTATACAGGCGTGTGGAGGGGAGCGCTGAGCGGGCAGCAGCCCACAGGAGCTCTTCCATCTTCGATATGCTAAAAAAACGCAGTGAAGTCCAAGACCTGGACAACGAGAACCAGGAGAAGCAAGAAGTAGGTTAACAGGAACTCACGATACTTACAATAACTTATACACACACCTTCTTAAATATCCAAAACCTTTTCATGACGTGGCATTTTATTTTTATTAAAAAACAACAACATGTGTTGATCATTGCCTATAATCTGCACGATTAGTTGGATCATTATTGAGATTAGGATTATTCTTTTTTTATAAATGACAAAACATTTTTATTGCACTTTGAAACTTCAGTGTTCCTTTTTTAAAATCCAAACCACTATATCGCATTTTCTGTTGTGTTTCTACTGTATCCACAAAAATATATCCATATTTCTAACCACATACAATATATGATCTTTCAATAATATTACCAAAAAAATTAACATTTTGTAAATATTTAAGACCCTGAGCTCTGGGAAGTATCCACCAGTATTTGTAATTGTGATTCGTGCTAGTCAGTTTTCTCCAGGTATCTGCTTAACCCAGAGTGACATCCATCTAAATCCATGTATTTGTAATTCCTTCATTAAAGGTGGGGTACTGTAGGTAATTTTGGAGAAACCAGCTCGAGTGCGCTAGAATTTGAAAATACACAGTCGGAAAAAATCTGCCACTTCATTTTTTGTCAAAGCACTTAAGATATTCATTGCTATCGGGATGTTAAGAGCATTCCATGAAATATAACACAAAGTGTATCTCGAGCCGGTTTCTCAAACTTACCTACCCCACCTTTAATAGCTCATCGTGTCAAATGCTATTATTAACAAATCGAACAGTTACCAAGTGTTGATGTTTCCCACGCAGTGTAACTTTCTGATTTAATGCTCACTGTCCTGACTTACCATCATAAATGTTCCCAAGTCATGTTTGCCTACTGTCTCATTATAGGAACTGGAGAATTTGCAACAGCGTGAAGATGAGTGGCAGGAGAAGATTAAGAAAGCTAACAAGATGAACCTCAGCTATGAGAAGATTCTCAGGGTACAGTGAAGGACCATTTCACACACAATTCCTATATGAAACTGTACCTAACGTTATTTGATTTTAGTGTCATAGCTGGAACTGAAAACACTAAACTAAATCTCTCCATCTCCCTCCCTGCAGGACCAGTATACTGAATGTTCAGAGAGAGCAACGAGGGAGAGGAAAGAGGTTCTTCATCTGGATGCAGAGTATGAGAGGCTGGTGGTGGAGTTAGCTGAAGAGCTGCAGAGCAAGCAGGAGCGAGAGCGCCAGCTAGTGAAACTCACTCCGTATGCTGTGAGCTTCGAGCGGGCGGCCAAGTTGACCAAGGTACTGCAAGGGATTTTTTTAGAAGGTAGAGAATCTAATTTAAACATGTTTATTGTACAGGAATAGTCTGTGTGTGAAATCATAACAATTACTTTTATAATTGTTTTGATCTTTCTAAATCTTGTCTCTTGATGATGTCCTCAACAGTATTCACACACATTTAATATATGGCATTGTTGTGTGGAAAAACATTTCTGTCTCTTTCTTCCTCCAGGTTTATGCTTTATTTAAAAAAAAAATCATGGTATGATGTTTGCAAGTGTGGTCCATAAAGTGTATTGATTAGATAATGAATTTGAAATAATGGAGTTACATTGTGTGTGGTTTCTATGTGTGTCTGTTACAGTTTAAGGATGCAAAGAGCCTCGCAGATCATATGGAGAACCTTCTCCGCATTCGAGAGAGTCACCTTCAGAAGGACCTGAAGAAGCGTGAGAAGTATGACGAGCTGAGGAGAACCCTGCAGTCAAACCAAGAACAGCATCGCCTCATGCGTCTGCAGAAGAACTACGAGCTGTCCCAGATGGAGGTGGAGCATGAGAAAGCGCGCTCTGAAGTTCTGGAATGGGTACGAGAGCTGACCCCGGGTCAAAGTCCGGCATCAAAGCTAACACCAAATCAAATGATGATCTTCTGTGTGAAATGAAGTTGTCCCTGTCCCCACACAGGAGAGGAAGTGGAACCACATTCAGGAAACCGCATCAAAGAAAACACTTCTCCTGGGACAAATCAAGATGGCGACACTCAACCTCTACGAAATGACGTGTCAAGACGAAAAGGCAGATGAAGTGGTTGATATAAACGACACAGAGAAACAGCTGGACCAGGTGTGTACCCCAACAGAGCAGAGATGGAGGTAAAAAGCAGACAAAATATACACTTGTAATTTTTTTACTGTCTCCTCAGGTTAAGACGTTCATGCAAGACACCGACGACATGGTCAAACAACATCAGACTTCTTCACAGAGACAAGATGGAAAGAAAAGAGACAAAAAGAGCTTTCCAAGTCACAGTAAAAAAAAGGCTTCAAAGTAACCTTTACCATGAGTCTCCTCACAGCTTTAGAACTGCATTTGCTGAGATGGAACTAAATAATTAAAGTGTGTTTATCTAATGTTAAACTCTGTGAGTTTCATTAACTGTTAACTTGTAGACACTGAACTTCAATACACTTGAACACTGAATGCAATCAAATATTGTCCATTTATCTCATCATTGTTATTAAAATGGCTTGATCATAAATTCTGAAATGGTTCTGATAGTGGTAGCTAAACATTTGAGGGTGACTTTTTCATAAAGTCTATCCAGTTGCAATTTCAGATAACTTATACAGTTAGTTTATTCAATCCTAAGCTTCTCCTCTCAGCACAATATCATGTAGACTTTGAATCATCAGGATAAAGGTTCGGTGCTGCCACCTCGTGTCTCTTAAAGAAAACAGCAATCTGTTGTAACTTGTTTTATTGATCAGATCTCAGAACAGCTTCTGATGGGTCTTTGTCTTTCAAGGCACTTATGACCCCTCTACAGACATACTGTCACTTAATGGTAGGAAAACAGTGAACAATAACAAAAGATTAACATTTATATATGGACATTCAATTTTATATATTGGCCTACAGTATTATCCACAATAGTGAAATGTAACTATTTACTTAAGTACCATACTTATATTGAATGTCGAGGTACAGGTATTTTATTATTTTCAATTATATATACATTGTTCTTCTGCTCCGCTACATCTCAGAGGCACATATTGTGCTTTTAACTCCATGATATTTTGGGATAGCTGTAGGCTAGTTAACTTTAAATATGATGTTGATATATGTATGATTATGTATAAAGATGAGACGTGGTGATTTTCAGAAGCCAATCAGCATTATGGTAAAAATTAAAAGGTTGTCTGCAACATTAAAGCGATAGACCTTGATATACCTATATATCAATAGGAATAAGCCAATAATATAATATTCCAAAATGTACCATTCTGCTCAATGAGTAGGCCTACCTTTCCCTTTTTGAACCTAAAACATTTTTGGATCCTAACCCTTTTTTTGATTCAAGTGAATCGTAGGAATTAGACAGTGAGCGGATAATAATGAAGTTTTATTCTGAAATGAATGACATGTCATGTCCTAAAGGCATTGTTGTAAAAACAGGCTGTTTTGACACCACAGTTTTCAAAACGCATTTCAGTACATCATCTTCTTTTATAGGTTTAAAAGTAGATATGTAAAATCTAAAATCACACGACTTACCAGTTTTCATAGCATATTATGATGATGATCAAAACAAAACTAGTACATTTTACATATATCTTTGCTTAAAACTAATGTTGCTGCTACTGCTCACTCTGTGCCCTCTTTGTTGTCGGGGCACAGCTCTGAAACACAGGAAGACAGAAGATAAACTTTAGGATAACACAGAAATCTTGGAGAATATCTGCAGTATTTCCATTTTTCTGATCGTGTGCATTGTACCTTATCTACTTAAAATGATCTGTATAAAAACACAATATTTAAATGTTACACCGTGTGGCAACTTGAGTACGTTCTTGTGTCCGGTTAAGACACAGATTCAGCTTTGTTTTTATTTATTTATAACAGTCATTTTACTGAAGACTCACTGACCTGTTTTGCCGTCGTAGCTGTGGAAGTTCTCTGGGAAGCTCAGACACCCAACTTGTTTCTTGAAAATGTCAACATCTTCAGGATCAATTTTACCATTCCTTGCTGGAAAAAGGGGAGTTTTTAGTTTTGTTTAAATTACTGACTACATTTGAAACTCAGAGATGAATTGTAAAATCTGATGAGGAACATACTGAACTGCAGGATGTATCTACCGGTGACGTCTCCATTTCGAAAGGTGTCCGTCCACAGCAGGCAGTCGGAGCAGCTCTGAAGGATATGACCTTTGTGGTCTGACAGATTTTCTTTAAAGACAGCAGAGCGACTGATTATATTTTTCACATGAAGATCAATTTCCAATGCTCCTACTGTAATCTTGTTAATAGCATGCTAGAGAAATAAGCTGCTTTACCTTATGTCAGGAGTTACTTACTGCGAAATGTGGTGGCGATGCCTGAGACTGTTGCATTCACCTCCCCTGAGATACACCGATTACTGGGAAACAAGAAGATGCTGGGCCAGAGTTTTGTTTTTTCAAAAGCTTCACATTTAAATAGTAAAACAATTGGTTCATTGTTTTATACCACATTTCATTCTGCAATGTTAAACTGATTTTTACTCTTATATTTTATAAATACTGCTGCTACTAACAGCGATGTGTTCTTCTGTAAATTGAAATTATTTGTATTATTCTTGTTTTAAATACTATGTGCATGCCTTTTATCTAATATTGTCCTCTCTATCTTGCTGTAACAATGTACATTTTCCCTGTGTGGAATGTATATTATATACGAAAATATATATGGAATGTATATTATATACGAAAACACGCGTGATGCGCCGGTGAAGATGGCCGCATCGTCTTCGTGCTCCTCTCCAACTTTGCCCATTTTCGTATTTTGTACATATTTTGTACATATTTCTTTTACTTTTGCCGTTTTACTTTTAACATGGTTCGCAACATGCTAGCCGACCGCACCTACTCTGCCATACAATATAGCAGAGAGGAACTTCTCCAATTGCGAAACTTCGTGGACAATATTAACCCTCCGACAGACAATGGAGATTCACCATGGCTACCTGTTGCTGTTCTACCTGAGAGACGCAAGAAGAAGACAAAGCGAGGATGCCGGGCCGGGTTGCTGGTCAGACTAAGAAAACGTGAGAATCGGCCCCCTCTTCCGAGTATTCTTCTGGCTAATGTTCAATCCATTGAAAATAAGCTAGATGAACTCAGAAGCCGGATTGCTTTTCAACGGGACATTAAGAACTGTAACGTGTTAATTCTCACTGAGACTTGGCTCAACCCCGCTATCCCGGACTCCGCTATTGTCCCTGACGGATTCTCTATTTTTCGTCAGGACCGGACTGCAAACTCGGGGAAAAGTAAGGGAGGCGGTGTGTGTGTAATGACTAACAACAACTGGTGCTCAGATGTGAAGATTATTTCATCGGACTGTTCCGCACAGCTAGAGCACCTCATGATCTCATGTCGGGCCTTCCATCTGCCGAGGGAATTCACATCTGTTGTGATAACAGCAGTGTATATCCCGCCGCAGCCACTCGCCGACAACAACACGGCACTCGATCAGCTGTTTGGGTTTATTGATAAAACCGAGACTTCACGGCCAGATGCGGCGTTCGTTGTGGCCGGAGATTTCAACACCGCCAACATGAAGAAGGTTTTGCCAAAATATTACCAACACATCAACTTCCCGACGCGCGGGGGAAACATACTGGACCATGTTTATTCCCCTTTCCGGAATGGATATAAGGCTCTCCCTCGCCCTCCCTTCGGCAAATCAGACCATATCTCACTACTGTTGTTGCCTGCTTACAAGCAGAAACTTAAAAGGGACAGACCGATAACAAGGACAGTACAACGATGGAGCGAGGAGTCAGATTCAGCACTGCAGGATTGCTTTGCATCCACGGATTGGAGTGTGTTTGAGGACAATAACATCAACACACACACGGACACTGTCATCTGCTACATTGGGAAATGCATCGATGACGTGGTACCGAAGGTTTCTGTACGGACATTCCCAAATCAAAAGCCCTGGGTAAACGGTGAGGTGCGCGGCAAACTGAAAGCGCGCACTCTCGCGCACACAGCGGGAGATTTGGAGGAGTACAGGAAGTCTAGGTATGATCTCCGGAGAGCAATAAAAAATGCAAAGAGACAGTACAAAGAGAAGGTGGAATCTGACTTCAAAGGCTGTAACACTAGGAATATGTGGGCGGGACTAAGGACAATGACTGACTACAAAGGAGCAGCGGGGGGTGCTGCGGGAGTGTCTGCGTGCGCATCTCTCCCAGATGAGCTAAATAGTTTTTTTGCACGCTTTGAGAGCAGCCAGGCTGTGGAGGTACAGAGGGACCAGGAGCTACACTGCCCTTTTGTTTTAAATAGGGCAGATGTGTGTAAATCCTTTAAAAGGGTTAACCCACACAAGGCTCCTGGACCTGATGGCATCCCTGGCCGTGTTCTCAGGGTGTGTGCAGTTCAGCTGGCAGAGGTGTTCACAGACATCTTCAACAGGTCCCTGCTGCAGTCTGTAGTCCCCACATGTCTTAAACACTCCACCATCATTCCTGTCCCCAAAAAGACAATCATCACCTGCCCCAACGACTACCGCCCAGTAGCACTCACCTCCATCATAATGAAGTGCTTTGAGCGGTTAGTCAAATTATTCATCACCTCCTCCCTCCCTGAATCTCTGGACCCCCTGCAGTTTGCCTACAGAGCAAACAGGTCCACAGACGACGCCATAGCCCTCACCCTCCACACTGCCCTCTCACACCTGGACCCGAAGAACAGGAACACATATGTGAGAATGCTGTTCATTGACTACAGTTCAGCATTCAACACCATTGTGCCCTCCAAGCTGGCCATCAAGCTCAGAGACCTCGGGCTCAACAGCGCCCTCTGCGACTGGATCCTGAACTTCCTGACGGGCAGACCCCAGGCAGTGCGGGTGGGAAACATCACATCCTCCACCCTGATTCTTAACACCGGTGCCCCTCAAGGCTGCGTGCTCAGCCCTCTCCTCTACTCCCTGTTCACCCACGACTGCGTGGCCACACACAGCTCCAACACCATCGTGAAGTTTGCTGATGACACGACCGTCATCGGCCAGATCATAGACGATGACGAGACGGCATACAGAGAGGAGGTCGAAAACCTGACATCTTGGTGCCAGGAGAACAACCTCCATCTCAACATCAGCAAAACAAAGGAGCTGATTGTGGATTACAGGAAGCAGCAGGGAGAGGGACACGCCCCCATCGCCATCAATGGGACTACGGTGGAGAGAGTCAAAAGCTTCAGGTTCCTTGGGGTCCACATCACTGAGGACCTGACATGGTCTCTTCACACCACCACCATCACCAAGAAAGCTCGACAGCGGCTCTTCTTCCTCCGCAGGCTGAGGAGGTTCAAAATGGATTCCAGGATACTCTGCAACTTCTACAGGTGCACGATAGAGAGTATCCTCACTGGCAGCATGACGGCCTGGTACGGCAGCTGCACCGACCTCGATCGTAAGGCTTTACAGAGGGTGGTGAAAACTGCACAGCACATCACCAGGACGGAGCTGCCATCCATGGAGGACCTTTACTCCCAGCGGCTCAGGAAGAAATCACTACGGATTATCAAAGACCCCCATCACCCCAGCCACAAACTGTTCTTTCTGTTGCCGTCTGGCAGACGTTACCGCAGCATCCGGGCAAGGACAAGAAGATTCGGAGACAGTTTCTTCCCGCGGGCAGTGAGACTGTTAAACAATTGAACTGTTGAAACAACATCAAACATTCAACTGCTACTCAGTAGTATGTATCTAATACCTAATATATATATATCATTCCAATAACTTGTATATAGACTCATACTGCACTATTCCACATCATAACTTTATTTCATTTTTATAACTATTATTATTTTTGTATTGCTCTTGCTCTTATTGTTATTATGTTATGTTATTATGTTGCATTGTTGGAGAAGCCTGTGACATAAGATTTTCAACTGCATAATTACTCTGTAGCTATGTCAGATTGACAATAAAGAACCTTGAACCTTATATCGTGCTTATAATCATTAATTAAATGTATAGTATGGTAGACGGGATTTTAAGGTAAAGTGTTTCCATTTTGCATATTTATTGTGCTACAAATTCAATTCAAGGAGGATTCTGCCCCACATGTTTTAATGAACTAAATCAACAGACTTACAGGCAGTGATCTCCCCAACGTAATGTCACAACCTGACTGTCAGAAGTGGGAGACAGGTCGATCCAGGAGCTCTTCAGAGACTCCAGAGCCTTGTGGTAGGGCTTGGGGTCCCCGGCTCCCATCACGTATACCCATTTTCCAAAAACCTTCACATCAAAAGTCAAAATTAATGTAAGTGTGCTAATATTATAAAGTAAATCATTACATGTTACTTGTTGGACGCTTTTATCCAAAGCGACTTACATACTCAATACTGTGGGCAATCCCCACAGGAGCAATTTGGGGTGAAGTGTCTTGCCCAGGGACACAACGACATGCTGCTGCAGTGGGGTTTGAACTGTGTCCATCTGATCCCCATACCAAGGCTCTATCCACTGCACCACACGCCTCCCAAATCAAATACAATCGGGACAAATAGGTAACACAGAACCTACCAGTTTGCTGTCCTCTGGTATAAAAGGCTTGACCAGGTCCTTGCAGTCGGGTGCAGATGCAGCACTGAGGGTAGAGAGAGCCAACAGAAGCACAACACGCAGAGCCATGGTCAGACGGAGAGTCAGCAGAAATACAGAAGATGTCCCTGAACCTGCAAAGGGAATCTTCTAATGCTGATTCATTTTCCCTCTGGGGTACAAAACAACAACAAAAAAGTCGTTGTGCAACTGCGTTTAACGGGTAGGAGGTGGTTTCTGCAGACAGTAACGTTTTTTGTAATGACCATGCAGATTTCTGTTGCTCAGCATTGAATGGCCAGGCCTCTGTTTCCCGTAGCGTTGACCCTGAGTGAACTCGGGCAAGTGCCAAGACTTGTCTCTGGCTGTTGAAACATTCAGAGAGGACCTGAGGGTGCTTTTCTTCACTAGAGCGAAGGTTGTTTCCCTGTTGGTCTGAATGGACTCCTTGTGGCAACAGGTTCAAAGTTTCTCCCCCTCGCAGAGACGTTACCCGGCAACAGTCTTTGTT